>NW_026652281.1:45516237-45871499 GCF_009828535.3 Hylobates moloch
CTTCCCGAGTGAGGCAATGCCTCGCCCTGCTTCGGCTCGCGCACAGTGCGCTTCACGGACTGTCCTGCACCCACTGTTAGGCACTCCCTAGTGAGATGAAACCAGTACCTCAAGCAGAAATGCAGAAATCACCGGTCTTCGGTGTCGCTGGGGCTGGGAGCTGGAGACCGGAGCTGTTCCTATTCTGCCATCTTGGCTCCACCTCAAGTCTATGGATTTAATTGTCATTCAGCTTCCTAAATATTTGATTTTATATAACATCTGGATGAGAGTTAAAAGATGCATGGTAATTTTGAAAAATAATATGCTGATTTAATAAACTAAAGAGGAAAGCTTAGAACAAAAGATTTTATGCAAATGATAATTCAGGGCCAACTCAGTGAATGACAAGCTATTCTTTTAACTCTCCCAAATCATATTCTCTAGGTACTTTAATAGAAGAAAAAAATGAAAGCACAGCTGTTTCCCTTTGCTTTTTTAATAAGTCAATTATGCCCATTTTAATTATCCAATTTAACACATTCAACAATTAAGGCATTCAGATTTTGGTGCTAACAGTCATATCAAAACACCTCAGATCCTGTCTTCCCCCTCCAAACATCTGTGAACTATAATTTATGTGAAAATATAGCTATCCACTTATTGTAACTGGCAAGATAGAATAGCCATTCTCGAAAACAATGGTTTTCAACTGTGACTGCACATTAGAAACACCTGGACAAATTTAAAAACATGAACCATACCTGTATTCCATTGTAAGCCAACTAAATAAAGATCGCTGGAAAGAGTGAGTGCCCAACAATTTTTTTCTTAAATTCTCCAGGCAATCCTACTGTGGCCAGGCCTAGGATTCACTCCTCTGGGGCATTTCTCAGGCAGTACATTCTCTGACTCGATAAATGAAGTTCAGCCAAGAATAATCAGTGGAAAGATTGCCTGAAGTCAATGTCATTCATTACTATCCAGGCTACCATCTTTAATTAACCCAGGTTGGCAGAATAAAGGTGGAGTGCTAGGACAGGATTGTAATGCCTTAGCAGACTTACCGTTTCCAAATTTTCCTTCTGTACCCTCATGTACTTTATGATTAGTCAATTACATCTGTATTATTCCAACTACTATGATGCCTGAAAAACACGTTGGCATTTTTGAAAAAGAGTTTTAGATTCCTATCATTTTAAAATGGAAAATTATCTGGTTCTTACTAACTTGCATTGATGAATTACGAAAAAGATGTTTTAAAACTAATCTGCAATCACTGTAAAAGATGAATATATTCCTATGGATACATGGAAATTTTATTTTATTTTAGAGAAAGGATCTCACTCTGTAGCCTAGGCTGGAGTACAGTGGATTGATCCTAGCTCACTGCAGCCTTGAATTTCTGGGCTCAAACAATCCTTCTGCTTGGCCTCCCAAAGTCCTGGGAGTATAGGCTTGAGCCACTGTACCTGGCCTGAAATTATTTTTAAAAAGGAAAACTATTATTAGTGATCCCTACTGATGGATCATTTGCATATGTAATTTGAGACACAGGTTTCCACTTAGCTGTGATCACCTTTTATTAAAGTATTTATCCTCTGATGGATATATAGGCAAAAACCCTCTTTGGATTTTAGAAGAGCCTGACTTTACACATGTATGTACACTCAGGCTGGTTTTTAATTTATATTGGCTACCTAACAAGTATCTTCTAAATTTTGTACAATACACACATTTCTTTTAGTTGAAGACATTGAGTACGTTTCACTAATATTTGTGGGTTTGTGTAATTATTATAAAAGTTGTACGTAAAATCTGCAAATATGCAAAAACTGGAAAATACACTCTGACAGCTAATGCTCTGAAAACACTTTATTACACAAATTACATTCAGATTCTGAAAATAGTGTTCTAACAGTGTAACCATCTAAAAATAAGACATCCCAAAAACACACCAACTGAAGAAGAAAATTTAAAAAAGAATTTAAATAGAGACTTTTTTATTTCCCTCATTGCAATATAATGTTAGTGATTTTAAAAAAATAGGAGATTTAGCAGCTTTGTCGTCATGTAGCACAAAGTTTCTCTTTACTGCCACAGGCTGAGAATGCTGAACAGGAAAGGCACCAGAGAAAGACACTGGCAATGAAAGTGCTATTGGGAAAATACTGTGTTCAAGCAAAGAATGGGGTTATTTACGTCCACCAAAAAGTCTCAGAAGTGTAAATGGGCAAATCTTCCATAGTTAGATTAGAACTATGATGGGAAAAGAGGACTGTTTCTCTAGCCTATGTTCATATAAAGACAATGGCACTGTTATGAACTTTTAGGAAACTCCTCAACTAGAAACAGAAGCCAACTTAACCAAAATGAAGTAAATAAAGTGTGTACAGTCCCACATAGACTAGTACAGTTTACAATTAAATACACAGAACTTTAAACGTGCTAAAGGGAAAGTAATCTGACATTCTGGGTAAATCTTACTCAATCTAAATCAAAGCTTGGTTTTCAGGAGGAGGAAGGTGCGAGTGCAGGCAGAGGTGCTGAATACTCCTCTTCTGATTCACTTCCATCATCCTCTTTCTCTTGGTCACTGCCCTCAGTGCTAAGCCGGTCAAACCCTTTTCGACTGTAGCCCTTACGGCTTGCAAAGAAATTACCAAGGTTTAAGCCTCCACTTCCCTTTCCTGAAAAAAAGCAAACAATAACAGAATTGGGTAAAGTTCGCAGCAATGATTCTGTTTCCTTGTAAATTCTTAAATGATAAAGTCAGAAGGTGGGGATGGGAAAGGGGAGATTATTTTATTTAAAAATAAAATAGAAAAACAGACAGAGATGTATCCTACAGAGCCATATAGATGCTACTATTAAAATAAAGAAGAAAAACAAAAGCTCGCAAGTATTATGTATTTCTGCAGGAATATTTCATATTCACTTTCACCTCCTGCTTTTCTCCAGCTCTCTATTCCAGAACTAGCCTCCCTGGAGCAGCTCCTCATTTCAGTGACTTTAAGAAAAGGTCATCTTTACTATGACAAACATTGACATGCCAACAGGAGTGACAGAAAATTTGCTGAAGACAAATGAAGCCAGGTAAAAAGCAGGGGAAGAGAATTAGATAATGCAGAATGGGAAAAATAAAACTGGGAAATCTGTTGCCAGACCCATGCACTTCAGTTTAGTTTATGGTGTGCAACCTGTATTTACTCTGGGAGATGCTAAGCTGCATACAAGGTGCTTTATCTTCAGAGACAAAATACGAAATATCTCCTTGCTTTTTAAAAGACATGTGCTTGTTGACTTTGAACCAAACATGAAGGGTTCTAAAAGGTCGTAGGCATACCTCTAAATCTTCCCAGTACTCTTCCTGAACTTGTCTCGAGTTTGTGTTCAGAATCTGCTAAAAAGAGATGGCACATTTCAAAATGAGTCCCAGTCATCTCCCTCAACCCATGCACTCAACTTCCAACTTAAAATCAGGAACTTATAAATGATAAAGCAAGGCCTGGCTCTTGTCTGTATGAAATTCTAATTTTTAAGAAAGGCGGTATATTTTTGAGACATACATAAAGGACCAAAGCTGGGTTTGACTCCTGCCTGTGTCTCTTACTGGCTGTGCAATCTTGATAAATTACTTCTCTGAGCTTCGGTTTTCTCCTCTGAGAAAAGAAAGGTCAAGGAGAATCCCTGTCTGTAAGGCTGAGATCAGACACTGCATGTGACACATTTAGAACAGTACCTGTAGATATACAGTAAATGCTCAGTAAATCATAACAATTATTTCCTGATTAAAAAAATAGCTATCAATAATTGGTAAAATTTTTCAATCTTTGGTTATTACAATTTAGGAATATTTGCCTTCAGCTTTACTCTTTCTACTGACAGTACATGTCTTGAGAAAGCTTTGGATCCACTTATATCGTTTCTTCTTTATGTAAGACATAAGTGAAGGGAAAGGACATGACACCCCGAATATTTTCCAAGCATAGTAGGTGACCTAAATGTTCCCAATAGGACTGCCTATCTCCATAAAGGATAGACTCTCTTTCTTTATGGGGAGGCAGAACTCTCAATGGGTTTCATTTTTTCCCTTGCTGTGTCTTTCCCTGTACTCTTTCCCAGGCTTCATCACTCCCTCAAGGGCTCTGGTCAGGAAAGTCAGGCCTGGGGTTGTCCTGTTAGGTCTTTAACCAGGACTGAAGTCAGCATCATGGAAAAAGATAGCGGCAGACGAGAGGAAAGGGAGAAGACAGTGATGTGGAAAGAAATAGGCCAGAAGGGAAGAAGAATCTGGTAAGACTGTTAGAAAGCCAACAAATTAGATTGTAAGTTCTGCAAGGACATTCCTTAGTTTTGTATCCCCCTGTGCCTAGCACAGTGTCTGACATGGAGTCAATACATAAAAAGGAATGATGAATAAATGGAAGGTCTTTTATTAGGGTTTTTAATAACCTTAGACTGGATAAGATCTATCAAGAACAAATTCAGAAAAAAAGTGAGAAGCTGATCTACTACTACTACATACGAAACTGCAATTTTTTTAAGTAAAACACGGTCAAATAATGGCAATTTTCTATGGTTCTACCTGGGTCTCTACCTTCCTAACACATTCCTGTAAAGTCAGCAACATGTAACAGTGCTGTGTCACATGTGCTTAACAGCAAACAGGAGAGACCAAATCTTCCTTATTCCCTAGCCACTGCTTCTGCCAGATTGGGTTGGTTACCACCATTCCTGCCACCTGCCCCTAGGCTCTACTGTTCCTACTACTCTGTGTATTTATCACTGCACTTACCACCCTCTACTATAACTTTTTTGTTTCATGTCTCTTTCATATGTTATCTATTCTGTGAGCTCGGCTGATTTATTCATTCATTCTTTCAACAACAATTTATTAAACCACTAGTATCAGGAACTACTATTTGTGCTGGGGACATATCAGTACTCAAGATATGGATTCTTGCTCTTTTGAAGCATCTATATAACACCATGAAGACAATGACTATGTTTATTTCTCTTTGCCCCTACTTATGATAGTTCCAGATCTGTAACATGGACTCAATAGAAGTCCTTTTTGGGAAGAGTTAACTGTATTTTTGCAGAGATTTATTGATGGCACGTGGAAAGCAAAAGAAAGTCCAAGAAAAATTCCCTTTTACAACATATTAAGCTGAATTTTCTGTTTTCTGTTTCCATGCCTTTTTCTGTGTCAGGGCTTTGCCAAGGGCACTGAATCCCTGCCATGGCTGCCTTGACCTGAAATAGGATCAGATGCTGTTTCTTGATCAAATGCTCCCCCTCTCCCTGGTCCATGGATTTCTTTCCACACACAGCTACAGACTTGCTCTAGGACCTGGGGACCCAGCCAAGGGACTGCTACTGAGCAGTGAGAAACATGAGTTGGGTTATTTGTTCATTTATTTAGGTGTCCTAAAATAAACTCAGCTCTTGAATCCTATATTGTGATAATGATTTCATAAAATACTAACTCTGGTATTGGACTCAGCCTTGTTCAGTTGTGGAAGGCTGATGATCTAAATTATGACTATTAAAAACCTATCAAATGGTTTGTTATAGAAGTAATTAATTTTCCTTGAAAACTAAGGTTTAAGACAAGTGTTTTTTATAACTTCTTAGGCCTTTTGTTACTTTATTACCAATGATTATTCATCATAACCATTGGTGGTATTAATCGAGTACTTCCTAGGTTCCAGGTATCCTGATAAATGCTTATGTACATTATTTCATCTTTGTACAACCTTGTAAGGTAACTATTTTATCCCCACTTTTTTATGAGGAAACTGGTCTGGAGAGATTAAGTAACTTGCCCATGGTCATATAGCTAGGAGCCTAATGGGAGAAAAACACAACCCGAAAAACTGACCCAGGTACTTTGAGGACTGGGCCTCTTCCTAACAGCAGATATCTCCTCCTCTGATCCTTCAGCTAATTTATACTGACTCTACTACCTGCAATTTCATATGGACTCATTAATTGGGCTTAAGCCAGTTGCTAAAAGGTAGTATTAAAGGTCATATTTTAATCTAACTATCCAAATTTCAGAGCCTCCAGATACTATTTTTTACTGTGATATTAACTAGGGACAATATTTGGAACATAGACAATAACGTCAAAAATGGTAGAAAGCATTAAAAACAAAAAAACAAAGACAGTGAAAAAAATCCCAAGCAAACTCCTGAGGATAATTAGGCCAAACACTCTTTCAAAGGCAGTTTCCAAGTTCACGGGGCTCATTTTACTTGCCTCCAAAGGCCCTTGATTTTTTCCACCGAATAAATATGGCAATGGCCAGCAGGACAACCACCGGAATAACCAGAAGGGTTGTAATGAGAACAACAGGCACTCCCGAGCCTGGCTCTTTGATCAGTTTCTGTTTCTCTTGCATCTTCTGCAATTCTGAGGAGGTGGGTTTGTTCTCCATTTTGGTTTCAACAACTGCCTCGGCTTCTTTAGGGAAAGAAGAGTTCACAATATTCAACTGACTCAAAGATTTCAAAACCCCCTTACCCACCCCTACCCAGTCAAATCAATAACTGTTCACAAAGAACTTGACTCCAGTGTACAGGGGGTTCATGTTTTAATACCTGAATCTACCAAGCTGGCAGCAGGCATTGTGACTAGTTATTTCCACTGAATGGTTTTTCACCTTCAAATTAGTTTTCTTTTGTTCTACTTTTAATACGCTCTTTAGCTATAATTCCACAGAATATATATCATTTTGTATTTTTCCAAAGGTAAAATTAACAAGACAGTACTGTGTAGGGGAAAGAATTGGTGTGCATACTGGAATCAAACAAACCTGGGTACAAATCCCAATTCTCCTATATACTAGCCGTATAACTTTGGGCAAGTTACTTAAATTATCTGGGTGACAGTAACTTCATCTATAAAACTGTAATAATAGGACCTCCTCATAAAATTGTTGGGTGTAAATGTCTGTCACAAAAAATGTATATAATAAGTGTTTGTTTCCTTGTATCTTTAGTTTAAAAATATTTTTCATGTTCAATTAATTTTTGGTACTTCATGTGGACAGCTGCACACATTAATGCTAGGATTACAAAAGAAAAAAGGAACTATGTCCTTTTCAGGCTTTTTATTATTGTTTTCAGCAAAATGTGAGTACAGACAGATGAACTGTATATCCTTTTGTTACTGATGAAAAGAACAACTATTATAATAACTAAAACCATTCTGTAACATTGGCAGGTACTGGGTAGGTATCAAGCCTAAAGTACTATTTGGGAAATTGATGCAATGAAACTATATAAGCTGCTGCAGTGATCTTAATAACTAATGATATGAAAATAAGGTTGAGCCTTGAGACATCCTTGCCCTACAAGAAGCACATATGTGTATTTGTATAGAAACTCTAGTGTACAAAGGCTAGTAAGAATTTGCCCAGACTAAAAGTTACAACCACATTTGCAGGAAGACTCACAGGTCATAAATTTCTGAAATTTCAACTTCTTGGTATGCCCTTCTGCCCTACAATACAGAATGCATCGTAAAGCCTCAAGAAGATTTTGACAAAATGGTAGGGATAACACAATCGGAAAATCTTTGGTAAATGTTTAGTAAGTATAGATTCAGCTTAGTAGTTTACTGGACACTCCTCCAAATAAATGTTTCCCAAATCATTTAAGACAATGTTAACATAATTTATAATACAAACAGATGGTAGGTTCCAACTCTTTGCTTCAACATTCTGAGCCGGCCTCTTTTACAGTCTCAGTGACATCTATTGAGTACTTACACCATTGACAGGCATCATTTTCCTTTAATCATCACACCAAGCTTATGAGTAGGCACTATTATTATCATCACCATTTTGTAGATGACCTCATAGTCCTCCTTTCCTTCCCTGTACTATGGCTAAAGGGAGACCATCCTTTGTTTTCTTTTGTCCACTCAAGTGACTCTTGAAACTTGAAAGGGAGGGAAGGAAAGGAGTTGGTTCATAGACCTAGAAATGGTTCAAATATAACTTTTCTATGTCTAGTTTCTGAGGGGAATACAGGTGTGATTTCTATTCTTTCTGACCACTGATTTGTCTTTTTTTCTTTTTTTTGGTTGCTATAGGAAAGATGTACAAAATTGCTCTATATTTAAGCTTATTCTATATTTAAATAAGAATATTGCAATAAATAGATCATGGGAGTAAAAAACATAGGCCAAAGATGTAGGTTGGCATTTAAGAATTTGTTTCTTTTGGAAGAAGGATTTGTTCCTATTTGAAGGTGGGTATTACCAGAGCAGTTACTGCCTGTCATTTAGTAAGTTTATATGCACCTAATATACAATGGGTATACTAGGTCATATCTAGTTCCGTGGGTAAGGCAGAACCAGAATTGGGCAACATTAAATGGAAGGAACTGTGGATAATACAGGTGAAAGACTAAAAGAATCAGTTTAGCATTCATAGAAAGTAATGAGAATGAGGCAATGAACTTACTAAGATATAATACATACACAGGACTTTAGAAATTCTTGATTTTCACATCAATTCTGATATTTTGAGTGTTATCTACTAAAAATACTTAAACATTCCAATTTCTGGAACTGGCTGAAATATATTTAAGATTTAAAAGATGCTCTATATTTTTAAAAGGGAGGCTAAAAATTTAAAATGTTCCATTCTAAAGAAAATAAACAGTATTGCTACTCTTCATAAGGGCATTTATATGTGGGGTAAAATGCCTAAAACAATAGTTATAACTTCAGAGTCTAAGAATTCCACTGAAAGCCTGAAGAATAATTCAAATTCTGCCACTTTCACTCTTTATCCTAAATTCTTTTATTAAAAATCCCAGTAATTTGGAGCATCCATGATGAATGAAGAGTGAAGAAGCTCTAAGATTAGCTAGAACACTAGGTTTTTGGAAAATAGGAGGCACCTAGAATGCCCATTCTTTTGTCATATAAAATGCCAGGTGTATTCTGGGTAGAATAAACATGCCTTAAAATCTTATAAGAGGGCAAGCCCTTGTAGCATCTCTATAGATATTTGGAAATAAACAAATTTTTCTAAAAGCTGATGTATGACAGTTTTTCTTCTTCTTTAAAGCAAAGCATTTAGAAAGGGAGGTTAGCTACATTCCTGTGTGAGTTCACATACACACATATGTGCAAATCTGTCTCCCCCTAACAGAAGATAAATCTAGAGACCACTTGGCATTGGAATAACTGGGACAGGAAGGGAAGGACCTTCTTAATACAGCAATTGTATCCCAGTTCGTCACAGACAGAACTGAAGGCTGAAGGCAAATGGCATACTAGGAAGTAACTGGTTACGGGACATGAAAAGTGCATATAGCACCAATAAGATCATTCTTTTTTTCTTAATGTGCTTCCTTACAATGTGTTGCTTACCAGAAGGCCTAAAAAGCTAACTGCACTAAAGAATTTTTTTTCTTTTTTAAAAGTTTTATTGAAAGTGATTGGCCATTATCATCTTTTATTGGGGATGGGGGTGGGCTTGGGGGTGAGAGCTATGCTTTGGTGAGATATTGGTATACCTGTTTTATCTCTATTACCTCTATCTTTATTAGAAAGTTTAAATCCTTTTCATCAGTTTTTTTATCATCTGAAATTATCTTATCCTTACAACTTCCTTAGAACACTGGTTCTGAAACCTTTTTAATAGTAATTAGTTATATGACCATTCATAGTAGGGATAAGTGTTACCAAAGGCAACTCAAATTTGGGTATTTAAAATTAACATGTAACTACAAGGCTATTAAGTCTGAAATTGTGTTTTCCCTTCCCTTTTATAAAGGGTGGTTTGAATTAAGCTTCAAGACATTGATAAAACATAAGATCTAGAGATCCAGCATGATTTACATTCCCTTTGTAATAAGCACATAATCTTAAAGGTTTAATGAGAGCCATATGGGTTCAAAGAAGAAGAGACAACTTCATTTGGGTTTGGGTTGACTATTAAAACTGGACTGTCAAGGCAAGACATTTCAATAAAATTTACTGTTTGAATTGCTGGGTTTGACCACAGACCACTTCCACAAAGTCCGAAGGTTTCTGACCAATTGGACTCAGTGGTGTGCACAGAGGAGAGAGGAAATGGCCTATATGACAGCATTATTCATCTGTGATTGACCGGCTAAGATGAGGTCAGCATGGCTAAGCTGTTCTCAACAGGCCAACCAATACCACCTAGAATTTTTTGGTGAGATCTATTTAAACAGAAATTAGTTGAGACTATTTTAAAATTCTACAGGTTTCAGAGTAAACTATAACCATTCCCAACCTGCAGTTCCTGGAAGAATTTATAGTGAATGAATTGGTGGTATCAGTGTCTCCTCAGCAGTATAGCAATAGTGGTTAAGAGTGCAGGCTTTGGTACCAAACAGATTTTGGTTTAAAGCTTGACTCTAAAATGTACTATCTTAGTAGTAATTCTGATCCTCAATTTCCTCATATGTAAAATGGGGATAATAGCAGTTATTATATGGTTGGCATAAGGATTAAATGTAATAATTTCTGTATAGCCCATTGTTTCTGCTCTGTAAGTGATAGCTACTATTAACAACATGTTCTTTCCCAACATCTTTGAACTTACCAATAATTATATATATAGCAAAGACATAAAACGAGGGGGACAGGAACCTTCTTTAGTATATGAGTGTGATATGAATGCCACTTAGTAGTGTTACCTGGGTAGGATCTCTACAAATGCCAAACAATTGCTATTTATTTTATAATATTTTATTACCCCTTGAGCTGGCTATATTTTCTTATCTGTCTACATAAAATCCTTAAACTCCCCCTTGCTGTTGCTGCTTTTCATTTGTTTTCCAGCTGCTTTGATGAGAAAAGAAAACAAGCCTAGGTTTGTGTCTGAATGTCTAGATGAATCATTTGTAAAGCAACTAGGTGAATCGTTTGTAAAGCAACTAATAATGGAATCCCCTTGCTACTTAAATATTAGGTAACATGAGAAACTCATGGCAAGTCCTTAACTGGAAATGACATGTCAAAACCCTGCAGATGTTAGAATGTACAAACATAAACTGATCCTAGGAAAGAGACAAAATAAGTTGACAGGGACTCCATATGAACCCAGTGGTTGCTTACCAATAGCTAAATCCCATTTCCCTAGTCCTGATATTATATACCAGTGATATACTTATTTTTATATGTGTTTATGTATGTAACTTTCCCCCTCTCTCCTTATAAGGCTATAAGATCAGGTGCAGTCTCATTTCCCTTGGACCTGCTATAGTGCTTTACACACAAAAGGCCCTCAGTAAATCAAGGAAGTTGAATGGTACTAAGATAGAAGCTAAAGAAACAGCTCATCTTTCCATACCATTATAGCACTGACCCACCAAAAATATTTTTCACTCCTTTATATTAGGGCCTATTAAGAAAAGGTTTTCCCAATATGCCAAATGGTATTTTTCTACTTGCCTGGGGTTAATGTACTCCCCAAAGTGGCTGAATTTTTTTCTTCTCTGAATATCTCTGGCCCACTAGTTATAGATTTCTTGTATCCTCAATCACTTTCTATCACTTGAAATCAGTAATTTGAACTCATTATGACTGCTCCATTTATCAAAAAAAAAGAGAAGCGGCAACATACAGGTTTAAAGGCTCAGTACACAGCAGAAGTCATTGATAATTTACCAGATTATATTTTTAGCCTGGTAATTTTTTAAGTTGCAATCAAGGGCCATAAAAGAATTCAACACAGCCAGACTTTGGTTTTATAGTAGTAAGAGGAATCTGACCAACCTTTGATTTCCTGGACCTCAATGCCAGCCTTTTTAACTGATCGATGTTCCATTTCTGTAACAGCACAGCAAGGAGACAGAAAAGTCAGAATCTCTGAAAAGAACACTTGAAAATTTAAGTCCGATATTAATTTTACTCAGTAGAAAATATTTCCTTAATTCATCAAATGCATTATTATATTAGGAAAGAGTTCAATACAAACCACTAATTAGGTGGTCCATGAATCCTGGATAAAATCTCCTAAAGAAAGCTAAAATATTTCTAAGGACTTCATATTTAGAATGAGCTATTTCTTTTTTTTTTTTTATCTTACAAAACATTTTGAATTAAGTTTATTTAATTTTATAATTTGTGAATGTAGATATCTTGACTGGGGAACTGTACATCTACATGTTATATTCAGATAGTCATGAGAACTTAAACTCACTTATATGCTATATAAACAGAATTAAAACAATTGACAATAAAAAATAGTTTACAACCATCAGACATACAGGCTTTTTGTGACATAGGAATTAATATTGTATATGTACTGTTGTAGAGTTCATAATATTGTATTATTTCTGAAAGACCAATCAGTTCTGCTTTCATGTGGACAATATCTTAGACTGATTACTAGTTCTGCCATGTTGGGTTAGCAGTCTTCTAGTTGATGTTAATGGATTTGACCAGTTAACTACAAGGATGCAAATAAATGAGACACCGATTTAGTCTTCAGTGGCAGTCTTACTGTTCCAGATATACTATTTTCCAGATTTACTGCACTCTGCTCTATGCAGAGGGCTTCTCTATTTTGAAGCTGAATGCCATATCGCTGTGCTTTTCCATCAGGAGATGTACCAAAGTCACTTGGGAGGACTTTCTAAAATACACATAATATTATTCCTCTTCTTTCTGTAGATCTTGAGTGGGGACTGGCCATGTGTATTGTAACAGTCCCCCCCATAGGTAAATCTGACATGCATCTTCTGAGTTTCAAACCAGTAGGGTAGTATAAAGCAGGGGTCCCCAAACCCTGGGCCATGGCCTGTTAGGAACTGGAACGCATGGCAGGAGGTGAGTGGCAGGTGAGTACAACCACCTGAGCTCTGCCTCCTGTCAGATCAGTGGTGGCATTAGATTCTCATAGGAGCCTGAACCCCTTTGTGAACTGCGCATGCAAGGGATCCAGGCTGCGTGCTCCTTGTGGAATAGTTTTATCCCGAAACCATTCTGTCTGCCCATGGTCTGTGGAAAAATTGTCTTCCATGAAACTGGTCCCCTATTGCCAAAAAGGCTGGGGATCACGGTATACAGGGCCTCAGATTGAAATATTAATGAGTTCAGGAATCATATTCCTATTCATAAAATTAAGATATTGGCTAGATTTTCTTCTGAAGTCTTCTCCATCTTTAAAAGTATTTGTGCATTTGTTTTTGTTCTGAAAATCTACAGTTTAATCATGCAGTTGCCGGTTATCCAACTATCTTTGCCTTCTTGTCTGACCCTGCCTTCTGGATCCTCTGACAATTCAGGTGGTGAGAGAGCCACATTTTCAAGAGAAATGTGAAGCTACTGCTGGAGTGGCATAGGCCATGGGCATCTCTGCTCACTCAACCCTAACTTGGTTCTTTTTACACAACTGCAAACGTTACTCAAAGGGTAGTTCTGACTACAAAAGTTACCAAATTAATTAAGATCCAAGCCCTATATGGTATCTGATTATGTGTTTGGACTCCTGATTTTACTTTCCATTGCTGTAATTTGTTTTCTTGCCTTTTTATAATTTATGTTTTTCCTTTTATAATTAATATTTTTCTTCATCAAGTTTACATATCTTTTTTTTGTCCTTTAAATCTACCTGTTGCAGCTCCTGATACCTCAAATTTATCATCCCCAATTATTTTCCTTTCTCTCACCTTCTCCTATTTGGGCCCTGCCATGTTTTAAAAGTATTTCTGGACATTGAAGTTTGTGTCCTATCAAGCATTTGGTACACTTCAATTTAAAAAATTTATTTGTTTGTTTTAGCATGATATTAGGGGTTAAAAGTTAGTCTACTCTTTAGGGATTAAAAATGACGTCCAAATTGCAATTAGAAAACTCCAGAACTAGTTGGCGGGATCCTGATGGAGCAAATATATACTTAGACAACATTTTGAGTTACATGAAAATATAGCAATTCGGTTATTTGGGAAAGCTGAAGTCCAAGCAGAAAATTCAAAGTGCTTCCTCTTTGAATATTTCCAAATATTCATATTATTTGGGATAATATGTGTCAAACAGATGCTGGTATCTCTAGATGCTCAGCAGCTACTGAGAGCTAAAGGGCCATATGGGGAATGAGGCTTTATGGAAAGAAGTCAGACCCTCTGCTTTGCCAAAGCCCCCTCTCTCCTTCTGGAACTAAGCTGGAATTAACGTTGACTTTTAATGTAACAGATAGTACTTCAAGCATCAAGAATTTCCTGTGGAAACAAGGGGATAAGTGCCAACAAAAAAATCGTGTTTCTTTCCACTTAATGGACACCAAATAGGTCTTTTAACAACTGCTTTATACCTTGATTCCTACTCTCATCAGTAAAAAGATAAGGAAATGCAAATGTTTTTGTTTCATATGCTTTCAAGCAATCAAACTGAGGGAAAATGTGAACAATAATACTTGAAAACCATACTCTCAGTCAAGGTGAACTTCCACACGGTGTTGGTATGAGCATCTCCGATGTACACAGTCCCATCTTCAGATGCAACAATATCATGAGGCATATCAAAGTGCTGCCAAAATAAGAAGCCACATATTAGAGTGGTTAGCCTTTACTTGAATCCTTCATGAAAAGACAGAAAAACAAAGCAAAGCCCACAACAAAACAACAAAACATATTGCTCAAACCAAAGCAAAATATTTCCTATTGCAGCAACCCTAGGCTGAAGGGAGTCATTCATTCATTCATTCATTCATTCATTGGGTACTGACTCTTCCAGGCATAATTCTAAACATTGGGAAATGCTAAGGAACCCCCACTACTGACTTTCAAGTCTTTTCAGTGTGAAAATGTACAGGTAGATTATTTTTTACAATACTGTTTACTTGGTGTTGCATTGTCTGTCTAGTTATTTATATTGATTTTTACCTTCATGTTTCTTCTGCCTTTTAATAACTATCAAATTTACTTTTTTAAATTTGTACAAGTAAAAAAGTCTAGGTATTAATTTTTATTATTCCCATCAAGCTATCATGTGCTACCTTAAAAACTATTTGTATATTATTGATAAGAAAAATCATTTCAGAGATTTGGGACATTTAATTTTTTGAAATGTACACTAAGAGATATGTAGCAATGTGGGGTTTTATACTCTTGAAGTCTTATGTTTGTGATGTTTTCAGTCAGCAAAGGAAAGAAATTGAGTGTTACCTCCAAGTACTTCCTGGGCTTTTGTCCCTACTTTAGATGCTCTGTATTTTAATATATCTTTCTCTATTTCAAATCATTGTCATCTCCATTATGAGGACACAAGAGACAGGGGAGATCCTTTTGTGACTTTCTTTTGGGGGTCACCAAACTAGTTCTTAGAAGAGAAGCCTTAAAATGTTGTGCTGCTGACATTTCCATCTGTCTCTGGAAGCCTCCAAAGGTTCCCTGGGTCTGGCAGTTGGCAGGATATAGATAACATCTTTCACCTTTGAGGCCAGAAGGCCTGGCTGGATACACAGTTATCAAAAATATGACTAGTGAGTATCCAGACTATGGGCTTATCAGCCAACATCTGCCTACCCTGATGTGCTGAGTTCAAAGGGTACTAATGAGACAAACTACTGTTCCCAGCTCAGTTTAGGCGGGGCAGAGGAATACATGCTCTGGAGATACTATCGTACTTTAGAAATCATCAAGTTTATCACACTGAAAAGAAAAATGAGATAGCCATGCCAAGGAAGCTCATTTTTTTTCATACTTTCAAATAAGCTGTGACAAATGTGTAGAGGAAAACACAGAGCCAGAAATCAAAATGCTGCCTTGCTGAAATCCTGCAGGCTTGTCATTAAATGTTCATCTGTTTTGGGAGATTCAGTTAATGATGGCAAAAGACTACCAAATGATAGGCCACTCCTGTTCTATACCGTAATATATTCTTAGAAATTTCTTTGTAAAACATATGGTTGTAGAATACATCATATTTGATGATAGGAAAAATATAATGATGGGGGAATAAAGGTGAGGAGGGAATGTGTAAACTATTCACTGGCTAAGAACTTTGCTTTAAATAATTCACAATATGTCATAAATTCAAGGCAACAACAATAATAAACCTTTATTAGTGGCTCTCAAGTGAGAGAGCCACTAATCTGTATTTATAGCAGAACCTTGGCTCCACTGATCCATGAAGCCAAGGGTTCTGCTAGAAATACAGTACTTTGGGGCCACTATAGGAACTCAGGGGGAGGCTTGGTAGATGGGACTCTCATCTTCTTGCAGTCAGAAGAACTCAGTTGTAATCTTTTCAATGAACTGTTCTACTGCTTTGTGTTATTTGAAACAAAATTATGTTGTTAAATTTTAGGACCAAGCTTTAGTATTTTTAGAGCTACACAGATATAAAGATCTTCTAATCTAGCCTTTGCAGACTCTTCTTTTGAGGTACCCCCAGCAAAATAAAATCGACCTGAAAGAAGCATGATAATATCTTCACCAGGCATCTGGTGACAAAGCCTGGAGCAAACTGCCTTCAAAATCTTGTATTTTATTTTAAAAACTCATAAGGAAATTTGTGTTCTACTCCATAGCATAACAATGTTTGCTTCAACATAGTAAGTTGAAATCTACTTATTATTAAGTAAAACAGTTCTTCTAAGTTGCACAATGTTTATGTTGTGGCTTAATATAGCCCTTGGCATACCAATGTGTACTTCAGGAATGAAAAGGTTAAGCACATTTCAAAGTCAGAAAGACCTAGGTTTGAGATCCACATATGCTACTCCATGTAGCTTGAACAAGTAATTTAACTTAAGTGAACTTTTCAGCTCAAGTATTGTCATGTTAATCATCACTGTGAAGGTTGGAAAAATGACATAAATCTGGGCTCACTTTTTTTTTCTTTTGGTATGGAAGGATGGGGATCATTCTCTTCCTTTTCCGTATGAGCTGCCACATAGAAGACAATAAAAAAAATGCCTGTCTTAAGGGTGTGTATAAAAGCAGATAATGAGGGACCACAAGTCTTTCCTTTGATTACAGGGGGAATGACTTGGGGAGTGTATTTTTCTCTCACAGCTTTTTGATAACATTTGATAGAACCATTTTCTTTATTGTCCTACTGTCTAAGCTTCCCTGCACAGACATAAAAACAGAGTCCCTACATTCAGATGGAAACATCTCTAAAGAATGTAATAGTAGAAGACGGAGAACTGAAATGTAAGAGGAGATAAGGAGTGGATATGCACAAACAGTTGAAGCACAACCCCCTTATGTAAAACTTGACCTTCATTGTGAAGAGGAATCTCTTTTTACACAGGAGTCAATAGACCATATTATTTCCTTCACCCAAAATTAATTTTTGTGATAATAATCTATTTAATGGAAATTCTGAGAGATTTATAAACTGATTTCAGTTTACTGTGTCAACACAGAATATATTTCTATATTTTGGTGTAATATCAAGTCTTGTTTACTGAAAGGAAAAGCAAACTTCATCTTGGAGTGAGATTGTCTTTTCAAGTTTGCTGAATTGAGCCACATATTGTGACTCATTCTTTGCCTAACATCTGATGAAAGCACAATGTTTTGGAAATTTTAATTGAGAACTCTTCAGATTTTTATGAGGTTAAGGCTCATTTAGCCTCTTGCTTAGCACTTAGCTTTGATTTCTAGATGCATATTTAAATTAAAAGTTAATATCCTGGTTGACACAGTACATTATCATTAAAACAATGAGCAAGGCCAACACTCCACTAATACAAAGCAAATAACTGAAAGAAAGTTAAGCATCTCACTTCCTTTACCAACAGATATGAGAAAGTTAGCTCAAAGGGGCACAACAATGAAGACTGGATAATCAATAAGGATCTGAAACACTATGGAATAAAATATTTATTATCAGTGTAATGAATTTCTTTCTGCAGGGCTGCTATGCTTTGAGATTTCATTGCCTATTGCTTTTCTGGTGAAATATTTCTAGAAAAATCTTATTTGTTTATGTAAATAGAAACCTAAAGAAAGGAATGTATACTGGGCCGGGCGCAGTGGCTCATGCTTGTAATCCCAGCACTTTGGGAGGCCGAGGCGGGCGAATCACGAGGTCAGGAGATCGAGACCACGGTGAAACCCCGTCTCTACTAAAAATACAAAAAATTAGCCGGGCGTGGTGGCGGGCGCCTGTAGTCCCAGCTACTCGGAGAGGCTGGGGCAGGAGAATGGCATGAACCCGGGAGGCGGAGCTTACAGTGAGCCGAGATTGCACCACTGCACTCCAGCCTGGGTGACAGAGCAAGACTCCGTCTCAAAAAAAAAAAAAAAAAAAAAGGAATGTATACTGGAATCTTTAGTTTAGATTCATTTTGGTTATATTCAGATCCTGTTACTATGGCTTAAAGCTCCAGTGAAGAAAAGGCTGTGTCTCTTTCACCCTTATACCCTTATTCACCTTTATACCCTTAGTACCTAGCATAATGCCTGACACAGAGTAAGTATTTAATGCATATCTCTGGAATAAAATTTGATAAACACCAGACTAGCTGCAGTATTATAACAGACTAATTTCTATTAATAAAACACTGAAGCATTTTACTTTCACCACTGTTACTCAACATAGTACTGGAAGTCTTAGCTAGAGCAATCAGACAAGAAAAAGAAATAAAGGACATCAAATTGGAAAGGAAGGAGTCAAATTATCCTTGTTTGCAGATGATATGATCTGATATTTGGAAAATCCTAAAGACTCCACCAAAAAAACTATTAGAAGTGATAAATTCAGTAAAGTTGCAGGATACAAAATCAACATAAAATATCAGTAGCATTTTTATATGCCAATATGAACAATCTGAAAAAGAAATAGAAAATGTAATCCTATTTACAATAGCCAAAAATAAAGTTAAATACCTAGGAATTAACCAAAGAAGTGAAAGATCTCTACAATGAAAACTATAAAATGCTGATGAAAAAAACTGAAGAGGACACACACAAAAAGGGAAGATACTCCATGTTCATGAATTGGAAGAATCAGTATTGTTAAAATATCTATATACCCAAAGCAATCTGCAGATTCAATGCAATCACTATCCAAATATCAATATTCTTCACAGTAATGAAAAAAATTCTAAAATTTATATGAAATCACAAAAGACCCAGAATAGCCAAAGCTAACCTGAGCCAAAAGAACAAAACTGGAGGAGTCATATTACCTGACTTCAAATTATACTACAGAGCTATGTAACAGCATGGGACTGCCATAAAAACAGATAACACAGACCAATGGAATCGCATAGAGAACCCAGAAAAAAATCCACACACTTACAGTGAACTCATTTTTTTTTTTTTTTTTTTTTGAGGCAGAGTCTTGCTCTGTCCCCCAGGCTGGAGTGCAGTGGCGCGATCTTGGCTCACTGCAAGCTCCGCCTCCCGGGTTCACGCCATTCTCCTGCCTCAGCCTCCCGAGTAGCTGGGACTACAGGCGCCCACCACCACGCCTGGCTAATTTTTTTGTGTATTTTTAGTAGAGACGGGGTTTCACCGTGTTAGCCAGGATGGTCTCGATCTCCTGACCTTGTGATCCGCCCATCTCAGCCTGCCAAAGTGCTGAGATTACAGGTGTTAGCCACCGCGGCTGGCCCAGTGAACTCATTTTTGACAAAGTTTCCAAGAACATACACTGGGGAAAGAATAGTCTTTTCAATAAATGGTGCTGAGAAAACTGGATATCCACATGCAGAAGAATGATACTTGATCCCTATCTCTCACTTTATACAAAAATCAAGTCAAAATGGATTAAAGACTTAAATCTAAGACCTCAAACTGTGAAATTACCACAAGAAAACGTTGGGGAAACACTTCAGGACATTTGTCTGGGCAAAATTTTTTTGAGTAATACCCCACAAGCACAGGCAACCAATGCAAAAATCAACAAATGGGATTGCATCAAGTTAAAAAGTGTCTGCACAGCAAAGGAAACAATCAACCACGTGAAGAGACAACCCACAGAATGAGGAAAAAAAAATTGCAAACTACCCACCTAACAAGGGATTAATAACCACAATATATAAGGAGCTCAAACAACTCTATAGTAAAAAGTCTAATAATCCAATTTAAAAAATGGGCAAAAGATTTGAATAGACATTTTTCAAAAGGAAACATACAAATGGCAAACAGACATATGGAAAAGCGCTCAACATCACTGATCGTCAGAGAAATGCAAATCGAAACTACAATAAGATATCATCTAACACCAGTTAAAATGACTTTCATCCAAAAGTCAGGCGATAACAAATGCTAATGAGGATGTGGAGAAAAGGGAACCCTTGTATACTGTTGGTGGGAATGTAAGTTAGTAAAACTATATAGAACAGTTTGGAGGTTCCTCAAAAATCTAAAAGTAGAGCTATCATACAAGCCAGAAATCCCATTGCTGGTTATATGCCAAAAAGAAAGGAAATCAGTATATCAAAGAGCTATCTGCACTCCCATGTTTGTTGCAGCACTGTTCACAATAGCCAAGATTTGGAAGTAACCTAAGTGTCCATCAACAGATAAATGGATAAAGAAAATGTGATACATATACACAATGGAGTATTATTCAGCCACAGAAAGAATAAGACTCTGTCATTTGCAATAACATGGATGGAACTGGAGATCATTATAAATGAAATAAGCCAGGCACAGAAAGACAAACATGACATGTTCTCAATTATTTGTGGGATCTAAAAATCAAAACAATTGAACTCATAGATACACAGAACAGAAGGATGGTTACCAGAGCCTAGGAAGGGTATTGGACAGAGAGAGAGAGAGAGAGAGAGAGTGTGTGTGTGTGTGTGTTGTGTGTGTGTGTGTGTGTGTGGCGGGGGGTTAGGTGCGGGTGGTTAATCAGAATGATGGTTATTCATTCTGATTTTAAAAAATCAAAATAAAAAACAAATACTTTTATTTTGCAGCTTTTACTTGCCACATGGCTTGAGTACAGATAAAGATGGGAATTATTGGGTGACAGACGTGGCTCTCCATCAGGTAGTCTTCCTTTTGGTAATATTCAAATTAGAAGCTAACAGAGTTATGCTTTTGAAGTGCTCTGGAGTTGTATGGGTTTTTTGTTTGTTTTTTCTTCTGTCACCCAGTAAGTTATAACAAGAAAATAGAGATTTTAAAAAATCAGAATGAATAAGACCTAGTATTTGACAGCACAACAGTGGGACTATACTATACGATGTATATAAAAGGTAATATTGTATTTTGATCCAATTAAAACCAATGAATCTTTTTTTATTTTGCAGGTTTATTCAATATAGAAAAGGTAATATTCAAATTAGAAGCTAACAGAGTTATGCTTTCGAAGTGCTCTGGAGTTGTGTGGGTTTTTTGTTTGTTTTTTCTTCTGTCACCCAGTAAGTTATAACAAGAAAATAGAGATTTAAAAAATTCAGAATGAATAAGACCTAGTATTTGATAGCACAACAGTGGGACTATACACAATAATAATTTAATTGTGCATTTTAATATAACTGAAAGAGTAAATTGGATTGTTGTAACACAAAGGATAAATGCTTGAGGGGATGGATACCCAATTTTCTATGATGTGATTATTACACATTGCATACCTGTGCTAAAATATCTCATGTACCCCATAAATATAAACATGTACTGTGTAACCACAAAAATTAAAAATTAAAATTTAATTAAAAATATAATATTGAGGCACTTTAAAGTTTTTTTAATTAGCAAATCTGGTATCTTAAAAATAATATAACATTATAAGTGTCAAGATATAAACTTGGCTCAGTAGCTGATGATAGTTGTATTTTGATCCAGTTAAAACCAATGAATCTTTACATGTTTTGAAGAACAACACTTATTTGCACCATTTTAGGAGGCTGAATTTTCTAAATTTCATATACTCCAAGCACATTCATACAGTGTAGAGAACATTCTGATCACTCTGGCAATCATACTGCAGAGAAAGTACACTGAGAAGACAGAAGGGCCATGGGCACACTGAACACAGTTGCTGTGTTTATAAAAAGCACGTTAGAATAAACAGTGGGAAAACACTTTTGAAGCCAAAAGTAGCTTTTAGTTTCTTAACTAAACCAAATCTTTAGAACTTGAATAAATTCCAGGAAGTGCTATTTTCAAGTCTTGTTGCTTAGCACAGTCATAGCAATAAAGCAAGCAAACAAGATTTCTGTTGGGTCTAAGAGAACTTTAAGAGTACACTTAACATGTTGTGATGTTTTCTCTACTTGGATGAAACCAGAAAGAGACTGATTTATTTTTTGTATTCTAACTATAGTGAATTTAAAAACCTGCCATCATATGCAGGTGCAGTTCTACTAAGAACCTTAGAACTGCACACGTGCTAATTTGCATCTGAAGAAACTGATGTAGGAATAGACAAGGACATTTATTCTAAATAAAATATAAAATAAAAAATAAAATAGAACACTCCCATCAATCAACCTTGCTAAGAAAGTTATCACATCTTCTTAAAAGTTTTTCTAAAGCTATTCAAGTACGGATTGAATGCCAAGATTTATATTTTAGTTTTCTTCTCATGAAAATTGAAACCTAGACAATGTATGTAAATACCTTGCGCACTGGCTTGAAGATGTCTATAATTTCCCCATTGGAAAAGTTCATCACAAATCCTTGTACAGGTTCTTGGTCCCCAAAATGAGGCTTCCCATTCACCGCAAAGAGCAAGCCTGCAACAGCAAATCCAGTTAACTTTTCTTTAAAATATGGGTAAGAATGGACTTCTAATATATCCATGTATATTATGCAAAGAATAAATTTAGGGTCAACCTGGTCCCTACAATTGGCAACAAAAGTAGAATATAAAATACTTAGTGTCTCCTCCTGAGTAACCAGATCAGTGTCAAACAGGTTAGAGGACTAACCTCCTTGTAACAGGAGAATCGGGAACTGAAATGTGTGTTCCACTTGGAAAGCCAGTAGAAATCAGAAATACATAGATATTGATATATAGATATAATACACATATACAACTATTACAGGCATCTTAAATAGGAATTGGGGAAAGTCAGGTTATTTAGGCCAATAATTTTGGAGTCTCAGATCTTTTAAAAAATAAGTAATATTTGCCATAGCTACATGGAGAATCCAAGAGAAAATCAAAGAAAATAAGTGAAGTTACAGTCTATACAGAACAATCTGATTTTAAACAACTGGAATTTGAAAATGTAGGATGTATATTTCAGATTATCAAAGACATATTTTTCCTTAATTAAAGACCATCTTTTTAATTTTCACATCATGAATACTTTTTGTAGTAAAATTATATTTCTTAACACAATACTATTTATTCAGAACAATGAAAATGGTGATGTTTACGTTAAATAAATAATTCAGATGATTGAACCACTACATTTTCAAAGAATTAAAATGTAATAAATTATACACAATGCTAAGCCACCATTGAAGATATTTTCATCATTCTTGAAGGATTATAGTTTTTTCTAGGATGTACTATAAAAAACACTATAAACATCAATTACTATTGTGTGAAATTATAGAGAAAATTATCTTTTGCTTAGATTCTGTTCCTAACCAGATTCCTTCTCAACTGATAATTTTCTTCTTATATTTATTTTTGTTTATTATGAACTTGATAAACGGTCCTGACAAATTTTTCTTTAAATGTGCGGTAAACCAACCTAAGGAATGATAGTTGTGACAACCTCTTATTCCTTTTTCTTTATTCCTTGAGGAAGCCAAATTTGCTCTCTATCCAATCACCTGAGTCCCTTGATTTTATGTCCTAAATAAGTTGGGGGGCTGCTTGGTCCAGATAGTAGCCATATGCAACTTACAAGAAACATAAATATTATGGTAATACCTATAAATAGTCAATGCTGCTTTAATACAGGTATAGATATTTTTATTGAAATATATTGTACCCTTTAATTGTGAATTTTTCAAAAATTCCTCCTGTTATTGATCTCATTTCACTCCATTGTGAAAAGAGCATATTTTAAATGTTTTCACCATAAAACATAAGTATGTGAGATGATGGGTTTGCTAATTAGCCTTACTTAGTCATTCCACATTGTAAACATACATCAAAATATCACATTGTACTCTACAAATATATACAATTACTATGTCAATTACAATTTTAAAAATATTGTAATTGTATGTAAATTTCAGAAATTAAATATATTTTCATTATTTAAAGAAAATATGGTAAGTTGTTTTGTAATATAAGTTATATGTATTTGATTAGTCTGAATTATTTTTCAGATTTTCTTAAAGTCAAGAAACTCTATTTTGAAAATGAGAAAAAAGTTGAAGATTTTATTGATTATCCTGGTATTTAGGCATAAGCCACACTTATTTTTACATATTTTATCTTTAAAAAAAATTGGTCACTACTGTTTTTAAAAACGTGAAATGAGTATTTTGAATACTGATTTTATCAGACATATACCGTCTGTCGACGTGTGAAGACAAATATTAATTATTTCATACTGGAGCAGATGATCAAATTAAGATAAAATGAAAATCAATGTTTGGGAACATTTTTAACCCCTTACAAACAGGTGTTAAATCCTTTGAGTTCTTCATTGTTTCTGTAAAATGAATAGCGGTACTTTAATCAAAACTGAGTTAGAACACACTAACAGTTTTAAGATACTTTTAAGATGTGAAATATAATGTATCTTCAACCTCTAATAAGAAAGAAAATTTATAAAAAGAGCACATTAAGATAAAACAATTTTTAAGGATAGAGTACAGTAGGACAGAAGACAACAAACATATTAAGATGAAATACCTGGTATATATGAAATTGCAAATACATTTCTTCCAAATGATGAATGCTTAATCTCTCTCACAAATTCTTTGGTGTCAGTTTTAAAACACTGGATCCGACCATTTTCCCGGTCTGCCACACATAATTGGCCCAAAGGAGGCACAAGAGCCAAGCTGTGAGGAACAGTGAACTGGCCTGGCAGAGGACTGCTCTCTGAAGACTCTATAGAACAAAAAAAAAAAAAAACCCTTAGATACACAGTTTTAAAAATCACCCAAAGTTTGACTCTCTAGTATGTTTCTAAATTCATGATAGTAAACCATTAAATGCCTGGAGCCAGGGGAAAGATAAGGTAAAGCAGTTTATAAGTTTATTTTATAATGTCTTTTGTCCACAAATACATTACAGATTTTCTCCTTATTTGGACAGTTGTTTGGTGGATTCATTATTTTCCTTATAAGACGTGTGTGTGTGTGTGTGTGTGTGTGTGAGCGAGACAAGCTAACTGGATGCATACAATGACCCAGGTTACAATGACCCTGTAGGGGACAATTACAGCTTAAAGAATGTGAGTGGTGGCCAATATTTAGTTCCCAGTGATACTGGCTAAGAATTACAATTGGAGATTAAGAGTCTTATTGGGTACCTTCTCCCCACTGTGTGATGAACTTTCCACTTGGTGAAAACTGCACAATCCTGCTGTTGCAGTAACCATCTGATACATAAATGGCTCCAGTGCCTGGATCCACAGCCACATCAGTGGGTTGACAGAAGTGATTCTGGTCACTGCCTGGTTGCATGCTCCTTCCCAGGATTAATATAGGGTCTTCTTTATTGTTTGGATCCAGTTTGAACACCTTTTTAAAAAGGAACAAAAGCCTTACCTACTTTTCATGGTTATTAGTGACTTTACACCCACATGACTAAGACCACTTTCACAAGCAATTGGAGTAGAAGCTCCCAGAGACTTATTTAAAAGAAGATATTAATACTTTTTAGAACTGAATGGGATCCTAGAAATCATCTGGTCTGGTTCCTTCATTTGATAACAAAGCCTATGAAGATTAAATGATTTGCTCAAGGTCACCCGGTTAATTAGTGGTGAATGGAGACTAGTACATGGATACCCAGTTCTGTCCACCCTGATGTTTCCTTTTTGTCTTTCCTTAGATAATACTGCAATGCACTCCAGATAATACATGAGCAATAAATGTTTACCGAGATGATATTTTCCAAGTTATTTGCCACCTATTCATGAAAAGCATATTACACTTGATATAACTTCTTTTAAAAATAACACAAATTTGAATTTATATATATATATACATTTACTAGAGGCCTAGCCTCAATTTATAGAAGATTAAGGTAGTTTAAGAAAAAAACATAAAAACATAAGTGAAAAAATAGAAATAAGACTTAGGGCCAGACACGATGGCCACACCTGTAATTACAGCAATTTGCAAGGCTGAGGTAGGTGGACTGCATGAGTCCAGGAATTCAAGACCAGCCTGGGCAACCTGACAAAATCCCATCTCTACAAAAAATTTAAAAAAATTAGCCAAGTATGCTGGTGTGTGACTGTGGTCCCAGCTACTTGGGAGGCTAAGGTGGGAGGATCACCTCAGCCTGGGAGTTGGAGGCTGTAGTGAGCCAAGATTGTGCCACTGCACTCCAGCCTGAGGGACAGAGTGAGACCCTGTCTCCAACAACAACAACAACAACAACAGTTAGGAACAGAGGAAATAAAGGCAAATACAGACAGTTAAGAAAATGGTCGGGAGGGCCCATGTAGTTATTTGAGTGAAGCTTCACATCTGGCCCAAGGGACAAGTGTGACTTCATCATTTACATACTAGCTTTTCCTAGCATTGAGTTCTAAGAGAAATATTTCAGATGTGGATTGTTATGGACTGAATGTTTGTGTCTCAAATCCAAATTCACATGTTGAAATCCTAACCCCCAATATGATGGTAATACGAAGCAGGGCCTTTGGGAGGTCATCAGGACAAAAGGGTAGAGTTCTCATGAATGGGATTAGTACCATAAGAAGAGATAACAGAGATTACTGTCACTCTATCTCTCTGACCATGCAAAGATACTATGAGAAATTAGCAGCCTATAACCCAGAAGAGGGCCCTCACTAGAACTCAACCATGCTGGCACCCTGTTCTTGAACTTCCAGACTCCAGACCTGTGAGAAACAAATTTCGGTTGTTTATAAGCCACCCAGTCTATAGTACTTTGTTATAACATGCTGAACTAAGACATGGCTGCTCTATTTTCTTGTTATAACTTACTGAGTGACAGAAGAAAAAACAAACAACAAACAAAAAACCCATACAACTCCAGAGCACTTCAAAAGCATAACTCTGTTAGCTTCTAATTTGAATATTACCAAAAGGAAGACTACCTGATGGAGAGCCACGTCTGTGACCCAATAATTCCCATCTTTATCTATACTCAAGCCATGTGGCAAGTAAAACCTGCAAAATAAAAATATTTGTGTTAATTACATATTTACTCTCAAGGCATATGTGACAGAAATTTTTCTAATTAATCTGTAAAGACAATACAAAGTTATAAATTGATAAATGTATACTTGCATTATTATAGAAAAGACCAAAATGAATTGTTAATAAAAATACTGTTATAATGAGATCTCCTTGTGACAAATCTTAGGTAGTATTTAATAGTATTAAAATTTATAAATTAAGCCTACGTATAAATTACAAATGTTTATTATAAAGTATGGTATATTAGAGAAAACAGTATCAGTTTAAAAACAGGTTCTGAGGTCATAAATATTAACATCTTACAAATATATATAAAACTGTCTTAAGAAACAAAAATGGATTGATATAGTTTGAGGTTAAAACATGTTGCAAGGAAATGTAATGTGTTAATATAAACTATTAGACATATAACTCAAAGGCTTTAAAGAGTGCCTATTAAAGACAGTAAAACCCACAGCATATAACCTTCAGCCAACATGGGCTGTGAATATCTAAGCAAAGTGAAACAGTGAGCTAGATAAACATTAGAGAAGGTTAATCTGGCAAATCAATCTTAATGATCTGGGTAAGGAACTTGGACTGAGCTAACAGACACATGGACAATACATTGAGGTGGTTTGGTCCAATGATATCCGACAATCCAATAGCTCTGTTAGCTTCTAATCTTAGTGTAGTGTTGACAACACAGATTTTTTTTTCATGAGCCATAACGGTAACACTCTGATTTTGACTAATTAGCTGAACTAGATCCCTGTTTTGACAACTGAATGTGAGGATTATGATTTGCTTTCAAACAGATACTCCACCGATGGCCAAGTTGATTTAGCAGTAGTTGTTCTGCCTTCCCCTTAATTCCTTTCTGGAATGAGGGTGCTTTTGGTTAATAAATAGAGCACCAATGAAACAAGTTCAAACATTTCACCCCTGACACACAATCTTGAGAATGCTGTTAAAAAATTCTAAGCATCATTATCATCTCCACAAGCAGTTGCACTCAAAACGGTGGCTATCCACCTTGCGAAGAAGCTAGCTTTCCCTGTGCTTAAGCAGATGGAGAAGGGTATAATTCCTGAAGCTGTCAGGTTACAATGGTTCAGGAGATCTGTAAGCAAGTGCCTCCCTCACTTCTTTCAATGACCATAAATATCAGCCAACTTTTTTTTTTTTTTTGGCTGCCAAGTGCCATCTCAAAATAAGACTAAATAATGAGCAGTTTTCAAAGCCAAATTACATATGCATGATAGGGAATACTAAAAATGACACTTGTTTAGTATTAACTTTGAGATAGAAAAAGAGAAGCTCTTTTTCTTAATGGTGATTACTTGATGAGTTTGGTTGTCCTGAAGAATTTTTCTGCTGAAGAATTTTTTTGGATCATTAGAGCTGGCTGAGCAGCAACTCACTTAATCAAGTATGTAAGTTATATATTACATATGTAATATGTAACAAGCTTGACTACATATTAAAATCACCTGGGAACTTAAGATTATTAGCCCCACTCTATACAAAATCTAAATCTAATTTTTTAAAGGACAAATTGACAAATTTTAATTGTATACATTTATGGGGTACAATGTGATGTTATGACATATGTATACAATGCGGAGTGATTAAATCAAGCTAATGAACATATCCATCACCTCAAATACTTAACATTTTTTGAGGTGAGAACATTCCAAATATACTCATTTAGCAATTATGAAATAGGCAAGGACCTGAATAGACAGTTCTCAGGAGAAAACATACAAATGGCAAACAGATAAGTGAATCTAAATATTTTGAAGCTTCCCAGATGATTCTAATATTCAGTCAAGATTTAGAAACACCTACGTAGAAAATGAAAGATGGGATGGCCCAGTTAGTTTTCTGCTTTCTCAAGTGCAGTTGTACAAAACACTCGAATTTCAAGACTCTATGATACACTTTATACTCAATATATGTAGTACAAGTCTTAACAACATAAGTCATTTAACTCACAGATTTTTTCCACTGGACTGGAGTACCGCAGCATTATTTGGATCTATGACAAGAATAGTGTCTTCTTCAATTGGTCCAAGTCCTATGTGCTGGTAAACAAACTTGCTGTCAAACGAGCTAAACAAAAAGCATTAAATAGGAAATGAAACAATCATAAATTCCAATGAAATTGAGAAATGCAGACCATTCACTTGAGATTCTAAATACAAAATCAAAAGAGCTCAAATGTATTTGACTTCACTCTTTGCCACATTTCAGTCATTTGGATTATAATATACACCATTAACCTGTGGAACCATGCTACTCAGGGTGGTCAGTAGAACGGAAGCATTGGCATTGCTGGGAAATGCAGTTTCAGACCTACCGGACCTGAATCTGCATTTGCACAAGACCCCTGGGTGGTTCCTATGCTCACCGGGGTTTGAGAAACATTGATCAAGAACTCTTAATGTACCTGAAAAATTTCAAAAGCTCTTCAAAAGAGTATGCAGTCATTCAATAGACATTTTCTTTCATATTGCAAAAGAAAATATGACTTATTTTAACTTTATCATTAATGATAACAATAGCTGGAAGAGCAATGATCAAAATGTTTGTTATTATACTTTAGGTACAACATGCAAATACATATTATAGAGATATAAAAGAGGATGTTCAAAGTATTTAAAAGTTATAAAACTGAATCTAGGCCGGGCGCGGTGGCTCACGCTTGTAATCCCAGCACTTTGGGAGGCTGAGGCGGGCGGATCACGAGGTCAGGAGATCGAGACCACGGTGAAACCCCGTCTCTATTAAAAATACAAAAAAATTAGCCAGGCGTGGTGGCGGGCACCTGTAGTCCCAGCTACTTGGAGAGGCTGAGGCAGGAGAATGGCGTGAACCCGGGAGGTGGAGCTTGCAGTGAGCCGAGATTGTGCCACTGCACTCCAGCCTGGGTGACAGAGCGAGACTCCGTCTCAAACAAACAACAAAAAAAAAACCGAATCTATCCTTGAGACAAAAATATGCTTAGAGGCATAAAACTTACCAAATAACAGCTATTCTATAACTACAAAATGAACAACTATGCAATAATTAATTAAAAAACTTAAATATGACAATTTCTGCTTTTAAACTCAGTACCTTTTAGATTATAAATTATGGACATATATTCATACATATATACTTTCAAAATTATATTTCTATTTAAATTGTTAGTAATATAATTCCTTAAATTCACAATTATCACAGACATGGTACTTATTTCATTTTCTGTTTGGGAAATTATATGTTAACAGGGATGAATGACAAAGATAAACTCTTCTAATCTAAGCTTCTGTAATATAGAAGTAAATGTATGAAATAACAAGAAACCAAGTTATCTTCTCAAAAAAGGATTGGATCAGTACATATTTGAGGGGTGTGTGTGTGTGTGTGTGGGTGGGTGTGTATGTGTGTGTGTTTATAAATATACATATCAAGTCAATAAATGACTTATGAATATTTCTGTAAAACAGAATTGCCTTTATAGCATCAGGCAAGGTTGTGAAAAAAGTATTAATATTTTGTAGTTCAACTGTTTAAGCAAAAGAAGAATCTGAATAACATTAAATATTTGCTAAGATATTATATATTTGCAATTTGGGAAGGTAACAGACTACTTGGATCTGTCATGAATCCACTGATCAGTTGGCTGCCATTTTTATGGAACTTATGTAGAGTCCCAGTACTCTACATAAATAGGAGAACAAAAAAAAAATTCTTAAATTATATTCTTTGGCCATTAAAAAATACACCACACAATTATCTGAGTTACTTGACTGTTACAGTCTTTTGGGTATAGTTTTCCTGAAAGACAACAATAAGTCCCTGAGTAGTTCTTATTAATGATGCATTCAATTGAACACAAAATATTGATTCAGCTTTGTCAATCTAAAACTTAAGTAATACTCTTTATATATGCTATTATATGCAGTTAAAAACCACACAGTGGTACCTAGACAAAATAAATAAATTTATGAAATGGAAGTATCATCATTAACAAAACAGATTTCATAAGATAGTTATGGGGTCATTATCAAACTGAAATGTGAAATTTTATTAGATAGGAACTGATGTAAGAATATTCATGGTATTATTAAATTATGGGAGAATGGTAAAGGGAAAATATGAAGTCACTCTTGCTAGTATGCAACACCAAATAATTTATCCTATATCTGAAAGTCTAAATATGAATTTATTTACTAAAAACATAACTATTCCTCTGAAAAACATAGGTACTGGATTCAACCATTAATAATCTTTTATTTTTCCAAGTTGACTATAATAATGACTAACAAGTTCAGCACATCTGAGACTCAGTATATTATAACCTTCACATTCATATGTAATAGGTTAAAGTTTCTTCATTCATTATCTCTTTTTAAGGTTTGATACGGTTTGGCTGTGTCCCCACCCAAGTCTTATCTTGAATTGTAGTTTCCATAATCCCCATGTGTCGTGGGAGGGACTTGGTGGAAAGTAATTGAATCATGGGGTGGTTACCCCCTTTCTGCTGTTCTCACGATAGTGAGTTCTCATGAGATCTGATAGTTTTATAAGGAGATTTTCCCCCTTTTGCCCGGCACTTCTCCTTCTTGCCATCATGTGAAGGACATGTTTGCTTCCCCTTCTGAAGCAATCTGCCTGATTGTAAGTTTCCTGAGGCTCCTCCAGCCATGCTGAACTGTAAGTCAATTAAACTTCTTTCCTTTATAAATTAACCAATCTTGGGTATGTCTTTATCAGCAGTGTGAGAAGGAACTAATACAGGAAATTGGTACCAGAAATAGGGGGCTGCCATAAAGATACACAAAAATGTGGAAGCAACTTTGGAACTGGGTAATAGGCAGAAGTTAGAACAGTTTGGAGGGCTCAGAAGAAGACAAGAAGATTATCGGAAAGTTTGTAACTTTCTAGAGCCTTGTTGAATGGCTTTGACGAAAATGCTGATAGTGATATGAACAATGAAGTCCAGGCTGGGATGGTCTCAGATGGAGATGATAAGCTTCCTGGGAACTGGAATAAAGGTCAGTCTCGCTATGTTTTAGCAAAGAGACAGTTGGCATTTTGCCCCTGCCCTAGAGATTTGTGGAACTTTGAACTTAAGAGAGATGATTTAGGTGGAAGATGATCTGGTGGAAGAAATGTCTAAGCAGCAAAGCGTTCACGGTGTAACTTGAGTGCTCATAAGAGCATTCAGTTTTATTAATTCACAAAGATATGGTTTGAATTGGAACTTGTGTTTAAAAGGGAAGCAGAGCATAAAGGTTTGGAAAATTTGCAGCCTGATGATGTGATAGAAAAGAAAAACCCATTTTCTGAGGAGAAATTCAAGCCAGCTGCAGAAATTTGCATAAGTAACGAGGAGCCAAAAGTTACTTGTCAAAACAAGAAGGAAAATGTTTCCAGGGCATACGAGAGGTCTTCACAGCAGCCCCTTCCATCACAGACCCAGTGGCCCAGGAGAAAAAAATGGTTTGGCTAGGCCTAGGGCCTTGCTGCTCTGTGCAGCCTCAGGACTTGGTGCCTTGTGTCCTAGCTGTGGCTAAAAGAGGCCAAGGTAAAGCTTGGGCCTTGGCTTCAGAGGGTGCAAGCCCCAAGCCTTGGCAGCTTCCATTTGGTGTTGAGCCTGTGGGTGCACAGAAGTCAAGAATTGAGGTTTGGGAACCTCTGCCTAGATTTCAGAAGATGTATGGAAATGCCTGGAGGTCCAGGAAGAAGTTTTCTGCAGGGGAGGAACCCTCATTGAGAACCTCTCCTAGGGCAGTGTGAAAGTGAAATGTGGGGTCAGAGCCCCCACAAAGAGTCTAGAGTCTCCACTGGTGCACTGCCTAGTGGAGCTGTGAGAAGGGAGCCACCGTTCTCAAGACCTTGGAATGTTAGCTCCACCCACAGCTTGCACCATGTGCCTGGAAAGGCAACAGACACTCAATGCCAACTGTGAAAGCAGCTGAGAGGGGGGCTGTACACTGCTCAGCCACAGGGATGGAGCTGCGCAAGGCTGTGGGAGCCTACCTCTTGCATCAGTGTGACCTGGATGTGAGACATGGAGTCAAAGGATATCATTTTGGAGCTCTAAGATTTGACTGCCCCGCTGGATTTTGGACTTGGATGGGGCCTGTAGCCTCTTCATTTCGGCTGAATTCTCCCATTTGGGAGGGACCTGGTGGAAAGTAATTGAATCATGGGGGTGGTTACCCCATGCTGCTGTTTTCTGATAGTCAGCAGGTTCTCATGAGATCTGGTGGTTTTATAATGGGCTTTTACCACTTCTGCTCAGCACTTCTTCCTGCCATCATGTGAAGGACATGTTTGCTTCCCCTTTCGCCTGATTGTAAGTTTCCTGAGGCTTCACCAGCCATGCTGAACTGTGAGTCAATTAAACCTCTTTCCTTTATAAATTACCCAGTCTCAAGTATGTCTTGAACTAATACAAGGTTTAAGTCTCACATTCCTCATTATTCAGAAACATTTCAGTGCTTTGTAAAGGCACAATGGCAATCTAAATAATGTGAAAATTATGCTTCTCCTATTAAGAGTTAAAACCTTTCCCTGTCTTTTTTTAAATGGAAATTTTAATTAAGATAATTGTAGATGCATATTCAGTTGTAAGAAATAAAAACAATTCTATGTGCACTTTACACAGTTTCTCCATTTTGCAAAACTATATATAATATCACTACATATAATAAAACTATATATAATATTTTCATTTATTCTTAGTTTATTTCCTTGGAATATACTAGTACATTACTCTTCTACCCCATCCCGAACTATGGAATACGGAAAGTTACCGATTCATAATTCCAATTCATAATTCTTGCCAAATGCTATCTACTTTATATGTAGATTGTGAGTTCTGACTCACCATTGACAGCTAATAATAGTGGCAGGCCAAATGCCTATTACATATCCTCGTATTATACCTCAGCACACATAATTCCACATCATCCCCTCTCTGCAGAATGACAAATCATTAGGGAAACCTGATATATTTACTTGCCCCCATGGTTTCTCCAAGAATGGGATGCAGTATTTCTGTAAGATAACTCCCGCTTTGATCTGTCTTGTCATTCATGTAAATATTCACCATCATTCCTAAATCTCTGGTCATATTATTTTAGGAAATAGCACTCCTACAATTTATTGATGAGGAGAAAGTAAAAAGGTTTCCCTCCCTCTCCAGGAGCATACACTGAACTTCTGTAACTTAAAGCATTTCTTATGGCTCCAGATTATTTCTCTAGACACTCAAATATTTCAAAGTGTAAACTATAGGTTAAATTACTCACTGATAGCCATGTAAGATCAGAGTCACAGACCTGAAATGCTGGGCTTGGCTTCCAAGAAAACAAGTTGCATTAAGGAAGAAATATAAATAACAGACCCACAGTCCTTGTGCCAGTCAGGTCAAATGAAAATATTGCAGCTGATGAGTAGGTAAGTGAAAAACATCCTCTATCAATGGCATTGTTCTACACTGCACACAAATGTAGAAAAAAATGTATCAAGTAATTGATACTGTGCTGCCACAAACACTATTTGTGTATGGGCATTTATATTCATAATATAGAACTTTCAAGTTTCCAGTGGTGGCAGCAAATAGCAAAATTAACTAATTTGAGGATCATCTAATTTTATTTCATTATCCACTTTTTGGTGTTGTAATAGAAAATTCTGACATAGCAAATGAAGGAATGGGAAGAAAAATAGCAAATGAAGGAATGGGAAGAAAAATAAGGAACAAACAAAATAAGACAGAGTAAGTAAATCAGAGTAATTTTTTTTTTTTTTGAGACAGGGTCTCTGTCACCCAGGTTGGAGTGCAGTGGCATGATCACGGCTCATGGGAGCCTCAACCTCCCAGACTCATGTGATCCTCCCATCTCAGCCTCCTGAGTAGCTGGGACCACAGGTGCACACCACCATGCCCAGCTAATTTATTTTTATTTTTTGTAGAGATGGGGGTCTCCCTATATTGACCAGGCTGATCTTGAACTTCTGGGCTCAAGCAGTTCTCCCAACTCCACCTCCCAAAGTTCAGATATTTACAATTAAAAGTTGGATCCTTAAAAAAAACCGTCTTGCAACATATCAAGATATCTTTCCCAGTATCTTATTACAATGTAACAACTAATTATCTGGGTCTTTTTAGGTTTTGTTTGCTATCACAAATTACACTCATGTCATCTATATGTACAAAGGGCATTTTATGTTTGCTTAAGACTAGCTACTTTTCCATAGCTTTATGATTATTATTCATATTATTACTATACTTCCACTGTTAAGAATATCAGTGATAACGCAAATTCTAGAATTTACTGATTAGAGAATCTGTTCATTTAACTACCACCTCTCAAAAACAAAGTAAAAAATGATACAAAGCTAACAAAACATAACAAAATCCAAAGATAAAACACTTTACTTATATATACAGCTCATTTAAATGTAGTAATTTACTTCTGTAATGTAAATAACAAATAAGAAAAACCCAGAATTCTTAGGAAGAATGTAGCTTTAAAGGAATTAATCACTACATAATAGGCCTGACCACTTCATTTAAAATAATTGTGATTTTTTAAACAGATGTCTGTATGTTTAAACTGGCAGCATCAAGGGACATTCATTTACTCAGATGATTGGTTGACCAGTCCTAATCCTTTCACTTGGGATGGTTGGAGCTTCACGGAACTAACAGCTGCTCCCTGACGGTTACACAGGGCAAATAATAAAATACGTTGACATCTTTTCTCAAATGAGAAAATCACAGTCCCCCTCGAAACACACATGTTAAACTTGCTAAGTAAGTAGTTTATAAACTCTTGTAATTCAAAGAAAGGTAACCCTTGAACAGTTCACAAATGGCTGTCAGATTATAGAGCTGGATACACCGTTGCTATAGCAAACTGCTTATTTAGTGTTCTAAAGCAGCTACTCCACATTATTTGCTGCAGAGAGGTCTTTATTTCAACGACATTTAACTTTTTACAGGATATAATAATACCCTGAACATTTCACACAGTGCCTGGAGCACTTTTGATTTTTCTTTGTTTCTCTGGAAAAGCACTCAGTTGCAAAGACTGAACTGTGGCCTATGGGCTGGAATTCATCAGTTCTTTATTTTAGCAGTTTGAATTCTCCATTAATGATTTTTCACATTAGCAGCTAATCAAACAGTTTAGATAAGGCTGGGAAGAAATGCTTTGCTATATTCACACACACAAAAGAGCTACAGTAAGGAGAAAATAAAATTCCATGCCATGAATCAAAATTAAAGGAATTCAAATTAAATAACAGCAACTGAAGGAAGACATGAAATATAATGTAATTATATAAATTAAGAAGCTAGAGAAATAACTGTAGGTTTTCATGCAAGAATATAAGTGAAATGTAACCTCAATGTTAGAAAAGCAAAGATATACAAAGGCCAGAGACTCTCGATGGAATATAACTTAATATAATGTTAAAAACACTTACTTCTGAAAATAGACATATTGTAAAAAGTCCCTGTGAGGCAGGAAAAGAGATGGGCAGACAAAAAAAATTCAGTATGACTATTTAGTGCCATTTTGGGCCTAGAACTATAAATGCCACAAATAGATATGAAGAGAAAAAAGAACTAGGTATCATACATCCAGGCTCTGGATTCTATTCAGTCAATAAGGCCACTGGGGACAAGTGACTTGACAAGGTACATTTTGTTACTTAACAGTATGAGATAGTTATTAAAGCCCTCACTTTTTGGGCAAGCGACTGAGAATCAGGGAGTTCAAACGTCTTGATGCAAGTCTCAAAAACAGGAAATGGTAACCAAGATTCAAATCCAGGCCTCCTATCTTAAAAAAAAATGTGATTTTCTCTTACTAGGATTGGCCTGACTGAATTGGTAAATCTCCCACCAGTTATCAAATTCAATGTGTACTGTAGAAGAGATGGAAGAATAGTCACATAACCAAGAAGAACTAGAGAAAATAGCATAAAACTGGAAGAAAAAGCCTCCAGTAAAGTGTGAAATGGCGATATGAGAAAGATAGAACACTGAAACATTCTTTTTTGTAGAACCCCTTACAGTTTTCCCTCAGACATGACAGTACTAAGGTAACAGACACTTTTGAGTTCTGTTCTCCAGGGCCAGTTAACTAAAGTAGGAAAGAAATTGCAGATGTTGAAGCATAACCCAGGCAGATATCTTAACCGAGGCTCCAGAAAACTAGCGAAGCAAATCTTGAACTGATTTTTCTACAAGTTAGGAAGCAGACAGATTTCTAAAACAATAGATCTTGGCAAACGTCCATAAAGTATTGATAAAGAGATGGTTTGTGAGCTATCTGGGGGGAGGAGGGAAGAAGATTCCTAGAAGACTATGAGTTCTCTACAAACGAAACTTGCAAAACCAACCATTCAACTATTCAAATTTTATAAACATCATCTATGAAGATATAAAAGGCATGCTTATCAAAGAGATCTAATACAAAGTTGGGAAAACTAACACAAATTCTCTGGCTAATTAAGATTAAAATAATGTCTGTAAATTGAAACAATGCTAAATGTAATAAAGTAGAACATAATTGGAATAAAGCCCTGAATTCAATATTTTTAAAACACTGCATAAGCATAAACTTCCAGTAAAAATATCAGCATAATTTTTGACATATATTTGGAGATTTTCATAGATTACAAATTCTACGTAAGGCAACACAGTGATATAACTGCTAAAAAAAGGGAATACAATTCTCTCATACTAACAGATATGTAGAATACACATCAAGGGAACTAATTGTAACACTGATCAAATAATATATGAGGTATTGTGACCACTTCTAGGCGAAACACTTTAAAGGGGAGAGAAACCAAAATTCCTTAAGTTGAAATAAATCATGTCAGCATGAAGATTGGTTGAGAGCTTGGAGAATATTCAGTTTGCAAAAGATAAGGCTTTCTTCAAATATGCAAATAATTGACATGGATAAATGGGAATAAATTCATCCTGCATTACTAAAAGGTGAAGTTATAGGACACAGATTTAGGTAAAATAATGAAGAACTTTATAACATCTAGATGGGTCCCATAATTGGAAAGCATGTCTCATATCTAGGGAATTTCTTAGCATTGAAAAAATTCAAGCACTGGATGATGGTTGAAGTTGCTGTAGAAGAGATGTATACATTAGGTGGGAGGCTGGAGATAAGCTCCCTGATGGACACTTGCTGTTTTGGGAGTACGTGTTTCTTGTTGCATTTTGTGATAATGAAACCTTACCTTTTTCTAGTTGACCCAACATTTTGAGCTCCACTGTCAGCCCATTGCTTCAGATAATGTTGACTCTACTCCCACATTTTGTGAGTAGAACAAAAGACACAGGCTAAGTCACAGACTCAATTTTATTCCTCTGCCCAAAATATCTGGTTTAATGTGCAATGAGACATGATCTAGGTCAGACCAAGGAATGCTACAAAGACTAATTTTAGTGAGTTTATGTTGACTCATCAGGCATATAGACTATCTCTTCTGTGACATTAGGATGACAATGTGAATTGAACCTGCAAATGGAGAGGAGCAACAGAATGAATCAAGGACTGGAAATGGAGCCACCCTACAGAAAAATGAGCTGTAAAATAGATCCTGATAATGTAATTGGGCTACTATATTCCTTGAAGTTTTCACTTATACAAACTAATTTTATCTTTTCCTAAGTTAGTTTGTGTTGAGTTTTCTCTCTTATTTGTAACAGAAAGAATCTGAAGTTATACTACTTCCAAGACCCCTTCCAACTCCATGTGAAGAAATGATAAATGAAATAAGAAATACAACTTCTAACATCTATAAGTTAGGGGCAAGACCCATAGTTAAGTGGGTATATGATGTGAGTTCTGCATAGTACACTCCAACCATAGCTCAGGTACATGAAAGATGGGCCAAGAAGCACTTTGAGTGGGGTGGTGATTTTAAGACAGAAACTCAGGAACAGCTATTACTGAGGCAAAAGCTACCCAGTTCCTGCTGGGAAACATTTAAACTTTAAAGAGCTCTAGCTGCCATGCTGCCCTAACACCAGGGCAGACAAGAGACTCTTCAAAGTTTCATTACACCCTGCTGGCAATAGGCATTTCTTATTTCAGCTAGAAGAGACGCAATATTGAAGTAAGGGAGAAAAATGGAAATCAAATCGAGAAAGGGAGTGACTGTCATCTTTCAGGACGTCAGAGGTTTATCATTATTATAATTTTGGTTGCCATGTATATTTAGTGTGGTTAAGTCAAAGAATAAGGGCTGATCAGGGTTACCAGGTGGGAATGAAGAATAATAGTACTTATAAAGACAGCTGATGCAATGATATTAAAGGAGCTTTGGGTACTGAGTATTAATTAGGAATTATTATTAACTCCAAGTACTGTCTGATATTTAAAGAATGATCACATCTTATGAACTATGGGACATAATGTGCTTCAATTTGATTTAGAATATGCCCTGGTCTTATAGAACCTACAATTTTGTGAACCTCAGAAATATCAGAATGGGAAAGATTTCAAGGAAAATTAATACAGGATTTGTCACTATCAAACAGGAGTAACAAGAAGAATGAAGTTTCCCACTAATTTTTAATTTGTATTGTCCCTCACCTGTACATCATAAATTCCACAGGAAGGTACTTTTTCTTTGTATAATCCTTGGATTTTTAATGAAGGACAAAAAAACACCGATATACTTCATCCAATTTATAGAATGTGACTTAGGAATGATGGCCATGCATTACCATTCAAAGAATGGAGCCTGAATCTAATTTGTTCTTTGAACTAATCCAAATTTATTTTCCTAAAAAATAAATAACAGAGTAATCTACTTCTAATTCTACCCAGAGAGCTGAGTGCCAGAAAAGAATTTCCTTACAACCATGGATTGCAAAGTGTGCTAGGGGCAACAGGCAATACCAGGAAGGGAGACGGAAAGAGAGAAAAAAAATAGTTTTACATCTGAAAGACAAAGATGAAGAAGAGCGAAGAAACAGAGATTTAGTGAGTAAAATCAGCAGTTTTCTCTGAAGACATCTTGCATGTTCAACTGCACCCCTTTGTAGATGTCATTTATCAGGGCAAATACTCTGGGGCTTTACCAATGAAACCAGAATCTATTTCCACAGGATCCTGGTTACCTAGATGCTAGCACAGCCAGATAAGCCACAGAAAATGCTCTTAGGTGGTTCCTCTTTCATAGTCTTACTTCATCTCCCACCCTAAACTGGACTTCACAGATCCCTTTTTTCTATTAAACTATTCCAGTCTCTGCTGTTTACTTGGAAATGAATATCACATTAAAATGGAAAATTGGCCTTTGTCCAATTTAGCTTTAGTCAGCTGAAACAGTATCAATGGGAGAAAATGATGCTGTAATTTTCTCCTCTGGTAAAATGTGGCTAGAAATCCATGCAGGAAATGTAGCAATATTCATTAAAATGAAGAATATGCTACCATGAATAGTAATAGTTTGCTTTTAAAAGCACTTGTTAAAATACTATTAGATGTTCAATAATGACTAAGATGATGTAACAGAGACGTATGAATGAGAATGTTGAGTTTGATTATTTACTTTGAACTCTGAAGTGATCTTTTTCAGATTCCATTTTCAAGTATGACAACTGGAAAGGACAATTAAACAGTAAGAATGCTACCAATGTATTCTGAAATGTTGATTGAATTTCATCTTCAACTGCACAAAGAATATTAGACATAGGCATATGTGACAGAACCAGGTTTAACAAAAATTTAATCAACATCTCTGAAACTGGAGAAAACCAATTGAACTATACATGTAGATCCTCAATTTTCCAAATGAGACCCCATAGTTATACGTATGAAAAGAGAAGATACATTAGATGTAATTGATAAAAGATCTTAAAATTTATCTCCCTATATAAATTTGTATTGAAATAAATGAATAATGGATATTCATTACTTAAAAGAATTAAAATAACCTGCTAAATTGTAGGGTTTAGCTTTTAAAAATTGTTTAGCTAAATTGTGGGGCAAGCTCTTAAAAATACATTCATGAACATGCTTACAATTCTATTAAAAGCAGTATCATAAAGTGGCTAAGTGGGCCAACTCTGGAGTTAGATGGGAAGCAACTGAAGCCTGGCTTTGCCACTTGCTAATTTGGGCAAAATACTTAACTTCTCTTGGTTTCTACATCTGTAAAACCTGAATAATGATGGTAACTCAGGGAAAACACTCAATAACCATTCTATGTTTTTACTAAAAATCCCTCTAAGGGATTTTTAAGGAAAGGAAAATCCAGAGGATAAAGCAGTAGTAATAGACAGTCCTAGAGTTATTCTTAAGACTTTGATGCTCATGAAAAGAGCAAATTTGAGTAATAAACTAGTCTATATTAAAACCTGAAGCCAAGTTACTATTTCTTCACATGTAGTGGCCAAACTGCCCCAACCACACTGTCCAGGACAATGGTCTTGGCATAGTTCTGCACCCAGGATGTGAAAATAACAAAAGTGCGTTATTATAGTCAACCAGCAACTTTTCTTAGTTGATTACTTATCATAAGCACTCTCCTTGAAGTCTTGAACGTTTTCACTAAGGTACTGACTTAACTATCTTTAATGTTATAGATAGATAACAGGAGGGAGCAAAATGGTAAGTGGGTAGAATCACAGATTGTTACGGTCTTCTTTCCATAAACTATTTTGTGAAACCACTTTGTTTTAAAGCACACAAGACTTCCTCTCTGCTACTTACTACAGTCAGACATTAAAAGGACAAATATATTATGCTCAAAAAATCAAATTCTAAAAAACCTTTATAGTTCTCTCACCATTATTGTTAGTTTAGTGAAAAAATTATGTACACTATTTTTATTTGCTTATTGAAGAAAAAATATTACTTACTTTCCATCCCAGACATGGTCACCTCTGTGGAAAATCACCAGGTTATTCTTAGGGTCTAGAGCCACCCCAGAAACCTGGCCTGGCAACAAGTCTACTCCAAGCCAATCCAGTGCCTCTTCCATGTGGAAATCTAAAAGATATATCCACACATTTAGTGTAAAAGAGAAAGGTCGAATTGCCTTGTGAGGATTCACAATAGTTACAAGAAGCTCATGCAATAACATCACTAGATGCAAAGAAATAAAAAAAGACAATCAAGCCGTGCTCTACATAAATTATACCACATGCACATTCCAAGTAGCTTTCTGAGTGATGAAATGAAGTGACTGGGAACTTGCATTAGGACTGTTTGCTTTTCCTTTTGATAAGATGCCTGTAAAGCCAGCTAACTCAAGTCATTAAAGGGTACATTTGAGGCGGCCTTCTTGTCAACAAGATTCTTACTTCACTCTCTTTGGAAAATACAACAACATACACGGCATTTTAATACAAAGCTTTTAAATGTTTTAAATAAATAGGAAGAATGGGCAATAAGCCTGGCACTATGTGTTCCTCTGTCCTTTTCCCTCATTCATCCATCTATCATCTATCTATCTATCTATCTATCTATCTATCTATCTATCTATCTATCTATCTATCTATCTAATCAATCATCTCCTGAGTAAATTCTGGATATTCAATATAAAATAGCCCCCATAATAAACCATTCATTGATTATTCCTTGTTACACAGAACTAAGATATCAGTCTCATTCTCCTAATTTCAGTGACCCTATAAGAATAGGACTCTCTTTTTCACTGTTCATATTTGGTTTCCTAAAATGAGAGAAGAAAAAAATGACAGAAACTCTGTGACTGAATGATTTCCAAATTATTCTTATTTCTGATCAGAATATCTCTTCAGAGAATATCTGGGTTTGCATGTGTGGGTGTTTTGAGACAGGGTCTCACTCTGTCACCCAGGCTGGAATGCAGTGGCACAGTCACAGCTCACTGCAGCCTCAACCTGCTGAGCTCAAGCAATCCTCCCACCTCGGTCTCCTGAGTAGTTGGGACAATAGCTGTGCACTACTATGCCCAGTTAATTGAAAAAAGCAATTTATTCCAGAGATGGCATCTCATTGTGTTGCCCAGGATGGTCTCCAATTCCTGGGCTCAAGTGATCCTCCTGCCTCAGCCTCCCAAAGTGTGGGGATTATAGGTGTGAGCCATTGCAGCCAGCCTCATTTGTGTTAATCTCTTTAATAAACACGCTCATGGATAAAGGGTTACAATGTATATATCTATACTAATTGAGGATATAGAGTTATGAAGATGACTATGAAAGCTATTGTATCAGCATTGATATTTCTGTCCCTCCCAAATTCTTCAACAAAGATTCTGAGAAGAAAAGCAGCAATTTGAGTCTCATTCCTCCTTGCCACTCTGAAGGATGTGGCAACATGCAGTGAAATCCTCAAAGACGGACATTAAAGACTGGGGGGAGAAAGAGAACCTCAAAACTTATATGATCAGCTATGAAAACTTGAGAGGATGCTTGTGTGAGAACAAGCACTTCAAAATAATTCTGTCAACTACAGAAAAAAAAGTACCTTTTCACCCAAAATATTTTAAACTTTGTACATTTAATTTTTTAATAAAAATTAACAAAACATAGCACAATAGGATGCCCAGATTAGTTCAACCTTTGCTGAAGCATCTTCTTTGCTTCCTTCCTTTTTCTTTTTTTTCTTTCTTTCCTTCTTTCTTTTCTCTTTCCTTTCCTCCCCTTCCCTTTCCTTTTCCTTTCCTTCTTTTTTTCTGAAGCATCTTCAACAACTATTCCCTAAGTGTACTTTCTATGTAAGGTACTATGGTAGAATCTGGGAACGCAAAGGAATAAAACGTGGTTTTTGGCCTTAGTAAATAAAAGGATATAATAGGGCTATAATAGGATAGGAATATGACAGAATACATTGTTTTAAAAATCCAGGAAACCAATACTTATGACACAAAGTAGTACAGGAATATAGGAGAGGGCCCAGAATCCTTCCCAAGGCTAGGGCTGGGATAGGGTAGAATTAAGGTCTACTTAAAAGGTTTCCCAAGGGAACAAACATTTGTGTATGCACTTAAAGGTAAGGTGGAATTCATTTAAGTGTAGAAGTGGGCAGAGAATATTTTGGTCAAAAAGAATAAAAGTGAGGATGTTTATAATTGCAGAATGTGTTTTAAGATTTTGTAAAATAATCAGGAAAGGATACGTGTGTATGTAGGGTGGAATGGGGGCCTGGGGACTGGATTAGCTGACCCTGAGATCTGATTTAGACTGGAAAATGTATTGATACCACATAAAGGAAGCTGGATTTAACAATGATCATATAGTGTGTAGCTGCGGTGTCTTGACTTCTACTGAAAATTTTGAGGCACATTACAAGTATTTTATTAGCAGCAGTAAAGCACAGAGTCAGGGAATAATTTGCTTTGGAAATATTTTAGAGCATATGAAAATGTCGTTGTCACTCATGTGTATTGTGATATGCCTTTTGGAGAGAAGGTGGGCAGAATTACAGCTGGTATGCCTGAATTTGCAAATAATCCTAGGTATAGAAGTGGATGTGAATGGAGCTGCTCAGATGAACAGTATCTATCATCTATCACCCTTGCTTATCACAAAAGGGAGAACAATTGCAAACAGCTGCTACTGACAATTGGGAGCCACTGAAGGTTTAGAAACATGTTTTATTGGTACAAAATAATTGTACATATTTATAGGGTACATGTAATATTTTGATACAAGCATGATCAAATCAGGGTATTTAGAATATACATCACCTTGAGCACTTATCATTTCTTTGCATTGGAAACATTTCATATCTTCTCTTCTAGCTATTTTGAAATAGACAATATATTGTTGTTAACTATATTTACCCTGCTGTGCTATCAAACACTAAAAGTTACTTCATTTCTCTACATGTTGGTACCCATTAATCAACTTGTCTCCATTCCCCTGAATGTTTCCCAGGCTCTGGTAACTATCATTCTATTCTCTACTTCCATGAGATCAAGTTTTTAAGCTTCCACATATGAGTAAGAATATGGTATTTGTCTTTCTATTTTTGGCTTATTTCACTTAATATAATGACCTCAAGTTTCATACATGTTGCTGCAAATGACAGGATTCCATTCTTTTATGACTGAATAGTATTCCATTATGTACATACACCACCTTCTCTCTATCCATTCATCTGTTGATATATTCTTAGGTTGATTCCATATCTTGGGTACTGTAAAGGGGGTACAGTTATCCCTTTGATTGACTTCCTTTCCTTTGTGAAAAATGTCATTGGTATAATGATTGCATTAAATCTGTAGATTGTATTAATCTGTTTTCACAGTGCTGATAAAGACATATCTGAGACTGGGTAATTTACAAAGAAAAACAGGTTTAATGGACTTACAGTTCCATGTGGATGTGGAGGCCTCACAATCATTGTGGAAGGTGAAAGGCATGTCTTACATGGTGGCAGACAAGAGAGAATGCAAGCCAAGCAAAAGGGGTTTCCCCTTATAAAACCATCAGATCTCATGAGACTTATTCACTACCGCGAGAACAGTATGGGGGAAACTGACCCCATGATTCAATTACGTCCCACTGGGTCCCTCCCATGACACATGGGAATTGTGGGAGCTACAATTCAAGATGAGATTTGGGTGGGAACACAGCCAAACCATATCAGGTAGTATTGTCATTTTAACAATATGATTTTTTTCAGTCCATGAGAAGGAAATATTTTTCCATTTTTTTGGTGCCATTTTCAATTTCTTTCATCAGTGTTTTGCAGTTCTTCTTGAAGAGATCTTTCATCTCCTTGGTTAAATTGATTCATCAGTATTTTTTTAAGCTATTGTAAATAGGACTGCTTTCTTGATTTCTTTTTCAGCTAGTTCATTATTGGTGTATAAAAATGCTACCGATTTTCATATGTTGAGATTTTGTGTCTTGAAACTTTATTGAATTACTTTATAAGTTCTAAGACTTTTCTTGGTGAAGTCTTAAGGTTTTTCTCTATATAAGATCACATCATCTGCAAAGAGGGACTAATCTGACTTCCTCTTTTCTGATTTGGGTGCCTTTTATTTCTTTTTCTTGCCTGACTACTTTGGTTAGAACTTCTAGTACTATGTGGAATAAGAATGGTCAAAGTGGCCATCCTTGTCTTATTCCAGTTCTTAAAGGAAAGGCTTTCCTCTTTTCTCCATTCGGTATGATGTCAGCTGTGGGTTTGCTGTATAGGGACTTTATTATGTATAAGTATATTCCTTCTATGCATAATTTATTGAGAGTTTTTGTCATGAAGAAAGATAGAATTTTAGCAAATGCTCTTTCTGCTTCTATTGATATGATCATATGGTTTTTGTCCTTCATTCTGTTGATGTGGTATATCACATTTTTTGATGTTGAACCATCCTCATATCCCAGCAATAAATTTCACTTGCTCATGATGCATTATCTTTTTGATGTGTTTCTGAAGTTGGTTTGATAGTACTGTGTTCAGGATTTTGCATTTATGTTCATCAGAGATACTGGCTTGCTCTTTTCTTTTTTCACTGTATCCTTATCTGGTTTTGATATCAAGATAATGCTGGTTTCATAGAATAAATTAGGAAGAATTCCCTCTTCTTCCATATTTTGGAATAGTTTGAAAAAATTGTTATTAGTTCTTTATAATTTTGGTAGAACTCAGCAGTACCATCTGGTCCTGGGCTTTTCTTTGATGGGAGATTTTTAAAAAATTACTGATTCAGTCTCATTACCTGTTATTGTTGTGTTTGGGTTTTCTATTTCTTTCTAGTTCAGGCATGGTAGGTTATATGCATCCAGGAATTTATTCATTTCCTCTAGGTTTTCTAATTCATTAGCATACAATTGTTGAAAACTGTATGCTAATACAGTTTTCATACAGAAATCATTATATCTCTAATGATTCTTTATATTTCTGTGGTAATTGTTGCTATGTCACCTTTTTCATTTCTGATTTTATTTATTTGAATCTTCTCTCTTTTTCTTGGTTAGTCTAGCTAGCAGTTTACTCATTTTGTTTATCTTTCAAAAAGCCAACTTTTTTTTCATTGACCTTTGTATTTTTTTAGTCTCTATTTCATTTAGTTCTGCTCTTTTTCTTTCCTTTTACTAATTTTGGGTTTGGTTTGTTCTGCTTCCTAGTTCTTTGAAGTGCATTGTTAAGTTGCTTATTTGACATCCTTCTACTCTTTGATGTAGGTATTTACTGCTATAAACTTCCCTCTTAGCACTGCTTTTGCTATATTCCATAGGTTTGGGTACATTGTGTTTCCATTTTCATTTGTTTCAAATTTTTTTTATTTCCTTCATAATTTCTTCACTGACCCAGTAGTTGGTCGTGAGCATGTTGTTTACTTTCCATGTACTTGTACAGCTTCCAAAGTTCTTCTTGTTATTGAATTCTAGTTTTTTCCTTTGTGGTCTAAGAAGATATTTGATATAATTTCTATTTTTAAAATTTTGTTGAGACTTGTTTTATGGCCTAACACATGGTCTATCCTGGAGAATGTTACATGTGCTGATAAAAAGAATGTGCATTCTCCAGCTGTTAGATAAAAGGTTCTGTGAATGTCTGTTAGGCCAATTTGGGCTACAGTGCAGTTTCAATCCAATGTTTATTTTTTGTCTACATGATCTGTCCGATGCTGACAATGGTTGAGGTCCCCAACCATTATTGTGTTGGAGTCTATCTCACCCTTTAGGTCAAATAATATTTCCTTTACATATGTCTGTGCTCCAATGATGCATATGCATATATATTTAGAACTGGTATATCCTCTTGCTGAATTGATCTCTTTGTCATTATATAACGATCATCTTCATCGTTGTTGTTGTTTTTACCGTTCTTAAAGTCTATTTTACCTGATAGAACTATAGCTACTTGTGCTTGTTTTGTTTTTCATTTGCATGGAATATATTTTACTATCCCTTCACTTTCAGTCTTTATGCGTCTTTACAGGTGAAGTGAGTTTTTACGAGCAGCAAATAGTTGGGTTATGTATTTCTCTCCATTAAGGCAGTCTATATATTTTAAGTGAGAAATTTAATCCATTTATATTCAAGGTTATTATTGGTAGGTGAGGATTTATTTTTGTCACTTTGTTGTTTTCTAGTTGTTTTGTATGGCCTTTTTTTCCTTTCTTTCTTATTGTTTATCATTGTGGTTTGATTTTTTTTTGCAGTGGCAACACTTGAGTCCTTTCTCTTTCTCATTTGTGTGTCTGCTCTGCCATTGAATTTTATTCTTGTGTTTTTGTGATGGTAGATATTGTTGTTTTGCTTACAGAGGTAAAATCTGGACTTCCTTATGCATTTCTTGTAGGGATGTTCTAATGCTAATGAATTCCCTCAAGTTTTGCTTTCTGGGAAAACTTTGCTGGGAATAGTATTCTTGGATGAATTGTTTTTTGCTTTTAACTCTTTGAATATATCAATTTACACTGTCTCCTGATCTGTAACGTTTAAGCTGAGAAAGTTGCTGTTAGTCCAAAGGGGGTTTCCTTATATGTGACTTGATGCTTTACTCTTGATGTTTTTAGAATTTAGTCTTTGTTTTTAAGTTTTGAAAATTCCACTATAATGTGTCTTGGAGAAGACCCTTTACGTTGAAGCTATTTGGGGATCACTGGGATTCCTGTATCTGGATATTTGTATCTCTTTCAAAATGGGAAGTTTTCAGCTGTTATTTCATTAAATAGGTTTTCTATGCCTTTGCCCATCTCTACACCTTCTAGAATAATAAAAATTAGGATATTTGGTCAGTTTACAGTGTCCTATATATCATATGATGTAGGCTTTCTTCATTTTTAAATATTATTTTTTTCCTTTTAAAATCTCAGGTTTTTCTTTTGGGGGGGGACAGTCTCATTCTGTCATCCAGGATGGAGTTCAGTGGTGCTATCTTGGCTCAATGCAACCTCCACCTCCTGGGTTCAAGTGATTCTTATGCCTCAGCCTCCCGAGTAGCTGGAATTATAGGCACACCCCACCCCATCTGGCTATTTTTATTTTTATTATTTTTAGTAGACATGGGGTTTTGTCATGTTGGCCAGCTGGTCTCAAACTCCTGGCCTCAAGCAATCTACCCACCTCAGCCTCCCAAACTGTGGGATTACAGGCATAAGCCACCATGCCTGGCCTTACTGGGTTATTTCAAAAGATGTCTTCATATTCAGAAATTCTTCCTTCTGCTTGATCTAGTCTATTGTTGAAGCTCTCAACTGTATTTTTTAGTTCATGTGATTAAATTCTTCAGTTCCAGGATTTCTGTTTCACTCTTTTTTTTTTTTTTTTTTTTGAGACAGAGTCTCGCTGTTGCCCAGGCTGGAGTGCAGTGGCGCGATCTCGGCTCACTGCAGGCTCCACCCCCTGGGGTTCATGCCATTCTCCTGCGTCAGCCTCCCGAGTAGCTGGGACTACAGGCGCCCACCACCTGGCAATATCTCTTTGTCAGATTTCTCATTCAGATCATAAACTGTTTTTCTGAATTCTTTGTATTGTTTATCTGTGTTCTCTTCTATTTTACTGAGCTTCTTTAATATCAGTATGTTGAATTCTTTTTCAGGAATTTCATAGATTGCTTTTTTGTTGAGTCTGTTACTGAAGAATTATTGTGTTTCATTAGAGGTATGTTTCCTTTTCGTGTTTCTTGTGTCCTTACATTGACACCTCTATATGTGATATAACAGTTGCTTCTTCCAGTTTTATAGATTGGGTTTCATAAGGAAAAATGTTTTTCTTTATAGATGAACTATAGTGTTGGTTGAATAGGGTGGTTGGTTTTACTTCTAAGTGGACACAGTAGTCTCTGTATGATTTCTTTGGCTACAATCAGCATCAGTGGCGTCTCTGAGTTCCTCAGCAGCTTAGGCTGCAGTTTTTAGCAGAAGCTAAGGTGAGGCTTTGCTGACGACAAGGACACAAGGTGGGTTGATCCTTGGGCCCCACTGGTGGCAACAGTGAGCTGAGCATGACAGGCTTTAGGCCCCTAGGTGTTGTATGCAGGTATCAGTGGTAGCAGGTCCAGGCAGCTTACTCAGGTTCTGGCAGTGGCAGTGATGGGCTGGATGGGCAGTTAGGTCCTTGGGCCCAGGGGTGGCATGCATGGCATCAATAAAGGCAGTATCAGCACTGAACCTATCTTCAGATCCCCAAGTCATACACATGGACACCAGCAGTGGTGGTAGTGGGCTGGAAGGACCAGTCCTCAGGCCTCCATGTGGCTCATGCAGGTGGGTGCTGGAAGCTGTGGTGATGGCAGGCTTGACAGACCCATCCTTAGACCCCTTGGAGGAGTGCACAGACACCAGTGGTGGTAGACAGGGCGGGTGAATCCTCAGATCCCTGGACAATGTGTCTGGACTCTGGCAGGCTGGTTTGGTCCCCAGGCCTCAATGATGTGGGCAGGCACTGGCAGGGGCAGTGCTGGGTGGGGAGGAACTGTCTTTAGGCTCTCTGATGGTGTATGTCCATGGGAAATTTAAAACATGGGGTGACATGATTAATGCTGTATTTTTGAAAGTGAACTCCGGAAACAGAGTATAGGCATTAGATTTAGAAATGACTAGATAAATCAACAGATGGATAAGTCATTCCCCCACCAAATGTTTAAAATGATTTCAAAGTTGCTTGAATCTCAGATTGCACTTCTTTCATTCTTCTCTCATGTAGTTGTTATAATTCAGTACTCATTCACCACTCCTGAAACTTCTAGATGGGTTCCAAGGGAAACTCAAAGCTCACGACAATGCAGACATTTAATTGCTTTCATCACGTTCTCAGAGCTCAGAACCACTACAACTAGACAGAATTCTTCAAGGGCAAGGATCATCCCTCATTCATGGTTTTGTCACCAACTGTCACACAGGACCTGGCCTACTTACTGTATGGCCTCATAAATGCATTAAACTAAAGTCTATGTTTTAGTCTCTACTTGTTTATGGTATCAGTTAGCATTCAAACTCCCCTACAACCTTATAATTCATCTGTACTAACTTTTCACCCATAGCAGAATTCTGAAGATACTATGAGAATACACAATGAAAATGCTAATTGGCTGATTACTATCAATAAAGACAATAAACACATACAATGGCTTCTGGAACCTTTCTATTCGGTGGCCTACCAACTAGGTACTGGCAGCTAAATGCTCATGAAGATGCGGAGTTACTATTCTGACAGAAAATATGCAACGTCTAAAAAATTGCATTATTTTGGGGTCAAATATGAATTTCATAAAATATTGCAAATACTGTTTAAATAACTTTAATCTGGCTATGAATGATCTCAACTATCATATGCCCTTAAACTGGTAAGTGCTTGGAAGCCTGCAAAAAAATATAGACGCATAGGTTGTTTTGAGCCTATCTTCACCAATTACAAAAACACTCATTTGTCACATATTAGAACGCTTGTAGGTTGGGAATGTTCAAGAAGGAAAATTAATGTAAATATCTGGAACATATTTATGAAAATATACACCTTTAGTGAATTTCCAAAAAAGTAAAGATGATGTGTAAAAAAATGTATGAAGTCTAACACCATGAGCAACCTGGTTCTTTTAGTACTGCATGTTTGGAAAAATTATATTACATTATTGTTAGTTTTATTTTAAATTGTCTTTGCACACTTACATTACTTAGCCAAGTGTTCAAAACTTTCAGGATCTGAGTCTCTTTATTAACCAGAAATTTTAGGATAGTTAAAGAAAAACTTCATGGTTTTTTTCTGTGAGTATTAGCTAAGTTAATTAATATTTTTGCTTCCAGTGTCACCATATTTTTAATTATCAGGTAGTTAAAGGCTATTCCCTATACGATGAAATGATCAAGAATAAAGGCAGTGATTTAAGACTAGTGTGTATGTAGGTGGAATTAATATTGATTATTGTTCCAATTCCTGCTCATCATGACATGAGAATCAGAGAATGCTAGAACTGTATCGGAATTATTCCACATAACTGTCTCATTTGACAGGAAAGGAACTTCAGCCTTGAGCCGGACTTTAGGCCTCAATTTCAGGGATAATTATTTTCTAATGCCCAATTAAGGACAATTTCAAAGGCTTATTAAGGAAATTATATGATAAAATATATTTGAGTTATACCTTAAACACTTTTGATGATAAAGAAGTTAAAAATTCTAGTTCAGATTTCTCTTAGTTATTATTTAAGAAATGATTCAATACATGACTTGCTAATGCTACAGATTTACAGTGTTAGCCTAAAAATTAAATACAAATTTCTTACCCATGACCTTGGGCAAGTCATTCCCGACTTTGTCAATTGCTCTAAATTCAGATAGCAAATGGTAGAATTATTTCAAACTTGATTGCTTGTTTTTAAAATCTGGAGTTGAGAACATATTACTGGAAACAATACTTTTAGAAAAATAAGGTAAGTATACATTAGCTATTGATCCTAGTAGCTTTGATACAAATTTGTTTTTGTTTCTAAAAGATGATTAAAAAGTTGAAAGAACCCCCAAAATCTTAAAATATTTTTCCAATGACATATAACACTTTTTATGATAAATAAATTATATTATTCTATAAAGAATCCTTACATTTATTATAAATAAAGGTTAATGTACAGCTGCATATCCTCCCATATATTCAGAAAAAGAAGTTACTACTTTTAGAAAAAAATTAAATACTGCTATTAAAATTGTATCAATTAATCATGAAAAAGATTAATAAATTACACTTTTCCAGAAAGAGATTAATATTAGTGAGCACTGTTGCATTCACATGAAATTATCAATAAGTATTTGAAAGGGCATTCATTTATCTGTTACATAAAGACTAACAGAGCTCAAGTTGAGGAAAAAATTCAAACCCAGAACTATGAATTAATTTCAGTGTAACAAGGCTCTTCACATTTAATTTTAAGAAATAGAACTGAAAAAAATCACTAGAAGACTTCAACAAAAACAAAATATGGTGCTTGCTTTTTCTGTACTTGTAAATTTTCATCTTTTGGGAAAAGGATGTCTTATTTTGGTCAGGGATTGTTATTCATCAGAAATGCCAGCAATAACTGTAATTAACTAAAACTATTGTAGAAATATTTATACCAAAGTAAGAAAGAAAACAAGAATGAATTATAATGCTTCATTTAATGGGAGTGAAGTGAGGAAGAGATTTACCATATAAATAGGGGCTCAAAAGCATTAGCAGGATTCTTTTCCTTTTTAAAGTTTCTTTAATTGCAAATGAGATTTCTATATTGGTCAAACTGGCTGAATACTGACCAAGAAAGCATGACCAATACACCTATAATAACTATAATTATTACAATTGTAGCCTGAGATAATTAGATGACTGGAAAAAATCATCTTCCTATTTGTATATCTAAGGTGTTTGTGTGTATGTGTGTGTGTGTGATGCAGAATAACAGAGTGATTAAGAAGCAAGACTTGGGAGTAAGTCTGCCTGGCTTTGCATCTTGGTTTCTTGAGCTGTGGAATTTTGGACACGTGACTTAACCTTTCATCACTTTCTTCCTCTCTAATGAATCAATGCGTCTAAAACACTAAGCTTGGCTCAAAGTAAGTGCTATGTATATGTGTTTTTTTTAACCATTCTCCTCCCCTCAGAGATCAAAATTCAGCCACTGAATGGTTTATTTTACCCTGAAAATTCTGCAAGACTTGAACCTAGAGGTAAGACTATGACTGAAATATAAGAATGGACTCTGAAATTAAGTATAAGTTGTTCATAGAAATGAAGAAAAAACTAAATGTATCATAAGAATAATTGAACACCTTCTGAATCCTCTTATCTGATCAGAATTGTCACACAAATGCAAGTGTATTTTCTCACATCCAGAGGTTTGTAATACATACTGAATCAGGCTTCCACATGCAAGTATGTGGTAGTCCAATCAAATCTGCCACTAAAATAGCTAGCTCTACTTTTTAAATGTTCAATGAGTCTAGTTTCCAGAGGGCAACTAGAATAAAGATACCTAAGATTTTGTTTCTACTCATTAATGCTATCTGTATCTAAACTATTAATGATATAAACTAAACTATACTAAGTTTAAAAAGAAGTGCATCTGCTTCTTAGTTTATTGAGGTTAGCATTTTCACACTGTATGTCATGTATCACATGCAAATATCAAGGTAGATCAATGTAAGTGATCAGACGTTTGAAGAGCCACAAGCTCCCATTGTGATAAAACACTGCCAAGTCACTTTTTTCTCAACTTATCAACTTAGAATGCCAAATTTTGCTGCTTTCCTGCATACTGCAAGAAAATTCTCTGTCTCACAAATGCTGCTTAAGATCAAGTAATCAATATTTATACTTTGGTATTTCATTTTTAAAAATCTCAATCTAACATAACATGACAGTAATGGTAGCAATAATAGTCACAATTGTTAATGTATTGTAACATTTTTAAATGCTTTCTGCATGCCGACACTGTTCAAAGCACTTTGCATGTATAATATCATTTGACCCTCACTTGAACTCTGCGAGGAGTATATTATTATAATCCTCATTTTACAGATGAGAAAACTAAAGCCCAGAGAATTTTTTATACTTGCCTAGAGACCACATAGAAAACTGTATAGCTGGAATTCAAAGCCACCAGGCAGTCGGGTACCTGGACCTGCAATATTCTACATTATACTGTCTCCATGAAGTAGTTTCCAAATTTGATTTTGGCCACATACAGAACTGCTTTTGGGGAAGCTGTAGTGTGTGTGTGTGTGTGTGTGTGTGTGTGTATGCACGTGCGCACGCATGCATGTGTGTGTTGGGAAGCCTGTGACTATTACCTCCTACTTGGTGGGTCTCCTTTCAAACAACAGTTTGAAAACCTCTGGTCTAGTCTATCTGAACCTGTCCAGGAAGTTTCTGTTGCTAATGCTGTTTTCACAATTGTTCAGAGTTTTCAGATCTTCACCAAAAATCATGAAGATAAAATCTAAAAAAAAAATGCTATTCGCAGATATTTGTCCTCCTAGAGATACAATAAGACACAGTACTTAACTATCTTGTTCTGGGGAACGATAAGGACTTTCTCAGCTGTGCAAAGTTAGAAGATATCATTCTATTGTCTTCTTCATGTAGCTTGGTGACCACTGATATCCAACCCATAACGAGGTGGAGAAGCCAGTTTTAAAGGCAGATGCCAGGGTGGAAAACAAGTGGAATCCTTACCAAACTAAAGGTTCAGAAAATAGTATGGTTTTTGAAACCCTCAGGTGTTCCTAGGCCTACCATATAGTCACACCCAGATTTTTGGGCTGATCTTTTAATTTCACCTTTGAACCCTCAGGTCAACTGGATGGGCTTCATCACCATATTACAGTTCCAACGTATAGACCAACTGATGAAATCTAAAATACTGCTGCAGAAAACACCATTGTATTAGATTATGCTGGTGTCAACAACTGAGGACATCAGACCAGGGTTCTGAATAGCAGTCTCCATCTTCTAAGCAGTGAGGGTCCAGTGTTCTTGGGAAGTTTATCTGAATTGGGCAAGCTCATTAGCATCTCTTTGAGCACAACTTTACTGAAATGTAAGAAACTAGAAGATGCACATTGGAAATAATAAAGTCCAAGTTTTAGATTTAGATCTGTGACCTCATTCAAATAGGTTAACTTCTGGCTTCAGCTTCTTTATTTGAAAATTAACAATAGATGTCAAAGATATCTGAAATAAGTATGAGCTATAATATTAAGCAACAGACCAGCCTGACTTTTTTGTTTTTATAATAATCTCATATAAAAAGTTACTTTCTTCTTTGCAGCAAATACAATTCCTTATAGTAAATTAGGCATTTAGGGAAACAGTTAATTCCTCCGACCATTAGGCTCATTCTCAGCTTTGCCTGGAGTAAAGAAAGGGTATGAAAGAAACAATGGAAGATTATCCATCAAATTTATTCTCTTTGACTATACCCTGAGGACTAGACATTAATTAGATTACTAATAAGTTTTATTAGGGCCTTATATGCTAATAACTTCCTACTTTATTTTTGGCAAAATGGAAGCTTCCCGAGGATAGGTTTTCCTCTGGCTTACCCAAAGGAATGAAACAGCATCGATAAAGTTAGATATTACACTGCATTACATACAGTAAATGGTGAAAGAGAATTAAGAAAAAGCCTTTTAGAAATAGCTTGCCTAAATATGAGTTTTTCTGTTTTGCATTTTATTTTTTAAAAGTTTTTGTAATTAGTGACATAACATTAAATTATTTTAGAAAGGAAATACATGTTCCTTTCTTAATTTGCAGTTGTGCTGTATGTTTCTGTGACTCATTGTTATTCACTTCAGTGACATTCACATGAAGGAAATTTCCCTAAACAGATCCTAGAGAAGCATTTTTCTCTTGAGCACTACCATTTGACCACTTTGGAAAGTATGAGGATATTTGCGAAGTACATGCACCTGGGCATTTTAAGGGTTTATTTCGTAGAAAAACTGAGTAAGTTTCAGAAATGCAATATCTTAAGTCAAATTCTGACTGTGATATTGACACTCTTGATGCCTACAAATGACCATGATATCATTTCAAATCCAAGAATAACAAAGACAAGTCATAGAATAAATAAAGCATGCTGCAACTCACATTTCACACATGAACACAATTGTATTCCCACCAAAGAGGCTCTTTTCCCTTTTATATTTCCATGTTGTCTGGGTTACAATTCACTGTCCTTAAAATATAAGTTCAGACAGACATTCCTGTGTGTTTTGAAATGGATAGGGGCATGATAAACTGCAAATTTCTAGGCATCATACTCAGAAATGCTGATTCAGTTGTTCTTTGATAGGATTCAGGGTCTAAATTTTTCTTACGCATCCTAGGTGATTCTGAGGCAAGGAGGTCCAGGGACCACCTCATGAGAAACAGTTTTATTTGACAAATCCAGAATGAGCTAGAGCAGGGCTGATCCTGTTTAAACACGAAAAGTTAAAAATCCAGGTTCCAGTTAACATCTCACAGAAACCATTAGACCAGTACCAATGGACTATGCTTTGAAACTCTCATGTGAGCAAAAGGCACTGCATGCTAATTTTTTTCAATTATAAATAAAAATCAGCTGGGTGTTGAATAATTTATGGCCTCCTACAAAGCTGAATTTGAAAACATCAAGCTGGCAGCCTGTGCCATTCCAACCCACACATGGACAGCTGCCATGCACGCATATCCGTTACTTTTTTGGAGATTATCTCCACATGCTGTATTATCTGGCTTTCCACATTAGCAAGTAACATGAAACACAATCAATATCACAGAGGCCATAACACAATTAAAGACAAAGACGAGGCATCCACAGCTTGCTGGTACAGAAACCTGAAGGGAATAAGGTATTTTCCTCTACTTATAGAAGCCTATTTGGGCTAGAAATAAAGATAAATCTGATAGTTATTGACTTACTAGAGGTCCCTTCAGAAATACTCAACTTTCTAATTAAGATTGTAATTGATAATGAAACTTAAGAAATCAAAATCATAAAAATGGTTATATTTTACAAGTCAACTGGATGAGAATGTTGAAAGTGTAAGATTCCTTTGAGAGGAATTTAATTACCTTACAAGGAGATAGTATAAGCATTTCTTACACTGGGACTTTACATATCAGGTTTTGAATTTTCAATGAATTTCCATTGAGCAAAATGAAAAATATTCAATTATAAGAATTTTTATCCTGAATTTCATATGCCTCCTTTCCCCAAATGATCCAAATATTTTTTGGTCCTTGTAGTTCTGGCTCACCAACAGAACAGACACTAAATTCATGCAGTAATAGACCAAAACCAAAACAAAACAAAAAAAAAACTTCAAAGATGGTATCTGATAGCCCAAATCTGAGTAATATTTTTTCTAATGATAAGTCCTTTTCATTGATGAATTTTTTCACCCATTAATTCTTATTCCCTTCAGGTTTTGCTAATGTGGATTGTAGCATTTCACACTTTATTGCTTAAAAGAAACCCTACACGCACCTCCAGTGTGTTCTGGTTCCCAGGTGCCTTCACCAGGTGGGGGCTGCTGTAATGAGAAAACTCTGCTCTCTGGTGGCCTCAAGGTAGATACTAGTCTGTGGAATTTGTGAATTCTGTCTCTGACAAGAATAGCATTACCCCTCTCATGTTCTGCACCCTCTCTGGCATCAGACCGACCAAGATCCTTTTTTTGGACTACATTTGCAATCTCAGCTACCAGGTCTGACTCTGATTCTGCCTTTTCTGTAGGATTATATTTGTGCACATGAACAACATCTTCCCTTTCTCCTAGCAGCTTGGAAAGTAGTGAATAGAAATCACCTGTGGAAAAAAGAGAAGAGATAAGGGCGTGGAGGGTAGATAAGATTGCAAAATTTACAAAATTTGGTGCTTTAAAAAATATCTACTCATTTCTCATAATAAATAAGAGAGAGGTTTGCACCCAGACTTTTAAGCATAGGAGGAAAAAAAAAGAGAAAAATTCCTAGACCAGTGAAATACTTTATTTCATATATCATCTATTTCTTTATGTATAACATCTATTGACATATTAGTAGAAAAAAATAATGCTTATGTAACTGCATAGCACATTTCAATAAATGGTTTTCACAGTATAGTTTGATATGGAAATTAAGAGCTCATCAGATTTCTAAAATAAAGTATCATCAATAGCTACATTAGATAACAGCTATCTGCACAAGAAACTCTTTGTAATTGTCTTTAAAAACCTATTAAAGTGTAAGCCACAAGAAATGAAATATACATTTCTTGAGCAGGAAATATATATTTCCTGTAAAACACAAGTAAATATGTATCCATTTGACAATTGGGAAACCTAAATTTTATTATTTTGTTAGCAGTGCTACTGTAAGCTCTAGTTGTTCCTCTTAAACAAAAAATGAGCAAGTGAAAAAAATAATTTTTTGAGCAAAGGATACTTTTAAATCAGCTCCAAACAAAGGAAAAGATTTTAATAAATTGATATCATTAGGGTGATTCATCACCAAAATGCATTTTATGCCTTCCTGTATTAAGGAGTAAACTTGGGTATGAGACTCAAATTCCATGAAAGCAAATTATTTGTAAAATATTATCACATATACAAAATATGACTACAGAAAGTTCATGAAGTATTTTAACCCTCATCATTTCCACAATGACTTCAAATCCATTTATATCAACTGTGTGAATGGTAAACACATTCTCAATGAAAACACAAATCTGCTCTCCTACACCAAACCCAAAGGCAACCACCAGTTCTTCCTTTTCCTCATCCTATACTAGGTGCTGCTAATGATGAAATTACTTACGACTATGGAGTCCTGTTGCTTACATTTTAATTACATTTACAGCACAATTAGAAAACATTTATAAAATCTCTTTTCATGACCATTAGGAAATGAAAATGATAACTGGTTTAGCCATGATGTATTTCACTGAAGAATATATTATTAAGAAAGTGGTGCAAGGGGAGATGAAGTCTTTCCAAAATGACGCTAAGAGATGCTGTCATGTTTACAAATAATCTTGGTTTAATGTTTCAAAGTAGGTTTTCAATTCTTGCCAGTGAAATCAGCTTATCCCAGGTGAAATCTTCAATCAGAAAATAATTACCAAGTAATAGGGCCAATCTCAGTAAAATAAACAAAGCAAATTATAAGTCAACCAAATCTGTTAGGGCACAGTGGCATTCTGCCTCACAGAAGAAAAATTAATACAGTACATTACTGCTAAATTCTCATCTACCACACATTAAATATAAATAGTTTCATATGCTTGTACAATGAAACATCTTATTTAGGAAATAAAATACAAGAGTATTTCAGGGAGAGATAAGCCATTATTTAAAAACTTGAGGCTGGGCGTAGAGGCTTACATTTGTAATCCCAGCACTTTGGGAGGCCCAGGCAGGAGGATCACTTGAACCCAGGAGCTTGAGACCAGCCTGGGCAACAGAGTGAGACACCATCTCTTTAAGAAATAAAAAAATTAGCTGGGTGTGGTGGCATTCAATTACAGTCCTCACCACTTGGGAGGCTAAAGTGGGAGGACTGCTTGAGCTCAGGAGTTCAAGGCTGCAGTGAGCTATGATCACGCCACTGTACTCCAGCCTGAGTGACAGAGACAAATGTCATCTCAAAAAAATTAAAATTAAATAAAAAACTTGAATCCATATGTTTAAGCTATTATTTTTATTGAGACAGGGTCTCTCTCTTTCACTCAGGCTGGAGTACAGTGGCACAATCTTGGCTCACTGCAACCTCTGTGTTTAGGGTAGTCTTGATGGAGGAAGACAGGTTCAGAACTATGCATAGTCATTCAGATTTGTAAGAGGAAATGTAAAAGCTGTAATAAAATACCAAAGGTAGAGCACTCCAGTTCATGTGAATTTATCATTTAAAATTGTCATTGGGTTAGGAAAGCAAAAATTTTTAAAAGAATGTAACAGGCTTGGCTGCACACAGTTGCACAGGCCTTGCCAGAATAAAGTTTCAGAGCAGAATCTGTATAAACATCTCGTTACATGAGAGAGAGACCACTAGATGGCTATCTCTTACATTCCTATGTGCAAACCAGAAAGAGTTTTTTCCTCTTCTAGTGTACTGGATATAATATGGAATCCTGAAATGTTAACCAATTTTCTTAGTCACATTAAGATGTTTATTTAGAAAATACATCTAATGAATATAACAGATGGAGTAGAACATAAATAAAGCAAGTTGGTGGTCCTGACCCCTGTGTCATCTCTCAACGTTTCCTTTTTCTTTTCAGTTTATGTTCCACTCATATTGGCTTTTCATTTCCTTGAATATCAACTCTAACAAGATGTTGTTTCTTCTGCCTGGACCACTCCCTCCCCACTAATAAACTAGCTCCTCAACTTTCAGATCTTCGGTGTCACATCAAAAAAGCCTTCCTTGACAATTCAACTCAGGGGTCTCTGCTGGGTGCACCTATAGCACCTATAGCAGTCTGGTCTTTCCCTGTATGGCAACTTCTCAATTCAAATACACATCAAACCCTATTTCTGTGCCTCTAAGAAATTCTACTTTGTGCCTTTAAGTAAATTCTACTTAACCTAATAAAGATAGTGACAATAACCTTTAGAAATTACTTTGTAGATTTAAAGAAGACAGTTAATATTAAAATACCCAGTCCAGTACATATCATAAAGTAGGTGTTACTAAATTATAGCTATTATAATTACTAACTGAAAAAACAAACTAATTGCAACATGTCTGCTTCAACCTGTGGTTTACATAATATTTTAAAAATCAGCTCCTTTTTCCTAGTCAAGCATTTGGATTTTCATAATAGAAAACAAAAAACCCTTTTAGGGCCGGGCACGGTGGCTCATGCCTGTAATCCCAGCACTTTGGGGGGCCAAGGCGGGCGGATTACTTGAGGTCAGGAGTTTGAGAACAGCCTGGCTTACATGGTGAAACCCCATCTCTACTAAAAATACAAAAATTAGCCAGGTGTGGTGGCGGGCACCTGTAATCTCAGCTACTTAGGAGGCAGAGGCACGAGAATTGCTTGAACCCCAGAGGCGGAGTTTGCAGTGAGCTGAGATCACGCCACTGCACTCCAGCCTGGGAGACAGAGCGAGACTCGGTCTCAAAAATAAATAAATAAATAAATAAATAAATAAATAAATAAATAAATAAATAAAATTTTAAAAAGCCCCTTTATGTTTCTAGCCCTCTATTTTCTTAATAAGTCACTGTGGCTACTACAGCTAATTGGTTCCTGGCTTTGCCAAATGAGGCTGTATCTGTACTTTCTCCATCTCTTTTAGCATATCTTTGGAAAAAGAACTCTCTCTACTCCACTGTTCTGAATGCCATTCCTCCAGAATTCCCTAAAGCCTCTCCTGTCTTCTCTCTTTTCTTTTTTATTAATAAATACAACTTCTTTACCTCATATCTGACTCACAGGCTATACATACACTCACTTAGGGCTTGAGATGTTGTGGAGGTGGGGAGAGACTCTCCTCTGACATAACATATCCTTCAGGCTTTTCCATCTTCTCCCTTCCTTTACAAGTTCCAACACTGTCCAAAAGAATTTTCTGTAATAATGGATGTAATCTCTGTCTGCACTGTCCAACCTAATAGCTGCTAGACAGACACATGGGGCTGAGTACTTTGTAAATGGCTAGTGCACCTGAGAAACTTAATTTTTAATTTTTTACTTTGAATTAATTTATATTCAAAACATAAATATTTTCACCTAGTGTTTACCATATTGGATGGTCCAGGGCTACTTGCTGATTCATTCTTCCTTACATCCTTTTCCCTCCCTAAATTGGATGCATTTCTTTCCACTTCCTATTTCACCATTGTATGACTTCTCCAAGAGGTAAGGGATCCTAATTGCCAATGCTGATAGACTCTTTATTTTGATCTATTGGGAGGCTGTAGCCCTGTTGAAAGTGCCCTTCAGAACCTCTCTCCTTATAATGTTGTTCTTTACAGGTCTTCTCTATCTATCATCTGTGCTTCCTCTTTTTACTGTCCATCATGTAAAAAAGGCTGGTGTTTCGGGAAGTCTGTCCCTGAAACATTTTTCCCCTGGCTAAAGCCTCTTCCTACTAAGTGATCTCAGTCACTTACAAAACTTAAGCTACCACTTCCAGGCACATGACTACCAAGCCTGGAGCTCTCCTAACACCAAACTGGTGTTACAAAACTGTCTTCTGGAAAATCCCACTTGGATGTCTGTCTGTCTCATTTGAACTTAAAATGTCTAAAATGGAGCTCTTAATCTTCTCATCATATTTTAACCTTTTAATAGTATCTCTCTTAGTGATGACACTTTTTTGAGTAAATCAACTCAGAAAACTGTATTCTTCTCTCTCTAACCAGTGAATCACAAGGTCCAACCTAGGCTGATTTGCAACATCAACTTTTCCCTCCTTACCACCAGTATTCATTTGGGAATCTTATCCTTTGATTGTCATAGTGAAAGACTCTTCTCCTTCCTCAGAAAGGACCCCCATCTCTGCTCTGGATGACAAAATCTGTCTAGGATGGTATTAAAAGTGGCTCTACCTCTACGGAACTGATGCGTGATTAATGGCACCCTACCCACCTTGGACACTCTTGGGTTATATCCCCATAGCTACCTTTTCCGCAGCTCTGTTCAGCTATATATTTCTGAGTGGTATTTTCTTTTCTTTTTTTTTTCCACTGGATTAACTTTGATTTTGATTTGTGGCAGTCTTAACTGATTTTCCCTTCGGGTTAAAGTCAATTTGGTTTATTGATTGTTTAGTTATTACTATCCCACAACATTTATTCTCTAGCCTTAGAGAAATAAAACACATGAACATGGTGACCAGCTCAAGGATCACAAATGAAGTGAACTTTATTATTTCTTCCCTTTATAGGGCTCATTTGATTGAAAAGCAATCAGAAATCAACTTTTCATCCTTTTTAAGAAAATGAGACAAATATAAAAAAGGAGAAGACAGAAGATGATGGTTTTCATAACTACCATGCACATAGATCTATATTGGAAAGCCTAACTGTGTGATAAATGATCATTCACATCTGCCTATTCCGTTATTAGGAAACCAATTCAAAATAGCATTCAATCAACTTCCCAGAGCCTTGGGGGGTATTTAGAATTGTGTTTGATAGATGAGTTCAATAAATAAAGACTTGTGAAGTGCTCATAAATCATAAGAAACCAATAAATTTTTAGTGAATAGGCATACAAACAAAAACTGTATCTTCTTTAGAACAGCAAAGTGGCATAGAGAGTGCTTGGAATTAGTTAAGAAGATGTTACTAAAATTATTTGTGTTTTATTAGAGGATCAAAGGAATGCCCTATTTTGAACAAATCAATGAAATATAAATTTTAGCTACCATGCCCAGCCTTTATTTAACTCTTCCCATAAACTGTTTACAACTGTAACTTTAGCAGGCTTTGACAGTAGACTATTGTGTTTTTAACTGGCAACCTTGTTCCCTTGATTCTGCTTATTTGATAAAACATGCCAATGGTAATTCATTTTTGTTAGCATAAAACCACTGTGAAATTACTGTTTCACAGAAGGTGTCCAAAGACCTTTAACTATCTGGGGTCATGGAGTATTTTCCCTCTAAAATTATATTTTTGTCATATTCTCTCTGCCTTGGGAATACAGTAGCTTATTCTGACCTTTGAGTAGAAAGATTGATTATATGAGGGCACAAAGACTACAATGAGGAGATTTTGGAGCAAACTGAATAAAACGTGTTAAAGGCTGTTTCTGCAGCCAAATAAATGTTGTCTAGAGCATAATACATAATAACAAGGACATACTGTTATTATAGATTTTGACTTTCAATTCTGCCTGGAATTTAAGACATTGAATCTTCCCAATACAACAGACATAAGTTTCAACACCACATCTAGACTTCGAATAGTAAAGAAGTGAGTCACTCAAATTCAGAACTCTTAAATGTAATTGTGTAGATTTTTGCTTCTATCTAGTAAGCTTCTTAGTTTCAAGCCCATATTCTTTGCTTAATCAATGGTTATAGAAAGTTCAGGATGTTTATAGCTTTGGTATAGTGAACATATATAAGAAATTATAATGCATAAGAAACAAAGAGAACTTACAAAATGTGTTAGTTTTCTAAAAGTGCCAACCTTAATATATATGAGGAGTGTGTGTGTGTGTGTGTGTCTGCTTTGGAAGACATCAGTATGAACTTCCTTATTCTATATAGTCTCCTAGGATTCATTTCCTCCATGCAGAATCACTGCCTAATTGAGTCTATTGTATGCTTTATTGTACTTATTACATATATAGGTAATTATTCACTCACAATGTCTTTGAAGGACGGTGACATTTTAGTTTGTTTTAAATATCCATTTGTATTTTTCTCCCTGTAGGCAGACATAATCAACTCATTCGCAGATAAACTCACTTATATGCAAATGGATTATTTTCAAATTGATATAGGCAGGAATATGCATGTATTATGCAGCCATTAAAAATCACTCTTGCCAATAATTTTTACCATTGGAGAAAATATTCAAGGTATATTTTTAAAAAAGGGCCATGAAATTGTGTATACATTATAATTAAAATAATGTGCATTACATATGCATATATTTAATATGTAAATATATGTATAATATATATTTCACATACATATATGTACTCATTTCTGGGGACTATGGATGATTTCTATTTGTATATTTATACTTTGCATAATTTTCTTATCTTTTATAATGAATATTATTTTAAAAAATCAGTCAAAATAAGCATTATTTTTTTAAAAATCCCTATAGACTCAATTAAAGCCTCATTAAAATGTTTCCTATTGTTGCATGATCCAGGACAACATGATAAGTAAAACTGTCATATAATGATGATTTTGTGGTGTCTCTGTAATTACATCTTTTGAGACAGAATCTGAGGTACACTTGCTTTACACCAGATTTTGTTCTACAGAGAGCAGATGTAGACAAAGATATTGTGAAAGGTTAGTGTGTTTGTGAGTAAGCACAGACTGGATTTGCACAACTTAGATGTCAAGACATCTAGTTAATTTCTAATCAAGATTAATATTCTGGCAAAACATCAATAGCTAGCAATTTTCGAGATATGTATTTCAAAGAAAATATTTATATTTCTCCTGGAGAAACAGAGTACTAAATAAATCTGTGTTTCAAAGATCACTGGCTTTCTTTAAAGATCACTAACTTTCTTTGAATTTTTTTCCTCCATGTCAGAGATAACTCCCACTTCCTGTTTATTTGTGGCACGGCTACATTTCTTTCTTTTAGTCTATGGAATATGATTATTTCTATCTCTCCCCTCCTTTTTTTTCTATCTTAGTAAAGATCATTTCCTCTTTTTAACATAACATTTATTACATATCTTTTTTTTTTTTTTTTTTTGAGACGGAGTCTCACTCTGTCGCCCAGGCTGGAGTGCAGTGGCGCGATCTCGACTCACTGCAAGCTCCACTTCCCGGGTTCACGCCATTCTCCTGCCTCAGCCTCTCCAAGTAGCTGGGACTACAGGCACCCGCCACCACGCCCGGCTAATTTTTTTTATATTTTTAGTAGAGACGGGGTTTCACTGTGGTCTCAATCTCCTGACCTCATGATCCGCCCGCCTCGGCCTCCCACAGTGCTGGGATTACCAGCGTGAGCCACTGCGCCCGGCCCATTTATTACATATCTTGACTTATATCTTTCTACCTGCTTTCCAATGTATTAAGACAGGAAGTAAATATATATATTATACCATATATAGTACAATTTAAATAGCATTTATTTAATATATATGTGTGTGTGTGCATATATACACACATACACACATATATACACTATATATAGTATTAACCAGATGGAACTATCTTCATCACTTACAGAACTATCTGTACCCACTAACAGGTATAGAGCTTGTCCATGAGTACATATCCACTCAAGTCTTTTCTTCCTACCCCCCATTATTCTGTTTTCTACAGGGGTTTGACATCTTTTGTAGGACCAACATAGATGGTGTCTGTTAGCTTGTGGCTAGCACAACCACAATAATGTGGGCTTTTGCTTATTGGGGCTAAAAAGTATTAAAATAATTGTACAATCTGAAGAAATACTACACAAATTGTTTTGGCCAGAACACCAAATAAGGTGAAAAGTGAAGTTTGAGGGCTTACTTTAAAAATTAACACACATGGCATAATTTATTTGAATAATCAAAGCCCCCTTATTAGCTACTTGGTCAAGTTGACTTTCCAAAGAATGCATACAAATAGATACTTTGTGCAAACAAATATCTCTAAGAAGAATGAAATACTCTTTCAGCAATGAGGAGATTTGCCCTACGTGTTGTAAGGAGATAGATTGATCTCATTAGTGCATCAAATGAACTATGTGTACAAATGTGCATTTGGTACATTTCTGTATTTCTCTTTTAATTCTAGGCTGGTGGTCCCCATAGACCAGTAGGATCATACACAGACTATGCTAGCCACTGAAATGGCTTTTGGTTAGGCTACTGTCTTTACTGTCATTAGAGATGACATTTTAATGGGCCCACTAATTTCAACATATGAATAACACAGCCTATTTTCTGCAATATGAAAATTGATAATATCAGAATGCTTTTTTCTTCTCAAGTTAAATACCTTTAGTTACAGCATTTTTATTCACAAACAGAAGAAAATAGAAACTGCAGGAAAATAATTTCTTATGTGTCCATAGAATTATTCTCTGGGACCAGTAAGAGTTTGGGTATATTTGTATATTTGGGTATATAGATAATGTTCACCACTGAATATTATATATATTCTATAAAACACAAAAGGGTAAATGAATGGCAAGGTATGAAAGTATTTTAAAGAATCTGGTTTGTAGGCGTATATAACACCTCCTAAATCCTACTATTTGGAAAGAACAGATGAAATATAACATTTAATACCGCTTCACTAACAAAACCCTTGGGTTTTTAACCTTTTAGAAGTGTCAGTGTTTCCCTTGATCAACTTGACTAACTTCAAAAGGAAACCATAGTCCAACTGCAGTTTCCATAGAAACATACCATTTTATAAGATGCATCTACTAAATGGTGGTATCTCATTCCATATTGTTTCATATATGTTGTTATTTGTAAATGTATTCTAAGACAAAATTATTTTAAACACATACATTTCAAATAGCATGTGAAATGTCAAAATAATTCATTGAAAGTCTTAACAAACTTCAGCAGAAGTTACAGTAAACATTCTGAATACTACTATATTTGGGCTGCTATTACTGGCTTACTTACAAATATATAAACAGGATTGATAAATTTAGCTATTTTAAATTACTCAGCCATTTAGTGCTTTGAGCTAAGCTGTATTTTCTTGAAGGTCACTTTGTTAGAATGCGATATTATAAAACATCCGCTGTGTAATTTAAAAACCCTAGGATCATAGTTTACTTTATGCTTCCTTCAGAGTGCATTTTCCCCTTTCTAAAGTCTCAATTGTTTAATTTTGTAAAAACTATTCATACAAGAGTGATATTTTTGAACTAGAACTAATGTAATACATTTTGAAGAATTCCAATAGCAGCTAGCAATAAGAAACAGGAAACTTCTATATGTTGCTAATAGAAAAATCCTTTCTATTTCTATTTGTGCTGTCAGTAGAAGTGGGTTTGCATTAACATGAAACTAATATTTAAAAACGTGTATCCTAGGCCAAAAACAACTTGATAGGATAACAAACTCCAATGCCTAACCCAAAGCACTATCTTCCAAACAACTGGCAAAAAACCAAGATTCAAGGAAGTAATTTTTTAGTACCAGCACATGCAGTATATGACATACAAGCATCAAACATTACCACTTTCAATAAACAGAACAGGGGAAGAATGATGCCTTTTTTTAAACTCTGCAGATGGCAACTTAACACAAAACTATAGATATATAAGACAATAATCACTCCTACCTTGATGAAGGCAGAGAAGAATGACTTATAGAGGTAAGATGTGGATTTAATTCTTAATTTCTTTTTTTCTTGAATCTCAAATCTACTTAATGAACATACCATACAAAATATACAATAATTTAAATGTTTAAGGTTATTAGATTTCAAAAGCAGCCCGCCAATGGTTTTTAATGATTATACTTGCACTTATTTGTACTATACATAAAAATTATAATATTAAATGAAGTAAAACAAAGACAGAAAATGAAACAGCACTAAATTATATGAATGAATTTTACTTTCAAAGCTAAAGTGCAATAATTGACCATTTTCTCATGAATTATGCATTGTATGAAAATAGTAATACATAGGGTTTGAGGCAGATATAGAGAGACATATGATATCTCAGTAACTTTACAATTTGGTTGCCTACTTGGAAATTGATACTTTTATAGGACTAGTTATAGAAATAAGCATACATACCCTGGTCTAACACTTCTTCTTCTTCTCGTTTTGGCTGAAGTAGTAAAGGAATCTTATCTTTATATTCTGTTTCTGTAAAGGATCAAAGAAGCTGAGCATAAATTTGCAGTATTTATTACATACTTAAAATAGTTTATTGGAAATAGTCCATCAACATAAAAATACTATTCAGGGTCTTGTGCTTATTACAGTATTAAGAATTTATAAGACAGAAATGCCCTAATTCATAAGCTCCCCACCCCCCACCCCCCAGAACAACCTACCAATTACGAGACATCTGACTTAATAACTAGGTCAACTACCCTTTCAATAATATATAAATGATATAGAATTTTCAAAATGCATTGACAAAATGACTCATATTTGTTTTCTTAAATTAAATGTAGCACTGTTTTAAGAACATTTAAGAACACTTTAAGGCATATTTTATAAATATAGTAGAATCTTAATAAATGGCCAGAATGCTATGCTAACTTCTCTCATAAAGTTTCCACTAGAAAGAAATAAGAAGCTGCTCTAGCATGTTAAGACTGAACTTGCAAAACTCAATCCAGTCTCAGCATACTTCATGCAATAAAACAGGGAGTACGCTTTGCAATTTTAAGTTAAAAAGTGACAGTCAATATGACCATTTTGCAGAGGAACAACATGTATATGTTAAATAACAATTCTGAGAATTAGATAATAAAAGTCAAGCCTAGCAATGTTTCACAAATCAATAATTGTTCTCTGCCTGAAGAAGCCCATTAAATGGATAATTTAAAGTATGGCTGGAGATGATAACCATTTTCCCTGGCAAACTGTAGTGATCTTTAGAACATGGTACATAAATTCATAAACTGTGTAAGCCATTACTGGTTAGGGAAGGAGTTAGATGAGGAAATGAGAAAACATGAATTAAGTGAAGAAAGGTCTACATTTATGGGACTGGTCCCAAAATGAATCTGTTTCACCCCTGGCTGAGATTTTCGTCTTTAACTGTTCTGTGGGGACATGTCAGGGAGGGGATATAGGATATGAAAGAGAAAAATGAGAAAATAAGAAATATGTGTGTACATGTGATGGGTAGACAGAAGAAGGGAATAAAGATGATTTTAAATATAGTCAAACAAGATACATACAAAAATATAAAATACAAAATCATATATTACTTTATATTAAACATCAATTATTACCTTTATGATGTTCATGCATCATAACCATATCAGACTTCACGGGAATTGGAATGTTGGCCTCTGGTGGTATGGTTCTGAACATATCTGGAGCTACATTCTGGGTACAGGTCATGAAAGAAACTGCATGCTTGGCTTCCATGTAATACATAATGTATAAGTTGCACATTTCATCACTAGACGTGCCACTGCAGGCAAAAAAAAAAAGATATAACAAATCAACCATTCACATAAAACACATGCTTAATGCAAGAAAAATGCAGCCATTAGATCTGCCAGCAATGGATTCAAAGGTAGAAATATTGTGCATTTATTTTATAGCTTTCATTAAAACCCATCACAGTTTTCAACATCAAAAGCACATTGTCAAAGGCATATTTCCACTTAACAGTGGAGTGTCAGTTTGCAGGCACACCATGAACACTACTAAATACCACTGATGAAAATGGCATTTTAGTAGATGAGAGATATGGTACTTTCTTTTCTCTCTCGAATCTTTTTATTCTTTAGTCCCCTCCTATTTGCTAAAACTCATAGACTGGGAAAAGTTATTGTTCTCATGGAAAATCTTTATTATTTCCTTAACAATGGTAAAAATCAGAAACCTTCAATAGAATTATCATATATTATTTACTATAAGTCTTTAAAAATGGCTTTTCATCTTAAGATCAAAAGTCCTGGACCTTGTTTTTGGTTAACTGCCTCCTTCCTTATGGCCAGATGAATCTAGAATCATGTGTCCACACTAAGACATTCAAAGTGTATCCCTGATGTCTGACTTGGCAACTAGGCTTTTATAGCAGGGTTGAAAAGAATGCCTCAGGAATGACTCAAAATGAAATCAGCACTAATCTTTTTTAAGGGTTGAGATGTGACGGAAGTACTGCTGTACAGTTGAATGACTCAATGTTAAAAAAAGATTTTAAAACAGTGGATATTTCCAAGAAAAAAGTTCCCAATGATAGAAAAAAATCTAATAGTTTACAAAGTATGTATTCTGCTTCCTTACTTCACATGGATTATTATATATTTCATTCTTTTTAGTATTATTCGGAAGGAACTATTTAAGTACACCTTCACAAGACTTTTATATAGCAAAGTTGTTTGGGCAAAGGAACATGTCCATTTTAGTATTAGTATTGACAATTTTTAGCAAGCCTACACTAATAAAAAAAAAAGCTATGAGGTAGGTTATTTGATGTGCAGAAATACATCAGTGTTGATTTTTCCAGCAATGTCATGCAGCACTCACTTTCTCTCCATAGCAACAGTATGACATCAGCAAGAGAAGGAAAAAAATAAAAATCTTTTCCAAACAGGGGTTTGATTTCTCTAAGCTTTGAAAACGTAGAGCCCTTGAGAGATCACAGGAATAAGCCCCTGCCACGGGAAGCTCTGTTTATGCTTTAGAAATCATTTGGCTTCTCACTCTCTGAATCTGATACCTGTCAATGTAATTGCCTCTCCCGTGAAATATAAGCAAATAGTGAAGTGCAAACCTAAACAAACATCTGTTCACTACACATGTCTTCATGGTGTCAAAACACCATTCCTAAGAATTACATTTTAACAGCCTTGGAGTTGGTCAGTATGTGTTATAAAAGGAATGGCTGTTGCAAAAATAATGAACTGGAGCCTCCTGCCATATTATCCTTCTCTTTCCTGCTTAAAAAAAAGGAAGTATATGTAGATCAACTGAGCAAAAAGGAAAAAGGAATTTAAGATGTGGCTCTAGCTTTAAAAACCTTTAATCATCTTGCAGAGAGGAAAAGCAAAATAATCATTTAAACATCTCAAATTAATGAAAGGAAAAACATTTTAAATTCATATAATAATTCATGAAACTTGCAACTCATCAATGGATGGGTCCTTCCATATTTTCTCTTTTTGGGAATGTCAATACCCATGTTTTCACTGGAGAATGTATACCCACCCACAACAGCATATGTAAGACAGCCAGTATCCTGATTTTTTTCCTTATTAAAAAACTACACACAATGAAGTAACTATCACTGCTGGTCTAAATATTGTTGGTCCCTTGGGCCAGTGTGTTCTCTGTTGCATAAATGGAAATTGTTTATTCTGTGAGCTCTTATATGTTTTTATAAAATACTTAGAGAGGGAATTCTAGAATGTTTTTTTACTCTTTCTAATTTTCTTCTAGAGTGGTATTTCCACAATTATTACCACAAAACTTTGGTCCTTGAAATGCTTACAGAAGAATTGAGAAAAACTTACCATATGACCGGCCGGGCACGGTGGCTCAACGCCTGTAATCCCAGCACTTTGGGAGGCCGAGGTGGGTGGATCATGAGGTCAGGAGTTCAAGACCAGCCTGGCCAAGATGGTGAAACCTCGTCTCTACTAAAAATGCAAAAATTAGCTGGGAGCAGTGGCAGGTGCCTGTAATCCCAACTACTCAGGAGGCTGAGGCAGGAGAATTACTTGAACCTAGGCGCAGAGGTTGCAGTGAGCTGAGATTGCACGCCACTGCACTCCAGCCTAGGTGACAGACTGAGACTCTGTCTCAAAAAAAAAAAAAAAAAAAAAAAAGAAAAGAAAAGAAAAAAGCAAACAAACAAAAATCTTACCATATGACCAAATGAAAATGTTGGTCTATACAAGTTAAACAATGTTGTACTGCCTGATCCTTTAATACACAATGTGCTCATGACTGTGTGGCGGGGTCGGGGGGTGGATACAGTAGATTCTATTCCGTAAATGAATCTGACTGGGCTCCTTTGTGCTGCTGTATGTTCCAGGGCATAATTTAAGAAAAGTTGTACTGTAAGACTTGCTCTTACACAGGTATAAACAAAATGCTAGTATTGTTTAAGAATGACCAATCAAAAGGATTTCTTCAATAGTGTAGTGCGCATGTAGTAAAGCTATATAAAGCTATTCAAATGAATATACATAGATATGCATACAGATGTGTAGCTAGAAATGTTTCATAACATGTCTTATCTGTATAAAGACAGGTAGATATCTATATATATTCTATCTATATCCTTCTATCTGTCCATCTGTCCATCCATTCAGATAAACACATAGTTCAAGCTTTCAGAAAAATCCATTAGAGATTTAAGAAGCAACTAATACTGCAAAGCTTCAAAATAACTAATATAAAATATCTTGTTAATAGATATTTCCTCAAAGAGAATTTTGGTGCTTTTAAATGTGTTACATGTATATTTGGAAGGATTTGTTTTTAACATACATTTGAAAAAAAATTGTACTAAAAGTAAAAATTTCATTTCAAATAAGTGAAAGGTAATTAATCTGAGAACAAGGAATTAAACTGTGCAATGTCGGCTAAGAGTAAATCAGGATAATAATTTACTCTTACTAAATTAAATTCATTGTTATCACCAAAAAGCAGTAAGTAACAATTAAAAAACAAAAGAAAATTGTAGATAGTAATTATGGAGAAGAATATGAAATAAAAAGGTGGCATAAGTTTAGAATAATTATATACTAATATTGGAGACAAAGGCAGCAATTGCTATATTAGAAATAGTGTGTACCAAGTTACAAGGTTACATGTTTGAAAAGCACATGTACTTAAGTATAGCAAATAAAGGAAAATCAGTAACTTTCTAAATAATGTAACTCTGTCCTCTACAACCTATGATCACACTTTATTATTTTAAATAGCATATTTGAGAAAATAAAAAATAAAAATATAAGCTAATGTTGCAAGTTATTTACTCAAAAGCGAATTATCTTACCATGTACTGAATTAACTTTTGAGAAAAATTATGCATATATGTGTAAGAGTATACATAATGTATGTGTGTACACACATGCACATATACATACACACACAATACACTAATTCAATTACACATATATTATGTGTTAATTTGATACACATATAAATGTGTTCGCCTTTACACACGTGATTTTCTGAGACATATTAATCAGCTCACCAATACAGTTCATTTGGGGTACCAATTCTGTGATTCAAAATTGAATTTGATCAAATAATTTAGGAATCTTTGCTATCACAAGGAAAATTTCATTAAAAGAGCTGAACAAAAAGAGTCATACTTTATTCCTTTCCATCTATAATTAGACTTGTAGTCAAGGTAACTCTGAGCTCCTATGTGACAGAGAAACTATCATATGCTAAAAATGTTAGGAGTCAAATCATCCTTAGTATCAGCATCACAGTTTGCTTATTTTATTTTACAATCATTCACCTTTCATTCAAAAACAAAAAATCTCATTTTAAAACAACTTGCTTTCTGTATTCCTAAAGGAGTATTTTGACACATGTACCCTTAATTTCCACAGAGATCAACATATGCAATTCAACTCTGCTAATCTGAGTGATTTATTAACATGAGAAAGTAGGAAGGGAGATTATGTCCACTGAATGGCCCTTTAAACATTCTCCAATGCCAGTATGATTCCTTAAAATGATGACTGCTGGCATTACTTACATTCCAAAATTACAGTAGTGCATTTATTTCATCTTCTTGAATAATAAAGTGCTTATGTGATAACTTCCTGTTTTATACTGGCATACTTAGTATAAATAGCTTTAGGTCTGACATACTGTGTGAGCCTGAAAATTGGGAGCCCTCGATAAATATGTGTTGAATGAAGGAAGAATTAATAGTCCTGCTTAATAAATGTTTACAACTTCATATGACATAGCATGTTTGCCCTAGTATATTATACTACTGAATAATGAGTCAGGTCAAATTTTTGTACTCCATTGATCTGTGGGATTTCTGAAAACATTTATTTATATCCATATCTGTTTATCCATCTGTTTAATCTATTTACCTAGGTTCCATGAGAGCTTTTATAAAAATATATTAGAAAGATATGTAATACAGATTTAGGCCGGGCGCAGTGGCTCACGCTTGTAATCCCAGCACTTTGGGAGGCCGAGGCGGGCGGATCACGAGGTCAGGAGATTGAGACCACGGTGAAACCCCGTCTCTACTAAAAAAATACAAAAAATTAGCCGGGAGTGGTGGCAGGCGCCCTGTAGTCCCAGCTACTCGGAGAGGCTGAGGCAGGAGAACGGTGTGAACCCAGGAGGCGGAGCTTGCAGTGAGCCGAGATCGCGCCACTGCACTCCAGCCTGGGCGACAGAGCGAGACTCCGTCTCAAAAAAAAAAAAAGAAAGAAAGAAAGATATGTAATACAGATTTAATAAAGTACCAAGTAATCTGAAATGCATGACTTAAAAAATTCCAAATATCATGGTATTCCATGACTATACCGCAAACACTCCACTAGCTCAAGAATTCTTCCCTCTACCCCCTTTATATTCAACAAATGTTAGGCTTGAAAATAGGCAAAATCGGTAATACTGATTTTAGAAATAAATATAAAAACTTCAAAGAAGTCATTTTACAAAACTGTTAATCATTTCTTAAAAAGTTTCATGGTGCTTTTAAATGTATACATTAAGAAGTTATCTATCATATAACTTTATCTTTGCATGTAGTATATTTAAAAATGCAGATTAAAGTGCTATGTTGGTATCCATGAACATTCATATTTTAATGAAATGACCCATTCCAAATGAAAAGTATGACCAACAAAACTGACCAAATTGGTAAATATTATCTACCTTGTCCCACTAACTAATATTAAATTTTAGCATATAAACTTTTAGCCTGATTAGCTGACTTAACGAGCTTAATTGGCTGACTTAATTAAATACTGTTTTTATTTAAACTTGACTAAACATTTGAAATGAATTAAGAGAAGTATCATCCTGAATATAAAATATGTAACACAGTCAAGCACAAAATATTGCTTCTTCATAGAACAATTAATAGTACTATGTTGTCAGTATATATAATACTTTGGTGCAACTTTATTTAGGCTATATTATTCATATTTACTATTTAAAAATAAATATAATATATGGGTAAAACATTTTACCATTAAGTATATTAATATATCTCATATAAAATATACCTACTTTTAAAGTAGTTTTTATTATTAATATTACTTTTGATTGACAAATTATGGTAAGCATTTAATCATATGTTCTCACTTATAAATATGAGCTAAGCCACACAGAGGCAAAGGCATAAGAATGATATAATGGACTTTGGGGACTCGGGGGGAAGAATGGGAAGGGGTTAAGGATAAAAAAACTACATATTGGGTACAGTGTACATTGCTTGGGTGACAGGTGCACCTAAATCGCAGAAATCCCTAAACAACTTATCCATGTAACAAAAAACCACCTGTTCCCCAAAAACTATTGAAATAAAAAATAATTTTGTAATATAAGGTACAATGTGATTTTTTAATATATGGATACAGTGTGGTACTATTAAATCAAACTAATTAACAAATCCATCACTTTGCTTACCTATCTTTTTTTAATTTTTTTTTTTTAATTTTGAGACGGAGACAGGGGCACACTGCTCCTGTTATTTGCTCTGTAGCCCAGTCTGAAGTGCAATGGCGCGATCTTGGCTCACTGCAATCTCTTCCTTCCAGGTTCAAGCAATTCTCCAGCCTCAGCCTCCCAAGTAGCTGGCATTATGGGCATCCACCATCATGCCCGGCTAATTTTTGTATTTTTGTAGAGATGGGGTTTCACCATGTTGGCCAAGCTGGTCTTGAACTCCTGACCTCAGGCAATCCACCAGCCTTGGCCTCCCAAAGTGCTGGATTACAGGCATGAGCAATTGTACTTGGCCCTATCATTTTTTTTAATCATGAAATATTTGACATTCCTCTCTTAGTTATTTTGAAATATATAGTGCGTTATATTGACTATAGTCATTCTATAGATCTCAAAATCTATTCCTCCTATCTGAAACTTTATGTCCTCTGATCAACAATTCCTATTACCTCCTTTCCCACCCTTCAGTAACCATCATTCTATTCTGTATCTCTATGAGTTCAACTTTTTTAGACTCCACATATAAGTGAGATCATGTGGTATTTGTATTAATATATCTGTGCCTGGCTTATTTCACTTAATACATCCTTCAGATTCATCCACCTTGTCACAAATGACAGGACTTCCCCCCTTGTAAAGGCTAAATAGTATTCCATCACGTATGTGTAAAACATATTTTCTTTACGCATTCATCCATTTATGGACACTCACGTGGTTAAATCCATCTCCTGTTTTTACATCGTGGTATTTTTTTTTTTTTTTTTTTTTTTGAGATAGAGTCTCGCTGTCGCCCAGGCTGGAGTGCAGTGGCGCGATCTCGGCTCACTGCAGGCTCCGCCCCCCGGGGTTCACGCCATTCTCCTGCCTCAGCCTCCCGAGTAGCTGGGACTACAGGCGCCTGCCACCTCGCCTGGCTAATTTTTTTGTATTTTTAGTAGAGACGGGGTTTCACTGTGTTAGCCAGGAGGGTCTCGATCTCCTGACCTCGCGATCCGCCTGCCTCGGCCTCCCAAAGTGCTGGGATTACAGGTGTGAACCACCGCACCCCGCCTACATCGTGGTATTTTAAGATGAATCCCTATTATGGGAAAATCAGCGTCTATTTTTAAGTGCCGTTCATTAGTTACCCATGATTGTTCTAACCAAGCAGTTCCAAATTTTCTCCAGTTTCAAAATTTCTAGCTTAATACAGTTAAGCTTGGTTTTGGTAGAAGAATCACTCAACTGTAAATCTTCCTGGTAGGCTACTGTCAACGGTTTTTCTGTAAAACCTAGTTTCTATGTAACCACAGAACAGAAAGGCTTAAAATTTGAAGCTGAGAGTTCTCCCAGTACACGGAGGAGGCACCTACTGGCCCCAGCCTATCCTTAGTTAAGTGTGATTTATACCTATGTGGGCTTCAGGCTCAGGGCTCAAATCTGTGTCCTGTGGGAATGTGTGTTTGTATGTGTGGGTTGGAGGTAGGTGGGAAAAGAGAAGAGGGAGAGGAGATATATAGATTTACAGAGTATCATTTAATTTAACCGACATCATAAATTACTAGTTTATTTCACTGGTCACATTCTCAACTGTGATCCTGTAAATAATCTACGGAGGTTGTGCCTATTATTTTATAAAACAGAGACACATTGCTGTTGTTATTTGTCTAAAAATAAAAAGCACATTAACTGCTATGAGAACATTATCCATTATTATGAAAACTTTTATTCATACTTAAATGTATTAAAACTTGTCTTGTTTGTCATCCCACTGGTAAAAATATTGCTTCTGTAGTAGAAATTAAATATTCAGAATATGGACTCACCCAATAAGTTAATTTCCTATAATTCCTTTCTATTTCATTTTTATTACAAAATGGTGTTTCCTTTAGCCCACATGAGATTTATGAAAGGATAAATTAGTGTAGTCATTTTAGGGTATTATTTTAAAGCAAAATGCACATTTTTAAAAAGACAAGAATTATTCTAGACTCATGACTGAAAGAGGCCTCCAGAGATCACTTTGGCCTCCCATCCTAGTACTATAACAAGTCATTAATTTCTATGGCAGATATTACCTCACAGACAGAACTCAAAAGGATAGAATTTGGCCAAAGTAACAAACCTCCCCCCGCAAACTGTAAAAAGCCCTCTAGGCAAAAAATTCTATTTTTTTCCACAGTTAAAACTTGTAAGCCAATGCAAGTAATGTGTTGAAAGGGATTTTTTTACTGCTCTATTTATTTACTACAAAGGTTAATAACACAACCTGGGGCATTTAAGTAAACTACCTATGGCTTTGCACTGACATAAAATGAACAACTGATGGATACCCTCTGAATCATGTTACCTCATGTATTTAAAGATTGTTAAGAAGGGACTTGTTATGCTCTTTCTTTCAAATCTAGTTATGCCTCCTTTGTCAGTCTTTTTCTTACCATCATCGTTTCCTATAACTCAATAATACTATTGCTTTCCTGAAGTCTCTTTCCCAAATTTAGCAAATGTATCCAAAAGCAAAGCTGTTGGAAACTATTTCTGTAACAGAAATTGATAAAGGTTTATTTGTTTTATCCTTAGCCTTAAAGTTTATGCTTATGAATATAAAAAAGCCATTTAGAGTGACATAAAAATTCTTTTACACCATATCAAATGCCCCTGCTTTCTTTTTTAAACCTGCCTGAGTACCTTTTCCCTTTCTCCATACAGCCAACAGTTAGTGTTGCTATCACAAGAATCATCTTTAGGGCATCTAAAGCATATTTTCAGATGCTCACTTTCTGTAACTTCTCTTTGATTAAGACATAAATGGTTTAAAACTCTAGCTTCCAGATGGCATCAGTAAATATTTTAAAACCTTGTTTAACATAAAAAGAAGTCTCCTTGAGTCTTTTCTATCAAAAAGCATGAAAAGAAACTACCTTTCACTTTTCATTTAGGTAAGTTTTTTTTGAAAGAGTTCATAGTGCTTTGAAAATTTTATGTAGTGTTATAGAATATAATTATTTCAAGTAGGCTCAATATTTCAAAAATTATTTAAAAGGCTTGACATTCTTTTTTGATAAAGTGTTGCATATTATTATCCTTATTTAGTAGACTAAACAACTGGAAATTATTAAATTCACAGGAGTTTCAACATCATGGTTTTGAGTATTTAATGGGAATCACCAAATGTAGACCCCGTGAACACAGGGCAAAAAGGCACTTGAGAAAAAAAATTTTCATTATCATTACATTTCTTTATTAAGATGAGCCTGAGAAAGTAATATGAAGTCTTTGATAACTGTAATATTTAGAGGTATGATACCAAAGGTTTTGAGGAAGTAAGAAAAAGAGAAGCACAAAAAAACGAGCACATGTTCTGGGGTTTATCCGAATCAATCAGCTTTGAAATGATAAAATGCCACAGTTTGTTGTAATTGTCCATGACAGGACAAAAAATGTACAATTTATTCACAAAGATAGCTGTCACCTGTAATCACGCCTTATCCCAACAAAATATCTTTAAATAGTGAAATGTACAGAATCATACCCAATGTGTGTGGCTTCTGTCCTTCCTTCACCAGTGAATACACATCTTGCAGCCAGGAGGTCACCAAAACTTACATCAACTGGGTGCTCCACAGGGTAGAAAGCCTGCCAAAAAGACAAACACAATGAATCACTAATGTTACCAATAAAATCCAGAACTACATGTTTGATTGTGTTGAGGTATGTTTCTCCTTTACCCCCTTTTTGAGGATTTTATCATGAAGGGATGTTGAATTTTATCAAAGGCTTTTTCAGCATCCATTCAACTGATCAGAGGGTTTTTGACCTTAACTCTATTGATATGATATATCACAGAACCACATGCTTTAATAATGTGAAGCCTGGTACACTCTGGGTAGAGAGGATGAAGACAGACAGTGAAACAGACACACACACACACGTACACATACACAAATAATCACTTAATAAAAACAGTTCACCTTTAATCACTGGATAAAAACAGTTCACCTTTAATTAATCACTTCTACTTTATGACAAGAGCAGCAAACTTTGAAATAAACAAATAAATACTATTAGCAAATGCATCCCATAAAAATCAGAATAAATGTGATAATAGAAGAGCTGTCTGAAATACTGTCTTTGAATAAATGATGGGATGTAAAAGGCCACCAACATGTTTTGACCATATTGAGAAAATTGATAAAGAAAGCACCAAATTGGAAGTTGCAAAAAGGAGGTTATATAGCTCAGTTATATAGTTAAGGCAGATTTAGAGATTTTTAGAGAAATTCACAAGAGTTGCATAATAATTTTTAAAAATTACTTTCTGCTGGTTAATATTTTTTTCTCTCAGAATTAAACTAGATTTTACACACCTGTGGCAGCTGAGGGCTCTGCCGTCCAATCAGTGTCCACTGTCCATTTCTTACTCTGTATCCACTTACTACCTTACCTGTAATAAACACAAATTTTAATCATATAATAAGGTATTAGAAAAACAAAAGGCATATTTACTTTCCTACTTTAAAGTAGAAATCTGAGTATTTTCAGAGCCGCAAATACTGAGTATCTTAATAAAAACAATATGATAAAACAGCATAAAATATTTCAAGGTCTTATATGAAATCAGTTTCATTGAAACAGACTTAAGGTCAAACACAATTTGCATTTTAATTTATGGCACCAGGAAGCACAATGGTAAATATTTATAATTTAACATGTAAAGTTCTTACCTAAATGGTGAGTGTGAACTCTATAGGCAAAGACATGCATTGGATAATTTTTATAATGGCATGAAATGTCAGCATTCACCACTGTGGGAAATAAAAACACAGACGAAAGTCACTATTCAACTGGAAAATGACATTATTCTTATCTAAAATTATGCATAGGGCATTCACAAGATGCTAGGGACTGAGGTTTTCTTATGACTTAAACACACAGATATTAAGCACTTACTCTGTGCCAGCCACTTTACTCACATGAATTAAGAACCCCTTGCCTTATATTTTTATTTTATTCATAAACAGAATGACTAGAACCAAATCAAAATACTCTGTTAGTGAAAACATAGGCTTAATTTGTTACCTTTAGCTTGAAATTTATCCAGTTGAGAAAGCTTAAAAATTGGTTTTTATTTTTGGAACGAAAGAATTTTTTAAAAATTGAATGCAGACACCTAACATCACTAGATTGACAGTTCCTGTTGAGAAGAGGCCATTTCATACTGTTCCTTCCTTATAGTCTAACACAGTAGCTATTCAATAAATATTTATTTTATAATAGATGAAAAAATGGTAACAAAGAGACCATACTGGTCATTAACTTTAAGAGATTCCCAGTGAAAACAAATGAACAATATTTCATATGGCACTTTCATCAGAGGATCGTAAAATATATTGATAAATAATAATATACTTATCCTCATCGCTTCTAGTAAGCTTGGGAGAATAAGCTAGTATCATCCCCATTTTGCAAGCAGAGAAATAAGCCAACTATATCCAAGTTTAAAGACTAAGTTGGTGATGGATTTGCTAGTCATTTAATTTTTAAATCTTTCTATGTAGAAGTTTATGTCACTGCTCATTATGCAGTGTGTCCTCTGCATCTCAAGCATGGATGATTTATTGTTAAATACTCAAGATTTATTCTTTAATTTATATAATACACACCTACCCAAGGGCCTCAATTCCTAGCATCTCAATAAAGAATGGAAAAGTAATAAATCTCTGGCTTGGAATAATACAAAAATCTATTTTAAATCCAAGGACAATAAAGTATTGGTTTATTTTTCCAAGACATAAAAGTATTGATTATTTTTAAAGTTTATAAAAAAATACACTATAAATCCATTTCTACAGATTAGGTAATGAGGTAATGGCAAATATTAAAAAATCATTACTCACCTTTTTCTCCTGCTGGGATAACAGTGTCAACAGACATCATAAGGTACATGCCAGCAATTAAAGGCTGTCTGCAGAAAAAAATAATATTTTTCTAAAATACCTGAAAAAGTCAAAATGACTGTTTTGGAAAAACAGCATATACCTCAAACTTTGGTTTATAAAATGTGATGCTTGTGAAAATTAAAATGAAATAGAAAAAGAGGAAGAATTTTTCTTCCTTAAAAAATGCTTTTTCATGTGAAGGCAGACTCTAAATGGTTCCTGTGATAGCTAACTTTACGTGTCAACTTGGCCAGGTGCCTGGTTGTTTGGTCAAACACCAGTCTAGGTGTTGCTGGGTAGGTGATTTTTAAATGTGATTAACCTTTAAATTAAACTTCGAGTAAAGCAGATTATTTTCCATCGTGTGGGCAGGCTTCATCCAGTCCATTGAAAGTCTGAAGAGAAAAGACTAAGGTCCCCTCAAAAGGAAAGGATTTTGCCTGTGAATTGCCTTTGGACTCAAGAATGCAACATCAACCCTTCCTTGAATTTCCAATTGGCCCAATGGGTTTAGGACTTAATCAGTCCCCACAATAGTGTCAGCCAATCCCTTACAACTCTTTCGCTTTCTCTCTATTCTATCGGTTCAGGTTTCTTTGGAGAACCCTGACTAATCAGCTCTCATGATTCCTAGCTGTGACATACATGCCCTGGTCTAATCCCCTGCCCTTTAATGTGGGCTAAGAGAAGTATAGTAACATCTTTTTAAACATTTTTAACATTTTTTTTATTTCCATAGATTTTTGGGGAACAGGTGGTATTTGGTTACCTAAGTTTTTTAGTGGTGATTTCTGAGATTCTGGTGTACCCATCACCCAAGCAGTATACACTGAACTCAATTAGTAGCCTTTTATCCCTCACCTCCTTCCCATCCTTTTTCCCGGGGAGTCCTCAAAGTCCATTGTATCATTCTTATGCCTTTGCATCCTCATAGCTTAGCTCCCACTTATCAGTGAGAACATACAATGTTTGGTTTTCCATTCCTGAGTTATTTAGTAGCTTATCTTTAACAAATAGAATATGGCAAAAGTGATGGTATGCCACTTCGAACATTAGGTTACTGAAAGACTCTGGCTTCCATCTTGCATGCATGCCCTCTCTTGCTTTTTTTGCTTACTTTCTATGATGGAGGCCAGGTACCATATCGTGAGCTGCCCTGTTTACAGCCCACTTGGCAAGGATATGAGGGCGACCTCCAGCCAACGCTCAGCAGAGAACTGAAGCCTGCCGACAACCATGTGAGTGATGTTGGAAGTGGCTCCTCCCCAGCCAAGCCTTAAGCTGACTGAAGCCCCAGCCAAGATTCTGACTACAGCCTCTGTGTGAGAACACATGCCTGAGGATCCAGCTAAGTGTGCCCAATTACTGACATACAGGAAAATGACATAATACATATTTGTTGTTTTAAGCCAGTTTAGGTTAATTTTTACCCACAGATAATTAATACAGTAAACTTCCCACACTAAGTTCACAAAGATGTTAAAGTTGCTGCTCCTCTAGGAAAAATGGAAGTACTTACGGCAGACGTGTGAGGTGTAAGGACACACCAGAACAGTCCTTGTGATTATCTGAAAACACACATAGAAACACATATCTTAAATATTAAAATGTAGAAAATGGATTTCAAACTAGTAAGTTTGAAATGATTATAACCAAATATTTTAAAACACAAGTTATGTTTCATCTGTATGGTTCTTTATGATTTACTGAGTACTTTCATATCCAGTAATTCCTTTAATTGCCAATGTATCATAACAGCAAAAACAAAACTATCATTTCATGCAGTCTATGATATTTCTTGACTCATCAAACTGACCAATATATTGACTTTCCTGCAGACATACTAGATAGTAGAAAGTTGTTACTACTCTCTATGCATTATCTGTATTGTTGAAAAACCCAGAAAAGTTGCTGAACTAAAATAGTTTGCTCCATGCTGCACCAAACAAAAGACTTTATTTTTTAAGAAGTGTAGTTCATAATTTAGGTTTTTATACACTTTAGGCATTGCTGAAGTCTACTGACATTCATATATTCATTATTTCAAAATAGAATTTTATTATTGTAGAGACTTTTAATTTCTTCCAGTACAGCTTTCCACAGTTTGACCTAAGAGCCCATATGCTTGCACATATACACAGTGAGAAGTCCCAGTGGGAGCAACTTGAATGCCCTCAAACAAGGTGGTCTAGAGGCCAGCAGGGGTCCTGGATCCACAGCTGCTCCTATAGCAGGTGGCAGTTTAGATAAGCAGCATATTTCAGCCTCAGTGTTTGGTGTGAAGATTATGACCTCCAACACGATCCTTGCCACAGTGATGCATTATTATTTCCATAACCTCTATGCTGATCTTACTTCTGTGAACTCAGAAACTTCAACTAGTTTTGCATATTCCCCTGATGATATGCAGTGTGCTCTGACTTTGCCCTTCTGTTGTAATACAGTACTTGGGCCACAAGATATGAAACCTCCTAAGAATTAATTCATTTCAATTCACTAGGCTATATATAAAATCTGTCTCTGACATGCATCATCATAAAAGCATTTGACAGTTAAAATGTTTACTGCAATAAAAATTGATGCTTCTGCTAATATTTTACTACATAAAATGAAAAAACAAAATCAGTACTGAGAGAGTTAAGAACCGCATAGAAAATGAACTCAGAATATCAAAATCATATAACCTGGCTGGAAAAGCCAGCTGGATAGACTTATTCTGTGACTAGAATAAAAGTAAAGGAGAGAGGGGAGGAGAAGAATAGATAGGAAAGTTAACTTAGAGCCGAAGACCACAGAAATGGAATCCCACTGCCTAAAAAACGGATGGGAACTGTCGTGAATCAAAAAACTAAAATAGTCAAATAAGAGGACTGAATTTGAAGGAAAGGCAGAATGGAAGCAAAATATATTTATATATATTTTACATATATTTAGTTTATATATAGTTTATATAAGCTATATGAACTATAGATTTACATTTCAATATAAATATTGAATTTATATTTCAATATAAATGTTGCACATTTCCACATGCCAAATTTGTCAAGTAGAAGGTTTGGGATTCATTTGTATTTTTCAATCCCGCACAATTATTTGATCATAGGATAGTGCCTTACAGGACCATCATCAGTTTTCAACGAGGTGCTCACTCGTCTCTTAGACGAGTTCCTTTGTCTAAGAGAAGTAAAATCTAGGTACTTAATACTCAATAGATTAGCACTAGTGCTCAATATTTATACCAGTAAGAAACTCTAAGTAGTCTACAACTGAGATAACTTAAGAACTTAGCACTCTATTTACAGCATAGGAAAAAATCACTAAATGCTTAGTTATTATTATTCTATTGGTATATTCCAAAAAAATACAGTACATGAATATTTTATTTTTAAGAAATGTATTTTCACAGTTATGAATGTGAAATTTCTTTAATGAAAGAAACTGAAGCACATAAAATTTCTCCAAGTAATAACACAGGACTAGAAGAAAGCAGGAAAAACATGGGAAAATTAAAAGAGTAAAATAGTTAAAAAAAAAAAAAAGAAATTAGAATTGAAATTTGGTATGTTATTGTGCAAAACACGTTCTCAGAAGGGTCTGCACTAGCTAGATACAGAATAAAATCATAAGTGAAGCAAAGAAATTTTAGTAAGATAAATATCATGGTCTGGGTAAAAGGAAATTCTTAGAGGCCATGCGACCGTAAAGAAGTTGATAATGTTTCGGGGTCCATGCACTCCTTGACCAGACCCAAGACAACCTTATTTTTTTTCTGAGTTTTGGGCTTGAAGTCAGTTCAACGGGATCCTAGGTCTGTAGAAAAGACAGTGAGGTCATTTTTGTGTTGATCATGAAATTATTCTTTCAATGTACATTCAGTTATTCTGTACAACATTATCATGCAAAAGTCTTAACGGCTGTTCTTTTCAGGTGGTTTCATTTATTCTTATTTTAGTTTTATTATTCCAAAGTAAATATTCTTTCCTTCATTGGGTTGGGCTCCAGGTTAACTCTCTCTCAAAGGTACACAGGTAAATACTCGGCCTTTAGCTACTAATGTCCTGTGTTTACAGAGAATTGAACCCCAAGACATCCCTGTTAAAAAGATTTTTCATAGTGGTTGTTCTCTTGCAGTAAAAATAATTTTAGTGTAAGGGGTTTCGAGATATGGAGATGAAACTTCATTTACTAGATAGGTATGAGGTAAAACAGAGAGGGATATTTCATTATGTCATTATATTCCATGATAATGTCATATGCATGTACAAGAAGCTTTTGTAATGTTGAAGACATTTACAGTGGAAAAGTTGAAATAATAATTTTTAAAAAGAAATGTAAAATAGCCAAGTCTGATAATGCTTTAGAGGCCATCACAACATACGACAGTATTGCAGTGCTGGTGGTTGGGTGGTAAGACTTCCAAAGAGTAGTCTGATAATGAAAGAAATGAGTATTTCCAGACACTGGATGAGACTTGAAAAAAGCATTCAATCAGAATCTAATTTTAAGGAAGATGAAACTGAATGACTGCTTCACAAGGGTCTGAGCTTGCCTTTGAGAAATTGCTTTCCTCTGCTTAGGCAGAGATGTATAACCATGCCGAATTATTTTATCAGATATATAGACTCATAGAATCTCAGAACCGAAAGGGAAACCAGACATGATGGAGTTCAAATCTTACACTTTATGGATAGGGAAAAAGAGGTCACAGAGATTAAGTGTGTTGCCTCTTAAAGTAATTCAGCGAATTGGTGACACATCGAGTATCAAATATAATTCTCTAATATTAATGTTTAATAAGTGCTATTTACTAGAAAAAAAGGCAAAAATAAAAAACAAGGTTCTATATCTTAGAGATTTCCAAGGTTAAAATTCCTTGGAAGCTAAGATAGAGGAATTAAACAGAATGGATAAGTAACCAGTGGTACTTAAGGACATTCACTTAAGTAGGAAGCTCAATTCTCTTAATGGGAGGCGAATGCATGGGATATGAGGTTATTCATCCCAAACTATCTAGCTTGCTTTTCTCATAATAGCTTGTAGTTCCTGCTTGGATTCATAGCTAAGTAGTAAAGTATGTGGAATAATGCATGATAATAACCTACTACATCTTAGGTTCTTAGATGATCTTAGATGGTTCTGTTGGTCTCTCCTAATTTTTCCTCTAGAGATAGTGCTCTATACTTTATGAGCTCATCTTGTCCTGGTTGTTTCCTGCTTCAATAAAAAGATAGATTAACCGCTGATCCTGAGGGAACCAATGTATTGTTATAAACTATGTCTCACTAATTGGGAAAGTCCTTCAGAAAGACATTTGTAGAGTGATTTTCAATTCACCACACTCTCCTAGGAAGGTGAAGGTAAAGGTTAGAGCACACTCATTTCCTACTATTCCAAGCCACCCTTTTGGATAATGGATTCTTTCTTTAAGGAGATACTAAAAAGTATGTCTGAAACCACTGCCAAGTCTTAGGAAAAACAAAAAGAAGTAACATCTTCAATAATAAAAATTAGGCTGGGCATAATGGCTCATGCCCATAATCCCAGCACTTTGGAAGGCTGAGGCAGGTGAATCACCTGACCCCAGGAGTTTGAGACCAGCCTGGGCAATATGGTGAAACTGCATTTCTACAAAAAAAAAAAAAAAAAAAATTAGCCAGGCATGCTGGCGTGTGACTGTAGCCCCAGCTACTTGTGAGGACTGCTTCTGCCTGGGAGGTCGAGGCTGCAGTAAGCCATGATCACACCACTGCACTTCAGCCTGGGTGACAGAGCAAGACTCTGTTTCAAAAAAAAAAAATTTTAGAAAATTTGAAAGCAAATAATTCTAAACTGCATCATATCTTCCCACCCTCCCAGAGTGTTCTGAACTAATTTAAAGGCCACCTTCTCTACTTTCTCTGTCTTGAACATAAAAACAAAAATGAATCAGGGACATGATTTTTATATAATCAGTAAATGCAAATGACTTTGTAATAATACACATACATAGATGTTGTAATAACTATTTGACTATTAAGCTGTTTTGATCTTTACCTTATGGTTCTTTGTTCTAAATTAGTAACATTAAATTACTGGGACAGGATGTTTTGCTGGGGCTAAATCATGGCTCCCACGGTGATCAAGTAGGAGTAGGAGATTATTTGGGGATTAATTTCTAAAGTTGAGGGAAATTTCATATAATTATAATTACTTTGAAAATCTCTTAGGAGAATAAAGAGTGAGGTCTCCTAACAGATCCAACACAGTCAGTTTCCTTAGCATTGGAACAGATCGCTGTCAGTTGTGTCAGTTGGGCCATGTTGTTTTTTTTTAAAAAAATATTTCTACACAGTTGGGCTGTGTTGTTATATTAAAAAGGTCATTTCTGTGCAACTGAAACTGCTGCAGAGAGATGGGACATAGGTATGAGAGGCAAATAAAAAATGAACCCAACTGAGGGAATAGCGGATCCAGATCTTGTGTTCACTCTGGGATCTATTAGAGATGTTGAATGAAACTCTGGTTTTAATGAAGCTAAGACACAGCTCCTTTTTTTTTTTTTTTTTTTTTTTTTTTACCATCTGGATTAGAAATGCAGGTCCTAAAGTCAGTTAACAGTACTCAAAAAAATGGTGGTATCCAAATTAACCAGAAAATTCATATATTAAAGTTTTTTTAAATTAGTTCCTTTAAAACAAAATCTGAGTTACCAGATTTTTTTTAAAATTAGTTCCTTCAAAACAAAATCTGAGTTACCAGTCCTGAGCATGAAGACTCTCCAGTTACAGATACATCCAGATAAAATAGTCTCCATTCAAAAGCACCGACACTTTAAGCTGTCATGGCAAATGTGTATCTGCTTAGCAAAATATAAGTGAAATAGGGGGACTGTTAATACATGACACAAGCTACACCGAGGTTTTCCTGGAGGCTGCTGAAAGCTGGGTTAGCAGACAAGCTTCAGTGCTAAATAAACCAGCACTATGAGAAAAAAAAATCTTCAAAACCAATTCCTTTTGAAGCTGTCACTGCACTGAGTTAGCCTCTTTTGATTTTGTATTCACTGCTATGGGACTAGAAATTACTAGCTTCCATTTGCCTTGTGGCAAGGAAGAGAAAACGCATTTATCCATCCTGCAAGACGACGACTTTCACAAATGATGGCCTGTGCTGTTCCCAAAAGAGATCAAATGGAAGGCAGGAAGGCAGGCTCTCCAACCAGCTTTTATAATCGCTGTGTGTGTGGAGGATGTTAGGGCACAACTAATGCAAGAGCACTTTCCTGTTTCCATCTTTTATGAATGCAAAAAAATATGAGTCTACAGTGAAGTTATGATTTATACTATTTCATCTCTCAAAATTATGAACCTGCTCCAGAGGCATCCTTCTAAGAAAGTAAAATTAAAAGATAAAACCCACCAATCCCAGATAAAGTTATTTTTTAAAAGTATGGTGCTAAGTTTCAAAATTATTATTATTATTATTATTTTGAGACGGAGTCTCGCTGTGTCGCCCAGGCTGGAGTACAGTGGCGCAATCTCTTCTCACTGCAAGCTCCGCCTCCCAGGTTCACGCCATTCTCCTGCCTCAGCCTCTCGGAGTAGATGGGACTACAGGCGCCCACCACCACGCCCGGCTAATTGTTTTTTGTATTTTTAGTAGAGACGTGGTTTCACCGCGGTCTCGATCTCCTGACCTCGTGATCCGCCCGCCTCGGCCTCCCAAAGTGCTGGGATTACAAGCGTGAGCCACCGCGCCCGGCCAAGTTTCAAAATTATTGATTGGCTTTAGAACTCTTTACTGAACTCTGATACACAGAAAAGTGCACAAATCAGAAAGTACAGATCCAGGAAACTTAAAAAACTAACACCCATGTAACCAGCACCCAAAAATCCTCCACTCACGTCCCCTTCCTGAGGCATTAGGTTTTAAACCTTTATATTTATGTATATAACATATTTAAACATTCATTTCTCTTCTGAAAGAGTTGTCTTTTGGCCAAAACCAAAAGACACATTTAACTAACTTGTTCACTCGCTTCATGGGCTTTGGTTGGGCAGTTTTAAATATTATACTTGGTTACTAAGAAATATTTACTTTTTTATTTCCTCTTTCTTCTGGTCAAAAGGCCTACTAACCGCTTTTCACTTTCTTACCTCTGATACATACATACATATATTTTATATCTGTATATAAAAAGGTAAACATACATACATATATTTTATATCTATAATGCTATATATATATCTCAGCTATATATATATATACACTTTATATATACACTTTACATATATATATACACTTTAAATATATATACACTTTAAATGATAATTTGAATTTCCTCTTGCGTTGTCCCAATTATTATCTGTTTTTCCCCGAGTCCAGAATGTAGCTGCAAAAGTCTACAAACCATAAAGAAAGTACTAGATAAAATAAATCATGAATGAAAAGGGATTGAAGAGCTTTGATTTTAAAAAGTCCTTTTAAACACAATTTAAAATATAAAGCTGAAAACTATTTCTCATATAAAATTCTATAAGTTTTTGAATAGTCTTGAGGTGTTTTCATATATATATATATATATATGAGTGTGTGTGTGTTTGTGTGTGTATATACATATATAAAAGGTTTCCTTTCATTCCCATTGGAATTCTGAACTATTTTGTGCAACAATGTTGTCCCTCTTTTGTTTTACTTAAACCTCTAAAGACTGGTGATAAACAAAGGGAGGGTAACCTGGCAGCAAAACTATCCCATTTTGTTGGGAACACAGAAAGTTTATATTCTCCAAAAGCTATAACTTAATTGGAATATGTATATATTTTTTAAGGTCAACCTAAAATCAGTATCTACATTTTCAAACCAATCATCTTAATCTATTTAAAATACTATTCTGTATTGTGTTTTGGCTTTGTTGGTGAAAAAATAAATCCAAAGTATCTAATTTACATACAATTATGTATGCATGTAGTCCCTGGTATTAATTAGGGAATACACTTTGAACATTATACCTCATACATTTGATTTAGTATTAATTTTTCAGTCATTCAATATGTTTATGTAGTAATGTATGAGGATTAAAAAAGTAACATAAGGCACTTCTAAATTGAAAAGTAGTATAGAAATGCTAAGTATGATTACTATGTTAATGAAAAAAATACTGAAACCCTTCAGTGACCTGAATTATCTCTCAACATTCCCTTGGAATTTTGCAAGACTTTATACTATAAGACAAAACGTCAGTGTAGAAGGGTCTGTGGCTACTGACCAGATTTTACTTTACTTTCAGTTATTATTAGGAGTACATCGAAGTTAAATTGTGAAACAAGGATAAGATGTACTTGCAAAGAAATGAGACTCAAAAAGTGTGGGGGAGGACAGATGGCCCCACAAGAAGAAAGAGTTTCGAAAGTTTTTAAAGATGGAAAAAAGAATAATTAATATGTAATGAGAAGAAATGGAGATAAGGTGAAGGGTTTCCAAACTGGATGAAAAGAATAATGTTTCTATTGGGAGAAACAGGAAAGCTAGAAGGTTCTCTTCTGGGTCTAGGGAAGGTTTGATTTTATTTTGCTAATAGAATATTCTGTCAATATTATTAAACATTACATTTGAATGGTTTTCATCAAATGCTTTTTTAGGTCATGTATCTATTTAGGGTATCCTTTCCGTTTTACAAGTAAAACAGTCAATTAACATAAAAGAAATTAGTACTAAACGGGAAATGGAATGTGCAAATCCCAGCACTTCTTTCTAATGACTTCCTTCTTTTCCCAGAATTCCTAGAACATAATAAACAAACATGTCAGGGCCATGAAGAAAGCAGTGGGCAACAGTGTGAAAGGCAGGAAGCCTGTGGGAGTGGGAGTGGTTAGTGAAAACAAACCTTGGCTAGTGTTGTGAGTGCCCTTCATGAACTACATTTCACTGAAACAGAATTGTAGCTCCTAATTTTAGACTGTGCCACTGAGCAAGTGACTTCTTTATTTCTCCTCTTAATTTACTTAGGTTAAAAATTTAATGCTATTTGCCATTAATTCAAATGGAATTAATTAGATGATGACTATGTAGCTCTGACCAGCTTTTAAAAATGAGTTAATAATTATGAGCGATTAAAAAACAGGAGTTGAAAAGGGATCAATAAAGGTAAAGCATAAGGATTTCTCAAAAAACTAGAAGAACTAAATGTAAATCGGAAAAACTAAATTGCATGTAGGAAAGCTTTTCTTTTCCCAAAAAAGACGTCACTTACGCTAAATAATATATTGTTCAATGTTGAATTACTTTTTAAAAAATCCACGTTCTAAGGGATAAAAAACATTCTGAATATATTCTTTAAAAAGAAGTATAACTGTAGTGCTTTACATATCTTCTCATAACCAAACGAATGAAAGTGTAATTCCTGATACATAATGGCCATATTTAGGTATTAAAATAAACAGGTGTCCCATGGAATCAATGAGATGACTGAGGATCATTTGTCTTCCATACTAAAGATGATTAACAAAGTTGAAATGCAGCAAGCTAGAGAATCAGAGAGCTCACAGTTATGTGAAGAGACTGGCAAGAGAAAAAAATACTGCAGGATAATAGGCTTCTTTCAGATCATTTGAGAGGTACTAAATAGTCCTCAAATCATTCACATGACTCACATCAAGCTGCTTGTGTATAATGAAGGTTAGAGAAGAACATGAAGAATATCCGATTACAATTCTGAAATCAGTGGGATTATCAAGCAACCTGATTTAGAAATATCTCTACATGATAAGGGAAATGGATTACTTCAGACATGAAAATGAAAAGGCACAAATGAGATGAAGTAAACCACTCTGATCTTTATTAATATTAATTCTACCGTGCATGAGTTCATTCCACGTCATAACTATGGCTCAAAAGACTTTTAAAAACAATGACTCTATTACTCGTTTTACATAGTTAGAGCATGAACTTTGTTACATACACAAACTAGAAACCCAATATGAATTGTTTTGGTTTTTAATAGCACTGGACTACCTTAGGCAAGTCATGCAACCTTTCTGAGCATCGATCTTCATTTCTGTAAAACGGAAGAGTGAGGCCTGATGATCCCTTTTAGTTAGGCTGTTCTCATTCTGTCACTCTGAACTCTGTTCTCTGTCCCTGATTTTAAAAATGAGTGCTTTATAAACAAATTAGTACATGGCACATAACATCCATTGGTCTTACTCCTTTTCTTTTCAGAAGAAGAAAAAAAAAGTCATGCTTTCCTGTTCGACAGTGCCTTCTCAGCCCATTTCAACCTCTTCCCCTTAACTGAAAAGGCCTGAGAGGCCATGGTGTTTTGTGCAGGTTGAATGTTACCTTCTTGCCAATCATTTGTCTTTCAGATTTGGTTTCATGGACCTCTTCCTTTCCATTTCTAGTGTCTTTCACCACATATAGTCCACTTAAAAATAAAAAATGTGAAAAAATGAAGGAATATAAATTATTTTGGCCCATTCTTCAAAAAGATATACCTAGCTCAAGGGTGAATAAGGAACATTTTTGCACCTGTATATGGGGAGGGGGATCTCTGAGAATGTCACATATGCATTGTAAGTGGCTTCTATTAAAGAATTTTAAAATCCAAATGCAAAATTTTGTGAAAAAGTTAATAAATTCTTCTTTGAATTTCTAAATGAAATAAAGTGCTAGAAGAACCAGACAGTAATTAAATGCATTTTCTTCTTTCAAAGCTCCCCTTTTCTTAAGATAATTGAGATTTAATTAAACTTATTTTGGTAAATGCAAATTATTCTGCTCATGTCCTAGGCCCCAGGAGATTGCCCTGACACACCTGTTTTACAGGAAAAAAATGCAGGAGTGACTTTAATCCTTACTAGGAAAATTTGAGCGCCAGTTGTCAAAGTTTAGTTTGCATAAAAATCAATGAGGCAGGTTGTTAAAATTTCAGAATCCTGTGCCCAGTGATTTTCTAGTAATACACTGACTCTGTGAAAAAAATACACACTACTGGTGTGTATATACGTTTATTACAGTTTTTACTGGCAAAAATGTACAGCAATTTATAAATACTAATAACATATACAATACTTTTCGTTATTAACTCCATATAAGCAGTTGACTCTCACACAATTCTTTCCTTGACTTTTGCTCTACTTTTTATAGCCCACTGATGGTTGTAATTGCCATGAAGTAGTTCAGACAAGAATTCTTGTTAATATTTTTGTTTAGTGAAACAAAAATATTTGTTTAGTGAAATAATATTTTGTTTAGTGAAACAACAAAGACATATGTTGGAACTTGCAATTAAGGATGTCAGCAAAATCTTTGGTGTAATGGATAACAGTCTGTAAATCCTGGAAGAATATGTCCTAAATTTTCCGAGGCATTTACAGTAATCCACATTGCCAACATTCTCTCCATCATTTTCTCAGATCTAGACAACCAGCAAAATAATAGACAGAACTTTGACTTGCACTATTTGTCAATTTCCATGGTGTAAATTTTTCCACCACAGCTGATTTCAATGTAAATTTTCCCACCACAGCCAATTTCAAACTATCAACATGACATCACTGCTTTAGGAAGAAATTAGCAGTAAAATAACACTTTGTAGTATTTCCACCACACAGATAACAACAGATGCAAATACCCTCAAGTGCACAGATAATAGTAAAATGTAGTAAAATAATTAGGAAATAAAGATTTTTGAGTATTTCTTGCCTTTATTTTTAATGATTGCGATATTTAACAATCAGCTTACAAAAACATTGCAAATTACCAATTGGCTCTTGTGAGCCTATCTGAGCCAGCTCTGGCTGCCTATGCTCTACCTTCTGCACATCTGATTCAGTAGGCTTAGTTTGAACTCGGAACTTTCATTTTAAAAAGTACCCCAAGGACAGTCTGGTGCAGATAGTCCTCTGATTAGATTTTGAGAAATCCTGATCTAGACTATATAACTTTAAAGGTAATTCTATTAAGATCTTCCAGTTAATTCTTATCTTTTAAATGAAACATCATAAGGAGTCTGTTTGTTTAAGTAAACACTGAGTAAAATTTTTTAAGTGTGAAAACATCTAGTGCAGGCAAGGATATGGGACTTGCTCATTGCCCAAGGATATGGGATTGTAAATTGGAAAAACTGTCAAGCAATTTGGTGGAACCTGTTAGAGTTTAGACACTCCATGACCCCAAAATCTCATTTCTAGATATCTGCCCTGCAGTAGCAATACATGGTTACCTAAAACATTTCTAACATTGCTTATAATAGCAAAAAACTCAGAGCATCTTTAATAGACAATAAGATACATACATTAGAGTATATCCACACAAAAGAATACTAGGCAGCCTTTATAAATCATGGAATAGCTTTACATGTGCTGCCTTAGAAATATGTCCAGGGTACACTGTTAAGTGAAAAGCAACAACAACGACAGATGCAGATCTGTGGGAAATGTGATCTAATTCTTGTACAAAAAAAAAAAAAGAAAAAAGTACATATACACATATCTGATCCATTAGTTTATCTTCCACATATAGAAATGCTGAGATAAGCTAATGAAAAGTTGGCAGATATAAGCAATAGTTACCTGGAGTTGGGGTGGGGAGGAGTTAGGTGAGAAAGGGAGGTGTGATTGAAGAGGGTTTTATCAATTTTTTTCAATAGTAGGGGTATTACAAGTGATTTTCAACTTTTCTTTTTAATAATTTTCTATATTTTCCAAAAGAGGAAAAATAAAGTTCAGAAGAGAAGATTATTTTAAAGGGAAAATGTGCAGATACACCCATCCAGAGTCCTCCAATCCTTTTTAGTATTTTAACTGAAAATTCAAATATGAAGAAATAATTTCTTTGTTCTAATAATGGAATTTATTGCAATTCTGAAGTCTAAACAGCTTTGGAAGCCTACAGTTTTTTCATTAAGTTTTGGCAGCAAAATCTGACTTGAATGAATGTGATGATATTTATGTTTTATTCCTTTTTGTGTGAATATTTAAAGATTTGTTATAGAAACATTAGTGTATCTAATTAGGGATGGTGCCCCAGATTCACAAAGGTGATAGAGTACATAATTTACTCAGTTGAACACCTTTCAAAAATATTAAAAGCTCCTAAATCCAGACCACATCTGCCCCCAAGCATTTGGATAAAGGTTTGTGTCCCTATCCCCATCAAAGCATACCAGAGAAATTGGAAATCGGAGTTAGGGAGAGAAAAAAGGAGAGTTGGCAGATGACATGAGTATCACAGCCTTGAGGATAAAGAAGGAAAACTGAAGTAAAAGTGTATCCTTCCTGGAACCATATTTCTGACACATTTCTGGATCTCCCAGGGATGAGGCTTGTTTCAGCAGGGCTGCTGTCTCTGGACCTGAGAACTTGGAAACACAATATGTGCTCTGGAATGAAAGATCATGGTAAGAACTAACATTACGTTCTATTCTGGAAAGGGGATTCAGATTGATGGCTGATGGACATGCCAGGGTCCTATTCAGGGAAGGCCAGGATGAGTGCTTAGATGGTGCTATTTATGTCTCCCTTCCAGTGTAGACACTCAGTGGCTTTTGGGCATCTATGTCAGCTGAGGTCGGAGGAGCAGTAACAATAGCCTCCCTCCCATATTTGCAATTCCAAAGGAGATTCTTAAATATGGAAAGTATTCCGAAATACTCTAAAATACATAGGCTTAAATACCCTGGCCCATAGTATTGTGCACTTTGCAGTGGAGTGAGTAAAAGCAAGATTAATGTATCTCCCTGGAAAGCATGTAGGAGGAAGCTACTTGTGCAGATTGAGAGAAGACAACAGGGATAGCAACAGGGAGCAATCTTTGACCCAGTTTCCCACTCTCTCTGCAATTAGGTATCAGAAAGTTAGGAGCACTCTAATGCTTACACTGAAGTCAGAACAACCTGCTTTATAGTGGAATGAAATAATTTTAAGCACAGTTACCTTGCCACTGATCTCTGCTCCATCTTGTTCAAAATGCATTAGCAAGGGATTTTTTCTGTGCTCACAATTTCAAAGCTTTTTCTAATAGCTTCCTGGCAGTAGTCTTCTAAGAGGCAGAGATACAGCTGGAGTCACAGTGGAATCAGAATTCGTCTGTAGTCCTCGGATTTCTCTTCCTCCTGCCATGATTACCATTCCTGGCTCTTCACTCTACTACTCTTTCAGTTGTGGTTAGATAGGAACCCTTTATATGTATATATGTGTATTTGTGTGAATACACAGATGCACACCCTGTGTTCAGGAACATCACCTGTCTGGAACTAAGCTATGCAGAAACCACACCCGAGTGGATCACAGCCAGCATGGAATAATGCAAGAGGGTAAGGAAAAATCAAACCTGATGGTCACAAAGTCCAGGCTGCAATGTTCCCATGTTTTTATTTTATTTTTTAATCCCCATTTTCCAGATAATCATGTTTTTATTTAAAAAGTTCCCCATAAGGGCTGCAAGCCAAAGTCTATTTATGCTAACTGATAATATGAAACTCATCTAGATTCCGTATCTAACTGATAATATGAAACTCATCTAGATTCCGTATCTAACACATAAATTTAGAACAAGAAGAAGGGTGCCTATACGATATCAATCCGGTAACTTGAAACATCTAAACTAGGTGTGATCTTGCCTGCTTTCCAATCCCCTCTCTCGTGGCACTTAACTTTGTACTGGCTCGCATTGTTACGGTTATTGTTTTAAGTGTACTTGTGCTCACTGGACAGGGAACTCTATGAGGGCAGACTTTTGTTCTTACTCATATTTTCCTCCATGTAGTGCGTTGTGTGAATTAAAATGAGTTGCAATGGTAGCTTGACAAAAAAGGATGCTACAGAAAATACAGAAGAACAGATAGGAGATGGCAATAAGCCAAGTTACATGGAAAAACTCTATGTACTCCTAAAAACTGGAAAGAAATCATAGCACAATCATTGATATTCACTAGGATATCTCAAAGTTATGAAGAAAAGGGAGAAGGGGATAAGGAGAACATTCATTGCCAATCTGTTCTGTGTCAGGCACAGCTGTAGGCATTTAACATACACCATCTAATTTAACTTCCTAAGACACATAATATACTCTATTTTTAAATTATTCATTTATTTATTTACTTTATTTTGAGATGGAGTCTTAGTCTGTCATCCAGGCTGGAGTGCAGTGGTGTGATGGCTCACTGCCACCTCTGCCTCCCGGGTTCAAACGATTTTCCTGCATCAGTCTCTCTAGTAGCTGGGATTACAGGCACACACCATGACAGCTGGCTAATTTTTGTATTTTTAGTAGAGACAGGGTTTCACCATGTTGGCCAGGCTGGTCTTGAACTCCTGACCTCAGGTGATCCACCTGCTTCAGCCTCCTGAGATTACAGGTGTGAGCCACCGTGCCCAGCAAAGACACATAATATATTCTAAAATGATTTCTATACAAGATGTTTTAACATTTTAGTACTTAAAGGGTTAAAACCTTAGCATTCTGGAAAATTTGGCTATTGAAAACAATCATCCTCTGAGGGTTCTAACTAGAGCTTTATGATCTGATTTTACTAATATAATCCCCAAAGTTTGGAGATTAAACTTCTTAGAGCTTACATAAAGGAGAGTTGAAAATAGGATCTCCAGGCTGTATTCATTTAATTTAGAATGTAAATATTAAACACCCACTCTAAGGAAAGTGAAACTTTTGGCTATACTTCCAGGAACATACTAAATGTACAAAATGCAGGTGTACATACAGGGCTGTGAGAAAGGCATGGAAACAAGCCGAGAGAGACAGAGACAGAGAAACAGAGAGACAGAGAGACAGAGAGAGAGAGAGAGAGAGAGTGTGTGTGTGTGTGTGTGTGTGTGTGTGTGTGATTTGTTGTTAATAATATCTGCTAGTTTTCCCACAGGCACCAAGAGCTTAAAGACAGTAAGTGGATTATAGTTTGGAAGTCTTGCCAATCCAAAGACAATCAGGGCGATACATTTGGGAAGAGACCCTGACCTTCATTCTAAGAATATCAGTTCCAACTTCAATAGGTGAGTGCACTGGATCTTCAATTTGAGAAATGAGATATTGTTGGAGACTAGTAAGCTAATGCCAGAAGTTCTAAAAATGAAAGGAGAGTTTTCTTAAGATTCCCCTAGGCCAAAACATCTAGAAGAAATGTGGCAGCATTCAGCAACAATCTCAGAATTTTCACTTCAGAACAAGACTTTGCTGAAAAAACTGGTCAAAAAAAGGGGGAGAAGGAAACCTGGAGGAATCCCCAATTCTCACTATTCTAATTTCCTTAAGGGCAGGAAGTTGGTCTTGCACTTTATCTTTGTATAGCTGAACTATGAATAACAAAAACTGCTGTGGAGAACACGAAACACAGCTTAACTAGGAAGCTTCTACTTGACAACGTGACACACTCAAACAGTTCTGTGTCTAAAAATAATGAGAAACTACAACATCTTTGAAAAGTAACCACGTCCTTTTCATATTATGAAAACTAGACAAAAGATTGTATTTAGGGAAATTTATCCTTTCATGAGGACTCTAATGATAATAGCTAACATTTATTGACTACTTAACCAGGTACCTTTATTTATATAAAGGCATGGTACATTTATGATACCATTTTACAGATGAGGAGAGCAAAGAGAGGTTTAGAAACTCAGCGAGGGTAACGAAACTAGGATGTGCCATTACCAGTCTGTCTGGACTTAGAGTTTGGTCACCAAACCTGGTACCATACTATCACCTACATGGGACACTCATTTCCAATTAGAGTACATTCTGTTTCCTATGGAATATTAAGTTTTAGAAAATTTTAAAGTCTATACATTAAAAAAAAATCATTCTGGCCTTCCTAAGCTGCAATCCTAGCTCACTCTGGCCACCTACAGCCCCATACTTTCTTCATAAGGCTAATAGCTTTTCCATGCACTCAAGCCCAAGACAGAGCGGCATTAGGAAATGAAAATCCCATCAGGTTACTGCTTGACTGAAGAGCATTCTGAGTGCTTTAGGAATCAAGTCCTAGCAAGGATCTTTATGGCTTGCTCCCCACCTTTGACCTCTCTTCTAATTTCTTGCCACTTTTCCCTATGCATTTCACATTCCAACAATGTCAGATGACCCAAAGTTCTTTGTGTCTAAGATGCTGTTTCACTCCCATGTTTCTGCATCTACTTTTACCTTTGTCTGGAACCTGTCTTCCCTCCTACTCTGGCCTGGGAGCTCCTGATCACCCTTCCATACCCTGCTCCAGGTCCAACTTCTGAAAAGCCTTTCCCAGACTTCATACCTCTCCACTTTCAGGTATACTTGTATGCTCCTGTCTCTCTGCAGACTTCAGATCCAGTATGCATTATTATTATTGCCTATAAACACACTTCTTTCGTGCTTGTCTCACCTACTAGAATATGTTAAACTCCTACAGGCAGGAAGACTAGTAGACCCAGCACTAGTATAGGCTTGACACTATGGTTTATATGGCATTTAATATAGTTGATTGTTTCTAAAGGATTATTTTACAGCTTCACATTCTGTGTAATTTCCAAAACACCAAACAAACAAAAACAAAGTAAAGCAGACATTTTATGTAATCCCATAGAACTCACTCTAAAATCACAGCCAATCTTTTCATACTAAGGAAGATCACAGTCTAAAACAGGGATGGTCCAATCTTTTGGCTTTCCTGGGCCACACTGGAAGAAGAATTGTCTTGGGCCACACGTAAAATACACTAAAACTAACAACAGCTGATGAGCTAAAAGAAAAAAAAAAAAAAAAGAATCGCAAAAAACATCTCACAATGTTTTAAGAAAGTTTATGAATTTGTGTTGGGCCGCATTCAAAGCTGTCCTGTGGCCTGCAGCTTGGACAAGCTTGATCTAAAACATGCCCAGGTATGGCTTCAGGTTATGCTCTCTCTGATACTCTACCACATTCCCACAACTTTTAGAAGATATTTTGCCTTCATTTCTGGTGCTTTATTAAAGAAAGATCCAAAGTTTCTCAATTCTCTAAAACATTCCCTGTGTGGAAAAATGCTCATACCCTTAAGCCAAACATTTCCCCACTTTTCAGTAGAATATAATAATTTCCTAGTAGTGTTACTCTGCTTCAGATTTACAATTTATATACTTTAAAATATCACCAATAGTTTTAAAACCACGAAATAAAATCTTCCCTGACAATGGCACCAAAAGCAGTGCTGTGATTATATATGTATGTGTATAATTGTGTTTATATATATAATATGTATATAACAGATATATTTAATGCATTTTTGATAATTAGAAGATATAATGATATAATTATTTTCCACTTCTAGGTGTATCTGGAGATAAGTATGAGATCACAGTACAGAAGCTGCTGAAAGCAGAATACATTCCTATAGTAATCAGGCATATAGAGATTCATATTCTTTTTTTGGCATGAGGTGTGAGTGGGAGTCCAGTACACTAACTGGAAGGTATTGAAGGAGTTAACAAAATGCTTCTATTTGTGGAATTGAAACACGTAATTATAAAGGCAATGTTACAACATTTTAAAGGAAAAAAAATCACCCAATCCTGCATTTCTTATTCATCAACCATTTCCTTTTTTTCTTGGGCTTTACAATCCTGGTAAGCATACATGAATTTTATATAGTCTGTATTTGATCTTATTGTTGGCTATTTTTGTTGTTATACCATTTATTTAACCAATGTCCTAGTGAGGGCCATTTGAGAACTTTCCAGTTTTTCATGTGCATGAATAACTGGGTAGATAGAGTTACATTTTTAAGAAAAAAAATCTTTCTTTTGGACAAAAGCCTAGAACAAGATTTTAATACTATATATTAAACATGCAGGAAATGGTAAAAATGCTTTCCAAAACATCATACTAAATTTATAAAGCCTCCTAAAGTGCATCAGATTCATCTAAATGCTGGACAATTTAATAACCACCCCTTCCCAATTAATAAATATAAAATGATATCTCATTGTTTTAGTGAGATTTGATATTTTCTCACATTTTTACTTACTACTCTAAATAAAGCTTTAGGGACCTGATAGTATCTACTGAATGAATTACATGAGTGAAATTTTTGCTTACATTTTAATAATACTACAATAAGTTATATGAATTATAGCACTAGTAATCTTTCTACCTCATATATCTTTTCTTTTAGGAAAACTGTTTTTAAGAGAAAATAAAAAATTACTATTGAAAAGTTAAAATTTCTTATGTGTCTCTTACAGCAAAGAATAATTATAGGTTTACATATTAAAATATCAGTACTTTTACTATCCCTAGATTAAACATAAATTATAAAGCAAAATTAACTGCTTATAAGAAATTAAATTATTACAGTAACACATTCTTTAAAAACAAGCATATATCATGTGTTTTCTCTGGAGTATCAATGCAGTATCTGTTAGGGGTCCTTACAACGCTGAGGGGAATTAGATTGAAAAGTGAAGTCCAGGGTTTTATAGAGGGTAGAGATTAGGGTTTGCGGGAACCTGTGCCAGTATGATGAGCTACTTTAGTTGTGGTGATCTGGAAAGGCCTGCTTGCCTTTTTTGAGGAAATTAAAGCCTTGTCAATACTTTGGAAGTCAGCATTCTCACAATCTGTCTGTTCTACTGAAACCACCATGGTCAATTTTTAGAGCAGATAATCTCTGTCTTTGTTCCCCAAACACAAACATTATTTATTTCTCTGTTTTCAGCAAAACCTTCTCTCAGCACTAGGGAGAGTTAACAGTTTAAGATTATGTTCTATTCCAAAAAATGAAAGGTTATTTGTGTATAACTCAAAGCATATTTTTAATCTAAAAATAAGTTTTATTTCTAAGTTAGGTTCATAGGCTGGTCCATTTATATATATTAATTTATATATATTTATTAATGTATTACTAAATATATTAATTGATAATATATTTGATTGTAGTACATTTTCAATGACATAAAATCATTCTTTCAACACCCTTTTCCAGAGGGAGACTGCATTTACTGTCCTCGTTCTGAATGCTGACAATCTATGGTCCTTTCTACCCCATGGGGCTTTCTTAGCAAAGGTCTTAAAGGGTATTTCATAGGCAGAGATGGACATCTACTTCCAAACTTAGTTGCTGGAGAGATAGCTAATGTATTTGGAAAGGGAAACGTATCAGGTTATTTAGAAATATAATGTGAAATTAGAGAATTCAAGAGAATATATATGTCAGCAAGACACAGTAGAAAAGCAAACAAGACAAGGAGAAATCTACTTAATATTTACGCCTGTCAACACAAGAGTGTGAACCCGAATGCAGTTGGAGTTTGACTAAATGCAGCAGCAGGAGTAACAAGCATTGATCTTGGTTGCCTTGGGAACAGGGCCCCTTCCTCAGGCTAATGATCTATAATAAGGAAAGGGGCATTTAAATAAAGTGCATAGCGATCACCGGTAGAGCAACAGGTGTCTAGGGGAGTGTTCAGCATTATCTAAAGGGTGGCTGGGGTCTGTGCCTTACAGCAGTGGACAATGGATGAGTTCGTAAAGTGCCAGGTATGGATAGATAAGGAATCGACATGAGCCTGAGTGTTTGAGAACCTCTTTGGTATTGCAGAACCTATAGACTCTCAGTGGCTTGCTCAGAGCAACATAAATATAAACAACCAGTACCTTCCTATGCCTTCCAACAGTGTTGCTTGGAATGATCAGCACTCCTAATGAGAACAAGAGCAGGCTGATAAAACAATACACTAGAAGGAAAGAGAGCTCTATAAAGTCAGCATAAAAGAAAACACAGTAGGATGCACAGGTGCATAACAGAAATGACTTCTAAAATAAAAGTCATTCCTTCAACAGTTCCAAATTAAAGGAAACAAAAGCTGTTGTCCCCTAGTGGGCAGAGGGTGTAGGCAATTCTTTTTAAGATGTAGATAATAGTTTGTGCATGTATTTTAAACAATATAGTACTAGGAGTTTTGCTTAGTTCCAACATTTCAAAACTTACCTCTAAAAGCACTAATATCCCCATAGTGTACCTGTAGTACAAAGTATTTATTTCCGGTCTCTCCTCCAACTCTGAATCCAACACCTAAAGATTTACAAAAAAGTTAATATATTAGAAATGAGCATCTAAAATGGAGTTAATCTCAAATTGCTGTTCTATGAAATCCAAAGGGAAATAAAATAACATATAACATATAAAATTATATTATATGAAAACTGAAATATACCAGACATTGACTGATAATTTCTAATATAATCTGTTATTATAATCTCCTCAAAACTATGATGAAATTCTATTCATAGTTCCCACTTCAGAACCAGAGTAATCACTTACACTTTAAGAGGACAATTCACTCATTTTGAAAGAAACAGAACAAAACAAAATTCTGTCTCTATTGATTATTTAAAAGACATACATAAACTCATTCTCCCATTTTGTTTTGTATATATTCATATTTATTTTATTTTATGATTGAATATAGGAAATAGACTTCTTAGGAGCATTTAAGTGGCATTACTTTTCTTCTGCTGTGAAAAGAGGTATCTACAAAAATGTCATTGAGGAAACCAGTTACCAACTAGATTACTGAAGTCCATTATGTCAGTGAATTTTTGGAATCCGAATATTCTTATTAGTCTTACTGCTAATAAAGCTTGCAAGTGAGCTTTAAAAAAATCTACAGAGAACATATTTACAGGCAGAAGTATACATATATATATATATATATATATATTTTTTTTTTTTTTACAAATCTCCTCTACCAATGTATCTAAATCTGTCAACAAATCTATGACAGACCTCCCTGTTAGTTTCAAACTTGTTTGGTTGCAGCTGCCTCATATGGAGAGAATTCTGAGGCTCATTTGAAGTGCAAGAAATCAGACATCATTTAACGATGCTGGCAATGAGTAAAGGAGGAAAGAGAGGTGCATGTGTATCACAAGATCATCCATGAACCAGGACAGACCTATTCTGTAACAGACCCACACACACCATTTAAGAAATATCCAAATAATAAATGAGAGTCTGGTAGTACACTCACACATTGGAAGCTATGTACAATTTAGAGGTGCAGTCAGAAAGCCAGCTGAGGTCTGTCATCACATTAAATACCTAGGTTCCAGGACTGTAAAAAATTCTCTGCTGAAACAGCAATTTATTTAATTCCTAGCTCTCTTGGCTCATGAAATGTGTCTGCTGTCAAGAACCAATGTGCCTTAGGTCAAAGGTGGCTTGAGGTATCCTTGGTTATTTTCTAATTTTATCTAAACTGTTGTGTGGGCAAACTACTTACCAAAGAGAGGCAGAGAAAGAGTAACTACCTAAATGAAACCTTTTCAATACAAAACAGGTAATGCAAGTACTTTTACTGTGAAGCAGCAATATAGAACACTGTCAACACTGGTTAGAAAGGACTATAATGAAAAGTACGTTGGAAACAGAAATTAAGCAGCTGAACATAAGACCACCCAAGAGGTTCTGACATACCTTTGGGGAGCCGGGTAGGGGGAGCATTTCTTGCCCAGGCATACAGAATATTGGCTTTATCTGTACAGGTTCCTTCATCACAAAACCTGAAGAAAATAAAAAGTAGTATAAATGAAGATTTAAATAGTGAAATGCATAAATTGCTCCCCATGGTGGGAGGTGATGGCGGAAGGTATTTGAAACCAAAGTACATCAATATATCATCATTGTATGATATTAGCTTTAAGATCCTAATAAAGACTGGAGCAAAGAACTAGTACTGTGTGAAAAAAAGCACATAAAAGGGGAAACTTTTTTTTTTTTTTTTTTGCCTGATGTGAAACCTGTGAGGGAGATATATAATTTTTACTTTGATATGTTCATATATGGAATGTACTCTATGTAATCAGGTAGAAAAGCAAGCATTACATAGACGGTCTGTATAAACCAAAACTAATGCAGCAGAAATCTGGACTAAAAAAAGTGTCATACACATTTCCCCTTTGGCAATCACCATTGCCAACAAATCTGGCCAAAGCAACAAACAGTGCCTACTATCAGTGGGGTGAGCAATACAAGTGTGTCCCTCTTAAGAGTTGTTGTTGTTTTTTTTTTTTTAGACGGAATTTCGATCTTGTTGCCCAGGCTGGAGTGCAATGGCGTGATCTTGGCTCACTGCAACCTCCGCTTCCTGGGTTCAAGCGATTCTCCTGCCTCAGCCTCCTGAGTAGCTGGGATTACAGGTGCCCACCACCACGCCAGGCTAATTTTTTATTTTTAGTAGAGATGGGATTTCACCATGTTGGCCAGGCTAGTCTTGAACTCCTGATCTCAGATGATCCACCTGCCTCGGCCTCCCAAAGTGCTGGGATTACAGGTGTGAACTACTGCGCCCAGCCTCTCTTAAGAGTTCTTGATCTTATATATGCATGACATTTTATGAACACTGGAATGCATTAATAAGTTGTACCATATTGTGCAAGTTACTTAGTTTTTTTTTAAGTTACTTAATCTTACCAAGCCTTAGTTTTCTCTCATGGAACACAGGGATAATTACACTTACATCACAGAGTTATTCTGTAAATCAAATGAGACTTTATAAACTTCAAAGTACTATTCTAGGGCAATGCATTATTTAACAAAACATTCACTTTATCTGAAGATTCACTGTTGACAGAGTGTCGCAGGGTGAAAAGAGCACCCAGGCAGAAAGACAGATCTGGAGTTTAATTCTAGAACCACCCCTTAGCAGCTCTGTATCTTGGGCGTGTTTATAAGCCCTCAAAGGCCCAGTTTCTATATGGAAACCTCTGTGATAGGGCTGTTGTGGTGATGTGTATAAGGCACTCGGTGCGGTAGCTCGGATATTTGGTAGATCCACATTAATACATGGTAGTATGTCTGACTCCAAGCCACACATTTTTTTCCCATTACGATATATCTCTTAGCTTTTTCTATTATTGAATTGGATTTAATCCAAACATTGTTAGGCTACATTTTTATGATGCTTTTATATATTTGTGTTTTGAAAACTGGGACCAAAAAAGGTGAGTCAGGCGTGTAGGCAGATCTGAAAAGCCTGAAGACCATAAAGGACAAGGACAAATACAGCTTCTTGGGATGGAGGTTGGCTCACACAGAAAAAAATGTACACTGTTCCTGACCTGGATGGGAAGCAAAGGCAGACTGTGATAGATTCCATAATAGGTTAGAAACTGAAGCCCGAAACACAGAAAACACCCACGCTGCACATATGAAAACCACTGGTGAGAAGTTGCTTCAGACTCAGAGGCAGGGACTCTTACCGTGTTTTCTGCTTCTAGCCAGAAATGAGGTTGGAGGATAGGCAATGAGTGCAGACAACGGTGTTATCTGTCTGAATTAAGGGGTGAGGGACCCAGAACCAGGAGGTCTTGATAATGTTATACTTAGCAAAATGATCTTGCTTCTATAAATCAGGCTGTAGAAAGAGATTGTGTAATGCATAATATAAAAGACATCAACTAGTGATTTCTTACTGTTCACTGTCAAATACAATATACTTATGATGACTGATCATTACCATGTGAGAATTGTACGTTGGAAGAAATGTCTGTGACATCCTTGTGCCAAGTGTGCTAAAAGGCTCAGGATGTTGGATGATGCCCTAAAGCAAAATTTTCCTTCCTGGCCTCAGCTATAATAGTTAAAGAAATGATATTGTCAAATGTGTTCAACTTTGTATCTCACTGCTGTGAGCTACTAAAATTTAAAGATTTGGGTGGCAATTTTTATAGCTTTCAACAAAGATAATAAATGTTACAAATGCCTATAACCAATGTGACGACAGTCTTAGGTTAAACAAGATAATTGCTTCCTCTGATATGGAAGTTGATTTTCAATGGATGACTGGAAAGAACCAGATTGAAATACAACAGAGAAAACTGGTTTAGTAACTTTTTCTAAGTTACACATTTGATTATGTCATTTGTTGGCTCAAAATCGTTCAAGTGCTTCCCAAAAATAAAATCAAAATAAAATCCAAACCTTGTAGCATAACACGTAAGACCTTTCATTATCTATTTTGTCTCCAGACAACACTCCCTTTCTAGTCCTGCCATGTTGCTTCCAGTTTCCAATCTTCCTTATTTCCATTGCTCTCTTTGCCTGAAATATCCCATCCCAGCTCTCTGCCTGAAAAACTTGTATTCACTTTCTCCTTCAAGATTCAGTTCAAGCCTTCCTCCTCAGGGCAGTGTTCTCCAACCCCCACCCACCTCCCATTCCTTAACTATAGCACTCCTCATCCTAAGTGTCAGCTTACTTCTCTCTCTCCACCCAGACTGTGAGGACTTCGAGTACAAGTATGTAGGATAATATCTTCATGCTGAAGTCCCGGCATGAAACAAATATTTGGTGAAACTTACCTCTCCGTGAGTTAACTTTCCATGTACAGACACTTAAAGAGCTGAATTAGCTTAAATTGTATTGCACTCTCAACTTCATGTTATAATATTTTTTGAAAAAAAATAGATGAAAAATTTAAAATATAAACACCAATAAATTTGAATTATTGTTTGCCTAGTTTTTTGTTTGTTTTTTTTTTTTTTTAACAAATCAGCTTATATAAGAACACTGCCAGCAGGTTGTAATTTAAAGTTGAATAAGCTCAGAGAGTTTAAGTAACTTCTAAAGGTCAAACAGCTAAACCATGACTCAAAGCTCTGGCTGTCAGAGTCCCTTCTATCTCAATTCTTGACACTGATTTATGGGCAGAGAATGATATTATGTGGAGACAAGCTTTGATTACTACTGTCATCCTTGAACTAAGTTGCAATTTGTGCATGCAATTCTAAAATCAAATTTGAGATGAAATAAGTTGTTTGGGACATATTCACAAAGAGACAATGATTTTATATTTTATTCTCTTATCAGGTCTGGTAAATAAGAGCTTCAAAGCAAACATTGGTTTAATTTTTAAAACCCTGTTTTATAATAAAAAATATATTAAACTCAAGACTGAGTAAAGAATGACTCACTGGAGGACACTGGGGCATTGGAACTAATCCTAAAACTCAATGGGAGGACTAAGAGGAAAAACAAAAGAGCGAGAGAACTGAGTTCTATAACTGATAACATATCAGAGTGGTAAACATTTCCATTTCCCATTTTAAATGACAATGGCATCATATTTTCTCCATGTAAAATGATCAAAAAGAGAAAGATGGTATAGTATATTTTGGCTTCCCAAAAAAACGACCTATGGAAATAGAGGGGATTTTTACTATTCTTACTAGTAAAGAGATCCTTAAGGCTGGGAAGCAATGTAACTCTTGATCAATGGCTGTTGTAATTTCAGGCCTCATCAACCAGGTTTCTTTTTCTTATCATTCTAGCAGCTTCTCCTATAAGGCTCCTCCAGACTAAGTCGATTAAATTGTGGAAAGGTTCACATAGCTCCCTTGTGGTTTCTTAGTATTCATAGTAAAAACGATGAGAATTAACATTTGAAAATAAAACTAGTCTGGATTCTTGGACCTTTCCTATAGAACCTTTTTCACGTCTAATCCACAGGGAAACCATTCAGATGGCATGAATATTTTCTGACTGTGCCAAGCACCGAAAAGTGGTAGCTTGTCATTTTGAATTATCCAAATACAGCATGACTGACTGTTAAAGCACTCTCTCTGGTTGTATCCGTTAAAGGCTATTTAAAATCCAAGGTTACTCAGGGAAGATCAGAACTGATAACTCGTTTCTTCTTTTGGCTAAAAAAAAAAAAACTGTCATGCCCTCAAGTTAAGTCTATATAGCCTTAAATTCCAATTTTAATGCATTACATATCTAACAGAACCACAACCAGGAAAATTGATCTAAAGTTAGAAAGTTTTTTAAAGAAACAACACAAAATCAATCACATGAGGGGATGGTCCTTACCTTTCAAAATGCATTCAGTATGAGTCAGATATTTAAATATTATTACCTGCTCTATAAACCCACAGAATATTTTCCTAAATTCAGACAATCCTATGTGAACTTCAATGCAATAGACAGACATTAATATAGTAATTATAAGGGTACATAATGAAAAAGCAAATTAGAATGGCGATTAAGAAATATCAGCCTGATAAATAGCATCACAGAAACTACTCACTGTTCCTTTGCTCCAATAAGGTTAGACAGGCAGTAAGTCCATAAAAGCAGAGTGTGTGTCTGTTTCAGTCATACCAAATTCTCCAACAAAGTGCTTGGCACATAGTGAATGATTAATATATACTTTATTAATAAAAGAATAAAAATAATAGCTATCCCTTCTACCAGACACTACACCGAACACATTACTTGTATTACCTCATCTACCCTTCATGATGGCCCAGTCAAGCTGCCAATGATTAGTAGCCCAATTTTATAGATGAGAAAACGGACCAATACAGGCTACATCATTTAACCAATGTTTATTACCACTACCAAGTAGCAGAGCTGAGATTTGAAACCAAGATGTTCTGATTTCACAGTTCTGGATCTGTGCTAAATACAACGCTGCATTATAATATTGCTATTCTATTTAACATAACGTACTAGTCTTGTGAGGAAAAATGCATTTGTTTCTGTTGGAACAGTCAAAAGGGTTCCAACTATAACATTCTATTTTATTAAAGTTGACACTAGTCTACAAAGAATTGGGCAATTTCTAATGAACTCCTATTAACACCTTTAATCCAAGTACCTTAATATCATTAGCCAAGGAACATACTCATTGGTGACTGGAAGTTAGAACCAGAGACCAACTGTGTTTTAAAAATTGATCCATTGTACTATCCCAATATGCAGTATGATAGGAATCTATTACAATATTAAAGTGGAAAAAGGGAATGGATTCTACTAATTTTAGCCTATCAGTAATTTATGTCTAAACATTGCTACTGCACTCAATGACACATTTTACAGTGCTTAAAACAAGAGACAGTGTAGATTTGGGAGATTCTGTTATTTTTATTTATACTGACAAGGATGTTACATATATTTAACTTTAGAAGTTTCTTATGGCAGAAAAAACAAAGAGAGGATTGCAGAAGACACACTGAATCCTGCTGTACATAGTGCATGGATGACAGGGGCCAGGATATGGAACAGGAGCATAAAGACAGCATATGCAAATGCTGTTCTCAACCAAAGAATCATTATCACTGGGAGGGAGGAAACAAAGCTGTGGGCTTATTTGGAAAATAACATCACCTTTAAAAAATAGTCATTTAAATAAGTACCCAAACAGAGTATCTCTCATACAGGCTTCTATATATATTTTTTATGTTTTATCTCCTTTTTCTTCTCATCAGCAGCTGTAACCCTGTGAAGATAGTGGCATTTAAAAAAACACAGCAGGTGGTTAATAAATAGAAGCAGTTGAAAGAGATTTAAGCTAAAGCTTCATAAGATGGTAAAGCACTACTGCTTTAGCTTGAGAATGATTCCCAGTTAGAACAGCTGGAAATAGCCTCATTTAACCAGCTGGGATTTTTTTTCAAAAAACATCAAACAACCTGTAGAAGCCATCTTTGATTTGTTAAGATTAGTCGGTCCTAAGTGTCATTAGAAATAGCTTTAAAATCAAATATTAATAAGAAGAACTAAAAATAATTTTAGCTATGCATAGAAGATCACACCAAAGTATAAGACTGGATACATAAGAAACCCACTTGTTTTAATCATCCAATATTTTAAACACAAAATCTTGGGGTTTGCAATCCTAAGTTGCTTTAAACCCTATGTCCTGTGCTTAGCAGAATAAAAAATGCACAAGCATACAATCTCATATTTAAAAAGGAGCACTCCAGAATTACCCCAAATGCCAACACAATTTGTATAAACAAAATATTATGATTTTCAAAGCCTGAAACTCTAAGTAGCTAATCACTTATCATTTAAAAAATTGATTGTTAAGAGTAAAAACAGAATGAAGTAATTCATAGAATAGATTAATACAATATTTAAATTTCCAAGATATCCTCAAAATTTACTATTTAAGTAAATTTAAATTTACTTACTTTAAATTAAACTGGGTAATTTAAATAAAAAAACTTACTTAAATAGTAAATTTAAGCACCTTCATTTCATTTCATTACTGACTCTAACAACTTCAAAAGAGCATCTGCTCACTTAGAGCTTAGTTTAGGCTCATATTCAGCTAACAAATATAGGGAACTTAGAATTGTCATGCTTTGAATTAAGTCTATAGAGCACAAATAAAGTGCAACAAATCATGCTATTGATATGCTTGCTCTAATCTTGGTGCTATTATTTTCTTTTGGTCCCTAGATAGGGTTAATTGTTTTCCTCCTCCAAATGCCTGAGAAGAAGGCATTGGGGTTACATCTGACAGGTACTGTCACTTTCTTTACATGGGTCAGTGCTTCTTTTCCATCAGCTGGTCCTTATTTGCATCCTCTAGAGGTATGTTAATTTGGAATTGGGCCCACTCTAACTATAAAGGGACCACCCTACAGTATATTAAAAGGTTCAAATCAACGTATGCAATTTAAATGCACATGCATATAATTAACTAGACACATTGCCAGTGTGAGCTGCTAATTTGGAATGAGTCACAAAAGGCTAGAATGTGTGCAGAGGAAAAAAACTTTAAAATTAAAATGACTACATAATGAAAACTGCTTCATGCTGTGTCTACTATTTTCATATAAAGTTAATATAACTGTAAATATATTTTAATGAACAGTAGAAAGAGGCAATTACAAAGAGCAAAGGAGGGTAGCACAACAGTGAAACATCATCAGAATAGCTCTTTGCCTTCATATTAAAAATACTTCCTGAAGACAGAGGATGAATTATAACTTCATAATTTCAGGGGAAATATGTTTTCTATATTAAAGACAACTATTTGCCAACCTGCTCGCAATGAAAATGGAACACTAAAGTGTAAACAGGAGGAAATCCTAGCTAACAAACAGAAAAGAGGAAATCCGAGTTTGACATTTTGATGTTAAAATAGCTTTTTCTTCTTTCCTTAAAACAGCTTTGTATTTTCTTATAAGTTTCCCTAGAGTGTGAATGACTTCTGGTTATTTTTAAGCATCAAAAACTATTATAGGTATCATCCCCAAAATATATGTGAAAGTTTAGGAGTCTTCATTTAAGTGCTGTCTATATCTTAGAATAATTGAAGAATAGATTTGCAACTATAAAATGAGTGTGATCAATTCCATGACTCAAAAATTTTAGAAAAACAATGCAAGACTTTTGACACTGATAGATTTTTGTTGTGAGTACTATAATTCAGATGACAGGATAAGATGTTAAACAGCTGGAAACTATCCACTATCTTCAGGGCTGAGCCTGTGAGGCACCGGGGGTGGGTAGTGAAAGATGTTTCTGTGAAGCAACTGAAAGTTCTGGCTGTGAAATATCCTGTGAGCTCTAATTCTTTAAAGTATAGATTTTGCCAAATATTGGAAGATAAATAATGTATACTATCTTTAAATAAGAATATAAGGCCTGTGGCTGGGTGTGGTGGCTCACACCTATAATCCCAGCACTTTGGGAGGCCAAGGTGGGTGGATCACTTGAGGTCAGGAGGCTCGAGACCAGCCTGGCCAACATGGCAAAAACCCATCTAAAAATACAAAAATTAGGTGGGCATGGTGGCACGTGCCTGTAGTCCCAACTACTGAGGAGGCTGAGGCAGGGGAATTGCTTGAACCCAGAGGTGAAGGTTGCAGTGAGCTGAGATCGCACCACTGCACTAGAACCTGGGTGACTGAGTGAAACTCAGTCAAAAAAAAAAAAAAGATATATAATATATATCATATATTATATATAAATATACATATAAATATGTATTATACATATATATATATAAAGGAATATATATCTAAAAAGGCCTGATTGTGGAAGTCAGTCATTAGAACAGTTTTACTTAATGTATGTCTTCTAGTTCACATATTGAAAAGATCCTACTTTTAAATGTTAGACTTAAACACGTTGGGCTTGGTTAAAAGACGATGAATAACAGCACCAATTGTCCTTGTTTTATGATTATAAATTCAATCATAACAAACCTACAAATTAAGTGGGGCTATGGGATACAAGGCAAATATTTTAAAATCCATTTAAAATGATATGGGTATAGTGTTATTAAGAATTATAATTACTCAATGATGCAACTGACTGGCAAAACACAGTGAGCTGCTTGCTTGAGGTGAGTCAAGCAGTGCACACACTTCCAACTCTTAGAAATAATGCCTTTCCAATCAGACTCAGCATTTGCATGCAATTTATATTCATAGAATTATGGAATTTTAGAGCGTAGAGAGGCTTTATAAATGGTCTAGTATAAGTCTTTTGCTAAAATGAAGACAAGAACTCCATCTCAGATGGGCTAAATAACCTACCCAGGGAATCCAGCAAGTTAGTTCACTGCTCTTTCATCCTACTATGTTGACTTTCAAGTAATAATTTTAGCAAAATAATATACGTAGCAATTACTCTACTCAAAATTTCTGTTTTCACTTTCATTTATATTTTTCTTTGAAACTTCTCATTCCCCAATGTGGAAGACTTTTGCTCAATATATCTTATAGATTTAATTTCAAAATAGTTTATTTAAGAATATTAACAAATACTTTAAAGGGGACAAAATGAGGTGTTTGTTGTATTCCGTTAACATGAGAACAATGAGCTATGCTTGGCTCATTTTAGATAATTTTTCCTAACAATTAGAATTGGAATAGCATTTAAGTGTTGTTTTATTTTCTCACTCATTCCCTTAAACCAAGGTGCAGCAAAAGCAGACGTTAAAAGCTTACATTCCTTCTAGCTATTTTCAGTGAGTCCAATTCAAAGGTAAATATTGGTAATTTCAGAAGAAATAGTTTTAAAGTATAAAAACCAAAGGATGTGATTTATTGAATAAGATTCAGGAAAAGCTGTCACAGAATAATCTTTTAATCCCAGAATTTTATTTACAAAAATTTACTGAAGAGCATAAACGGGAATGTTGATATTGAAGGGTATTAACTGTGATTTGCTGACTCCATTTTTACATAAACCCAGTCACATAGGTTGGGTTCTTATGTGATATGTTCCTTTCATCAAATAACTTAAGCCTATTAACAAATGTTTTGATGGTACTTGGTCCATGGAGATTTCCACTAATTGCCCTGTGCTTTTAACAGTTCCAAATACACATTATATTGTTTATTATAAAAACGACAAGAGAGCAGTTGCTGCTTGACTCACATCAGGCTAATGAATGTTAGGATGCACAGAGAAAGGTCCATCAGTCTACATGGTTATGTAAGGACAGGACCTCAAAACAGTTTCCTCAATGCAAAGCAAAGCACACCAGTCATTCCGGACTATTAAATGTGTAACAGTGATTCTGGGTCTACGTGAAAATAAGAAGCTTAAAATGTGTGGCTATTTTCAGAGTTCAGTGATCTTCAAGAATGCCAAAGAACAAAATGAGAGGGACAATCTCAAACCATAATTGTGCTGTAAACTTATGGGGGTAGAAAACATCTTATTTTTCCTAGAACCTCCCAAGCATCTGCTACAGCTCTGGCATATGACAGGCATTTAATAGAGGTTTATTGATTGTTCATGGCATGATATTAAGACTCATCATAGTGATTCAAATAATTTCTAATAATATCTAACTGAATTAATAATTACTTGAATAAATAGGAGGCAGTGTGGTAAAATGAAAATAACTGTGGGTTTGGAATCAGACAAGCTAGGGTTCAATCTTTATCTTGCACCAGTTTTGTTACTACCGTAAACAACTTACTGAATCACTTTGAGCTTCAGGCTTCTTGTCTGTAAAGTGAAAATAACAATATTTGCTTTGCAGAGACATTAGGATAAAATGAAATGGTAAGCCTACATCACCAGGCACAGTGTCTGGAGAAAGAGTGCTCAATAAACAGAAGCATGATGCTCTTCGGGTAGAATAATGAACCTTAAAAAATTAATATCAGAGTATCAATAATCTAAATTTTCAGACTTTCTTTACAAGCCTTCTGCATCTGGACATATACTGTATAACGATATACATATATTTAATCTGTTTTATTTTAGATTCCAAGGGAACATGTTACATGGCATATTGTGTAATGCTGGAGTTTGGGCATCACTCAAATAGTTAACATAGTATCCAACTGGTAGTTTTTCAACTCTTGCTCCCTTCTCTCCCCGCCCCTTTTGGGGTCCTAGTTTCTACTGTTTCATCTTTATGTCCATGAGACATATATTTATTAAGTCAGTGACAAAGGCTGATAGATATGCTCTATAGCAGACTAAATAACTGTGATAAACCATGATAACCACGTGATGACAATGAACAATGGTCTTTTTCTTAAAATGTTCTGCCTATTAACCAGTTGTAAAATACTTGCACAGATACACTTTGCACTTGTAAAACACATTTTCTACACCCTTCTATACTGTAAACCCATTATCCTTACCAGTAACTTCCAGTGGATGAAGGCATATTGCATCCAAAAAGTAACATATGATGGACAGTATCCATGCTGGCTCGAGGCTTGAAGTCAACTGTTATGAGAAAATAATACATGTACATGAATACAAGTTACACTTTTGTGCACCAAAGTCATAAAATACATCTTTGAACAGTTCAAATACCTGTATAACAAAGATGTTTTGATGCTCTTGTGATCAAATGCCCTGTCTGTATAAATTATCTTGTTAAAGATAAGCATGACTTGATAATTTGACTAAGAGTAAAAAGGAAAAATAATAGGCTGAATATCACACCCACACACATATACACACACACATTTTTAAAATGGAAGACCTCTTTTAAAGTGGTGAGGGCATTATATGGGTATTAAATGAAATCTGCAGGCTATGTATTCACAGTATATTTCCTTTCAGACTTCAGTAGAGTGCTGAGTATCATAAAATACTGCTCAACATTGTACTGAAAAAGAAGCCACAGTGAGTGGTCAAAATATGAACACAAAAATTCATAACACAAATTTATGGCCATCTTAGAATAACAACAGTACTATAGTCACTGGGATGTATATGAAGAAGCAATTTACCAGGAAAGAAAAATAAAAGTGGAAAATGTATCTTTACAAAAATACAAAAGACATAAAATTACTGTCCTCAATAAGCATGGTACACTTGTTAAAAGATATTAGAAGTTATGCAATGACATTTCTCGTTTTCTCCTAATAATAGTTGTTGAAAGACATTAAAATAAACAAGTGCATAATTAAAAGAGAAAAAGTTAAAAATAAATTATATTATGATCTATGAACTCCCTTTCCTAGTTTGGGTTTGGCTCATCCTTTTGCGTTCTCATCAAAATGCTGTCCAGTATGAAGTAGCTGTTTATGAGTCACCTTTGCACATAAAATGCTAAATAGCCCCAAAATGATCTTAAATCTCAGGTGTCTGCAAAAATGCATCTTATTTTGGTCTGTCTGATAAAATTAAGAAAACATCACTTATTGCTAGAATGTGTATGTGAGACATGAGTACTTATAAAACAAAAAAATGTTCTACATCAAACTATAGCACCATGACTTGAAAAGTGTGTCTGATCAAAAACATAGCACTATGTGCCAAACCTACTGTGTGCCATCTTGGCTTATAACTTTCAGAGGAGACAAACCTTTCCTTTACTGCAATGAAAATAAGAACTTGAAGCCTAAAAATCAAATCTTGAAGTTTTCATATCATCATTTAAAATATTAATGAAGAGAGAATGGCCAGAAAATGGACTTGCTATAACTTGAGGCTTGGTTTTCTATTACCAAAGAATATAGTAAGCCCAAGGGAGGGAAGAAGATGCTTTGGAAGGGAGGAATCACTTGGGAGTTACAGCCGTTCACAATTCATAGAAAGTCCCTATCGTCATGAAGCCGAAGTTTGTTAGCAAGAGAAACAGAAGAAGAAGGAATCTATATCTACAGACCACTGTCAGGTTGAGTACAGGATTTCCTTCCTCCCTTCCAGAATCCTACCAGGGATCTTTCCTGGGGCAGAAAGAAAATGGAAAAAGTCTTGAGGTAGGAGTACTGGTCTTTCATTCACCTTGATTTTATTTTGGTATATGATACGATTTTTAATCTTATATTCATTTTTATTAAACTGTTTATATTACTTTATGAACATCCATAACTGTTGTCTAAGTGTATCATCCTCCTCCCCCTCCCACCTTTTTAAAAAAATATTCCCTCTGCCAATCCATGAGAGGTTATCTGACCCCTCTGCTTTTTCAGAACCTATGTAGATGATTACATGATTTCCTCCCCTCAGAAGATCTTATTATGGGTGGATAAATTTCCTATGACTGAATCATTCTTGGAATTTTGGTAATATGCCAACATGGCCAAGTGTAGTTTATTCCAAGAATTAAATGGTTGGATGCAAAACAATGTTTCAAGCACCCGCTAAAAATTCAGGTGGAAGTATCCAGCACAGAGTCAGAATTCTGTGACTCTTGTCCTAGAAAGAGGTCAGATAATTACATATTTGGGAAACATTCAAAAATTGAACCCTGAAGCTGTGAGGATGGATGAAAGTACCAGAAAGCGTAGTAGGAATCATAGCGAAGGCTCAAGACAGAGTTTTGGAAAAAGCCCAGGGCTGTCAGGGTATGTTTAGGAGACACTAACAGTATCTTTTTTATACTAATGCAATGTATATGCTGCTGTTAAACAAGGCAAAGACATTTCTGGAAAAAGAAGGAGCTATTAGTAATTTTAAAAAATGAAATATTAATAAGCAAAAGATTCAGGTAAGGGCAGGGAAGAGAGCTGTTGATAAGGGAATAGATCATAAAGACAACAACATATAATCTCTGTAGCTTTTCATTAGGAAAGAAAGAAAATAGTTTGCCCGGGCCCTTGCTTATGTAAGAGACTCTTCTAACTGTCCTTTGTAAAGTAAACGGGGCAAATCTTAATTAATCAAAGTATAAATTCTCTAACTATTTTCTGATTTTTTCTCCTTCTGACATACATTTTTTCCTGACATACATTTTAAGTACCACTTATTTATTTGCTCTACTTTGAACTTTAACTAGGTATGTGTTTAATTTTTGCTTCTAAAATGAGAAACAACTCTGTCTTTAAGTGGTACAAAAAGAAAATTCTTCAGAGTTTCCTTTCACAGAAACAGATCCCCACTGACTCACATATTTCTCCAGAAACTCCAGATCTAATTTAAATGCTAAGTATATTAGAAGTACACAGCAAAAACAAGCAACTAACCATCTTTTTCATATGCTAAAGAAAAAGTATAATATCTAAATATTTATGTAATTATAGCTCAAAGTACAATTCACTGCAAGTTGAAATGAAAACTACTTCCAGCAAAAGGAATGTCAAATCAAAATGTAAATCTAAAACAAACAGTAGATGCCTTAAAATAAAGCAGCACTTGGACAATTTCACTGAAGGGCTGCTGCCAGTAGTGGGGAGCGGCAGGCTGGGAAAAGATTGTCTGACAGGTTCATTTCAGGGGTTTGCTCCATTCCTGCTGATTATGCCTGGCTTTGCAAAATAAGACCCCAACCCTAGTGAATTCTAGGTCTGCTGGGCACAAGACACACATAAGACTATGCAGGAGATGTCAACACAACACAATACAGAATATGGAAAAATACTTTAGAATAACATCTTAAAAAGAAATGTCTCTTTTCTTTTTCACCCATCATATACCAAAGAAATAAAGGATCCAAGGGGAAGAGAGCTAGAGGATAATAATGGAAACAACTGCATTTCAGTGTGCGATTCTGACAGGCAGAATAAACAAAGACAGCCTTGGGATGGTGAGAAACGGTGCAAAACGTAGCCTCAAGAGAATGCAAAGGAATATTATATCCGATAAAATTAAAAGTGCCACTGACTCTTCTAAGTCAATATTAAGATGACAGTTGCTTAAGTGGAAATGGTACTTCAGTCTCAATGGGAGCTAACAGTTCAGATTGCCTGATGTATGAGATCAGTGAACATTTTATAGGTTAGTAAGTCCTGGGAATGAAATACCTTTGAAGGACTAAAACTCCAAAAAAGTGACTCACACACAGTAATTAAAGGAAATCTGATGACACTGAAAGCACACAGGTTGGAGGATTTCTCAAAGGATAGTATCATCTGAAATGAAAGACCTGAAACTATGTGTGTGGACGACATGTTGAAAACAGAGATGTCTAGGTCTAAATCCCGGAGTTCTAAGCAAAATTTCTCCTAATTGCATGGGGTTGTTTGGGATTTATGGGCTCTTTTAGCGAACATCAGACTATAATCAGGGCCACAAAATTCTCTAAGAACGTGACCTAGGGGAGAATGTCATTTAGTTCTCCATTTTTCCCTTCTAAGTGGATATCCAAGTCTGCATGTCAAATTTTGATTCTTCTGCCAGACTTAGGACATAGAAAGATTCTGAAGAACACACATAACCAAGTAGAGAAACCAGCGATTGTGGAGATACTCATGTATACATAACCAGCTCTAAATCACCATTGGAAATGGCAGGAACAATTCTTTTTAGCTAAAAAATATTCAGTAGAGGACTACTACAGAGCATAGATAATTAACCTATTGAATAAAAAAGAACCGACTTGCAAGTTTGGATCTGAAGAACTTTGGCATTCTAGAATTGTTGCCTGTATATATTAGGGATAACCATTGTTAACTTTCTTTTTTCCTCCCAATGTAATTGTGTTATACACTGTACATAGCTTAGTTTGCATACCATGGGTATTTTTACATGTTATTAAACAATTTTCTTAAGCAGCCATTTTTAGCCTGGGCTTTAAATTACTATGGAACTTGGTAAAAATACAAGTGCCTAGAGTCAATCTAGATCAGTCCCTCCTTGCCTCCCCCATCAACATCTCAGTCAAATCTCCAGCGGTTATTCCCAGGTAAATATATCTTTTAAAGGTTTCACAGGTGAATTACCAGTAATTCTGACTATAGTCCCCATTTATAGTGACTGAATATACTCTATTATGTGAGCATAGTCTGAGTTTAATCAACTAATCTTAGTTAAATTGGGATTGTATTGCTCCTTTAAATGTACAGGACAAACAGCAAAAGCAGGTTTCTTTTAAAATAAATTCATGAAGAATTTCTAAAGATAAAAATTAGTTGATATTTTAGAATTATTTTATTCAAGGAGACCACTGGAAGGAACTCTGTATTATATCATGCAAGTTTAGCTGTATCACCTAAAATCGTTTTAGTGCTGAGATCTGAGGCAGGCATAGGAAGCCTCTAGTGATTGTGTTCCTACCTATGATAAAGAGTCAGTATTCTAAGACTGTTTGTGTTTTCAAGCCATATTTAATATTGAGAGAATTGGGAAGGTGTGAGGTTCAAGAAAATATAATATAAAAGATATGTCATGAATAAAAAAAATTACAAGCCCTAAAATCTTACTATCAACATTTCTTTATTTCCAAAAAAATAATGATTATGCTTCAAAAACTGCTCAAAGTAAAGATAGTAATGCTCTAAATTGTAATTTAAGTTTAGGATTCAATCAACCTTAATGTTCATAATCTTGCAGTTGAGCCAAAAAGGTACAGAGAACTGTAAAGCTCACAGCACCATAGTCTATTTTCCAGCATGTTAAAAACCCACCACAATGGCATATTACATTATCTCCCGCAAGCTTTCCCCATAACCATGAAGCAATTCTGTACTAAAATAAAGACCTTTTCCTGGAACATTTTTAATCAGAAAGCTTAATAGTGAAATTGTCATTAACTCCTGCTAGTATGGACAATGATGTACCATTGGTAAAGAATGCTTATGGTGGTTTATGAGGACTTTAAGCTGCTGCCACGAAATTAAGAAATAAGACACCTGAGCAAACCTATATATTGAACACCAATTTCAAATAAAACAATCCTCACCTCTGAATAAAGAAATTTCAACACACAACACAAAAACTAAATTTCTAGATGATATCTCTTTTAAAATTAAACTCTATGATATATATCAAAGAATCAATAAATAGACTTCATCAGCCAAGCTATGCAAGATAGAACAGCATAAGCTTTACTAAGCCCTGTTTTTGTAATGTCATTCCTATAATAGTCCACTATTACTTTCCTACAGAATCAAGCCCATACCCTTAGCCTTTTAGGGCCATGCATAACATTGTGCCAGTCCTCCAGCTCACTACATTTCCAATATGGCAACCTTTACATCCACTCCTCATTCTCATCAGGCAACCCCCTCACTTAATAATCACAACTACTAACATTTACTGAGGGCTTTCCACGTGCCAGGCACTCATTTACTTCTCAATGACCCTATGAGTCTGGTTCTTTGTCCTCCCAAATAGATGAGCCTTCAGGAAAGAGAGGTGAAGTAATTTGTCCCCTAGTAGTATAGCTAGAAAGTGGTGAGGCTGCGATCTGAATGTGGAGTGTTCTGGCTCAGAGCTTGCTCTTTTAACCACTATATGATACTGTCTCTCATACTTGTGCCCAGTGTGTTTGGGCTCATACTGTGGGCCACTAAAATATTCACCCCTTTGCATATTCAAATAGGTCATCTTCAGAGGTCCAGATGAAATCTTGCATACCCTTATCATGAAATTTTCTCTGACTAGACCAACTCATAGTGATCTTTTAAGAGTTGACTACTAAAGTAGTTCCTGCTGAAATAGCTAGCTGGGAGGAGGTGGTAGGTTGGGGGAATGAAGGATTTTAACATTTCTGCATTAAAATAGCTATATCAACATGTCAATTAATTTTTGGTGATCATTGGATGTACCTAATTGAAGACATTAGAAATGGCTCCTATGCATCTCTCACTGTTTTTTATTACTTGAGAAAAGCTGAGGAGATGTTGGACGTTGTCAATTTGGAAACATGCGTACCTGGGTGACCAAAGGATAGAAGACATTTATGAAGTGAACATCACTTGATCATGTGCTTTAAGGTTATATTTTCAACTATTCAAATCTAACTGTGCAATTCTGCAACAGAAGCTGTTCTACATTCAAGAGAGAAGCCCAAGAAAATGAAAAACAATGAATCATTAGATTAATTTCATCTGTTTCTAAATTCAATGGCTCCTATCTCATTTGTGTAGTGCAATTTGATAGATAGGGACTTGTCATCATTCACTAAGGAAAAGACACAATTATTTACAGGTCACCCATGTGAGGGAAAGCAAGTGGATGAAGATGACAGTCAAATTTCTTGGCTGAGTGGGCTGCTGTCAGAGCCAATTCCTCTGAGTGTCTGTAAAACACCTTTTAGGCAGCACCACAGTTCAGTGGTCAAATGCAGATATTATTATACTTTCACCCATTCAAATTCTATGGTTTCTTATTAAAACAACAAACAAAAACAATGCTCTAGGGAAAGCTATAATTTTGTTCAAAATATAAAACATTTTTATCTTCATCATTGCATTTCTCTAAACACCTACTGTAATTCACATTCAATAATTAAATACAGATATATGAACACATCATACATGCTATATGCACATATGTAAATATAACAGGCATATACACATATGAGTTCCATAATGACTGTGATGGTATTTGCTCAAAATTTAGAAGTATGTTTAAGATGGGTTATATAATTAGCATATAAACATAAAGCCAAAATAGTGAGTTATTCAAATCCAATTTTGACTTTTAACACCATCAACAGAGTCTGTCCCAGTTCTAATAAACAATGTAAATTGTATTGTCTTTTGTAATTTTCTTCAGAAATTTGAAAAGTTCAAGGAGAAAGTCCTTTTTATATGTTTTAACACTTTTATTCTTGTCTAGAATTCTGCTAGCCTGTGACTTCCTTAAACATGCATCATACTTCATATCCCTATTACCCAATAACTTATATGCAGCAGAATTTTAAGTTTGCTGAATTAATGCACAATGGCTTTTCATAAACACACACAAAACAATGATTCCTTAGATTAGAATATAATTCAAGGTAAAAAGGTAAATTATCTACTATTTGAAATGCTGAGTCAGAAAATGGCCAAACAAAATCCTTTTTTGGTATTCACTTGTGTATTAGGCAAGCAATTATTGAGTTGGTGCCATATCCTGCTGGAATACAAAAATTTAAAGAGGCACAGATAATGAAAACAGGAGGTATAAAATCATTAAGTGTCTTAAGGAAAGAATAAACAAACAGAATGACCATGAAAAATAAAAAATAATTAAAAACAGAAAAGAATGAACAAAGTATTACGGGTTTTTACAGCTCTTCATTTGCAACCGTGTCTAATCTCAGGATAAGGCATCCTGAGATCTGGAATTTGGGACAATCCACAAAAAGGCTATAGCTTCATTCTCTATGCCATCAGAATCCCTTAGAATGGAAAAAGCATAGGTTACCCTATAGGCAAAACTCTCACTTTGGGAGTCTGGAAAAGCTATGTATGGTCACTCTCCCAACATATAACTATCCAAGCCCCTTTCCTTCTACAAATCTTTAAATCTTCATGGGCATTTGTTATTTGTTTTGTTAAGATGGTTTGAGGTTTATTTTTCCTTTGGCAAAATTGGCCAGAGTGTATCCAGCAGGAAGTTAAGGTAAAAGAATGAAAGAATAATTGTATTTGATGTGAAGAAGAAAGAACGGTGCTGCTCTTGCTATATTTCAGCTCCACCTGTGCACTTGATAACTTTGCTCATTTCTTCCTTTGTATCACTATCCCCACACCCAAATCTGAAGTACGACGAGGTTAATATATAGCTAGTAAAAAGCTTGGGCAGATTCCTTAACCTCTCTTTCTGTTTCCTTTTCTGAAAATTGGCTTAGGTATGTTTAGCTTTCAGTATCTTACAGTGTCTGGCAGGCCCTTAGTAAACAATGGCAGGTAGAGATGATGGTAATGGTCCAGCCATTACATAAATGAGAATTCCATACAAAATATTGTCTTAGCTCCTGATTAAATCACAGATATAGATGTTTCTGTCTCTGTTTCTCAAACTATGAAATGAGACTATCTATACAAGATTGTCCTAAGAATTAATGAGATAATACATGCAGAATTTCCTTTACTTATTATTTTATATAAATGATTATTTGCTAATTGTCTCTAGTTTTCCATTTTCCAGTTCTAATTTGTCTATACTTAAACTTCTGTGGTTGCTGAATTATGTAAACAACAGTAACCACAAACCACCTGGGCATAGTTCATTAAAGGACTCACACAGAAGATGAAACAACCCATTGTGAATAGGGAACAAAAAATTTCAGTATTCATGCAATCCTCCAAGTAATAAAGATAGGAAGAAATACTGAAAATAGTTATTAATCTTAGAAGACCTTTTAAGGACCTTAGAACTTGGAATAGTTTAATCTTAGAAGTGCCTAAGAAAGTATGAAAACATTTAGCACTCTGGTTCTAATATAGACCTTTATGTGTTTCCTGTGAATATTTTACTTGACTGAATATACTCACTTGTATTTTTTCATTTTAAATTATGTGAACGTAAACACATTTATAGTAGGAGAGCAATAACACACAGGATATATATTTATAGTCCTTACAGTCACCGGTTCTAAAATCATATACTACCACCAATCTCCAGAAACAAACCTATTAATGTGAGATGTGTAATACTGCTGTAACACATGACTACCATATTTACACAGGTGTGTAGGGTGGCCTTCTCTTCATAGCTGGTGTGAAAACAGGACTCAAAACAACCCCTGAACTTGGACAAAGAAAATATAGATTAGGAAAAATAAATTCATGGAAAATTCCTTTTCTTCTAGGTGGCCAAGTGTGTGAATATGAAATTAAGGAAAGCTCTATGGCTAGGATTTTAATTATGAATGTATGTTCTAAATAATATTTAGTGTTACTCAAAGCACTACAATTAGAAACTTAAATTATTTTTGTCTTTAAAGATAGTTCAGGATATGGAAGCACTTGGCTTCCTAACTTTTTCTTGGTAATGTCCAAATACTATACAAAACGACATCATCAATGTTCAACTTTGTATGGTCTTTCATTCTTAGGAATTAACTATGCAGCAAATTTTGTTGAGAGTGTTATTAAAGGTTGTATTTTCTGTTGTGATTGCCACCAATTGTGTGTGAATAAAAAATGCACATTGCTGTGGCTTTGCAGGTCTATAATGTCCATTCCTGTGGGAAACACCTCATAAAAATTCATCCTCAGACTGCCCCAAGGCTACTGTACACATTTCACAATTCACATAATAGCCATTTCAGACAGCCCACTTGAAGATTAGTTTCAAGGGACCAAAGTACTACTACCAACACTTTCTCTCCAAAATCAACATCTCAAATGTTTTAAAATGAAGCAGAGAAAAGCCAAATACATGAATAATTTGCCAATCACAGCTCTTCCCTAAACAGTTAAATGTCTGTCATAAGAGATGTTTAAATGGAAACAACCTAGGTGGAAACAGATGGTGCTTTGTCACTTTTCCTCTCTGATTTAAAGGCTCAGTTGGGGAAGAATCTGTCATTTAAGTGTTCTCTTATTCTATAATACAAACAACAAGATAAATGTTCTTTCTTCCATTTCTTTTTTTTTTTTTTTTTTTTGAGACAGAGTCTCGCTCTGTCACCCAGGCTGGAGTGCAGTGGCGCGATCTCGGCTCACTGCAAGCTCCGCCTCCCGGGTTCACGCCATTCTCCTGCCTCAGCCTCTCTGAGTAGCTGGGACTACAGGCGCCCGCCACCACGCCCGGCTAATTTTTTTTGTATTTTTAGTAGAGACGGGGTTTCACCGTGGTCTCGATCTCCTGACCTCGTGATCCGCCCGCCTCGGCCTCCCAAAGTGCTGGGATTACACGCGTGAGCCACCGCGCCCGGCCTCTTCCATTTCTTTTCTTTTCTGGCTCTCCTTTCCCTTCTCATCCTTTCCTCCCTCCCTCCCTCCCTCTCTCCTTCCCTTCCTTTCTATCGATCTACCTGTCTGACAGGTAAAATCTTACATTTACCAATGTTGATTCTAAGTGCAGTCGATTTATAGCATGAACCAGCAGGTAAATAAACTGTCTGTTGAGTGGAGTGGAATTAAGCATCCTGCCACAGACAGAAAGCCAATACTATACAAATGGGACCACACAGTATTGGCGGCCATCAACATCTGCATGCAACTCCTTAACTACTGTTACTCATGAATCTCTCCAGATACAGTTTGTAATCTTGCCTCTCAGTGGCTCTCTCTAGTTTGTTTCTGCATTAGGCATGATAAATGCATTTTACAAACTGACAGTAAAAGATTAATATGCTCATAACCCTCAAAGAGAACCTTTCACTGATTTCAAATCGCTGCCCTCCATTCAACTGCTACTCCCCCAATCCAATTAATACTTACTCACGAAGGCTTCCTCATCCACTGGTATTCGCATAGACATGCAGAAGTATGTATCAGACTATTAAAAAAAGATAAAAAATCCAAATTAAACTGTTGCTAGTAAGGAAGAAATAATAACTATTAAAACGTGGCTTCTATGACTGTAAAAAGTAGTCAGTGAGGGTAGGTTTCCTTCTGAGGGCTGAGTGGCAGGTTAGTGGAAGGACTAAGTCCAGAACTTAGATACCCTAAAAGTTTGTCTAAGACTCTTTCCTAAACAACTTTAGATCCTATTTATAAAACCAATCATCATGAGTGATATTTCTAATACTCTCTAAGTTAAAAGGCAAATTTTTAGATGCTTTTATAGAACTATTTAATGCATTTGATTTTAAAATGGTAGAAGTTAGTTTTGACCATCTTTGCTATTTGCAAAATTAAATATTTAATTTCCTGAATCACTTTACAAATGCCTCAAATATTAGAGAAGTATAATGAATAAGAATTGGTCTTAAAATTTATTATTTTTGGTTGCTCTCCCTTACTTTAAATTTTTTTATGTAATACATTGAAGAAATCAACATTAACTCAAGCTATTATTTCTTTTCTAGTTATTGGTCTCATCTAAACGGTCATTTTTTCACTATCAAATATATTAACATCAAGGAATTTTAGTGATAAAAATTACAATTTAAGGAGAATGAGATTCAATGTACTCCACTTCCTTAATGGAAATACATACACAATAAAGTGTGTGCTATGGTTAATAATATGCCCAATACAAATACAGGTTGCACTCTTTTAATAATTCGTGCTTCCTGGATTATTACTGCACAGAGCTGGAATAATCATATTCCACTAACATGGATAGAAATCATTTGGCATTTCTAAACCTAATAATTAGCACCAAAAAATTGTGAATTTTGTACCTATGTTTCTACTTCTGTGTTAAAAAACAAGGAGGTTCAAGTACCCATCAAACAAATATCTTAAAATTTGAAAAATTACTGAGATGTGATTTATTCTTAGTTACTACTTTTATATATGCCATTTTCTTCTCATTTCAGCATTGTTTCATTTCTTAGAAGTCTTTATAATTTAGATTCAACTTTATTTTGCTAATAAGGAAATGTGCTGATTTTGTCTACCCTCTCCCCCCACCCCCCCCCCACACACAAGAGACCTGAAGAAACACATTAGCATAGTTTCTAACAGCTCACAGCTGCACCCCTCATGTGATCCCATCACCCTTCAAGGAGATGCTTCCAGGAGATTTTATTATTTGTTCTAGCCAAAACCTGGTAACAAGCATAAACCTCTGAACCTTCTCTTAGAGCAGTTACTTCAGAAAGCTTGCAACTGTAAATCCTTTTTCTGCTCCTTTGAGATGTAAATCTTCTACCACCCAAAAATGTCTTCTTACATTCAGGGAGATAACTGCACAGCTCTCAGTCCAGTGGGCACCTTGTTCTAATCAATACCACTGCCTCCTGTCATAAAGATACAGTAAGTTTGCGTCTCTTCCCAAATAACAAACCCAGATGGCCCAGCCACATGGACCAGCTCCCTTTCACATCCTTCAGTGCCTTTCCCTCACCACACCCCAGCTTCTAAAAGGTCTCCTCCCTTTTGTTTCGGCAAAGTTAGGTTCACTTCACACTGGACCCACTTCCCTACTGCAATAGTTACTACTGAATAAAATCTATTTTACCACTTTAAGTGGTGTTGGCTTATTTATCTTGGACACCAACAAGTGCAGGAGCTGGGATCCGAACATATGCACTCTGTGCATTATACTAATACATTCAAAATCATTCCAAGCAATGTGACAAATAATGACTTAAAAGCAAATATAACATCACATTCCAGGTACTGTTGTGGGGTGGGGGGTGGGGGGGGGGGACAGCATTAGGAGATATATCTAATGCTAAATGACGAGCTAATGGGTGCAGGAAATCAACATGGCACATGGATACATATGTAACAAACCTGCACATTGTGCACATGTACCCTAAAACCTAAAGTATAATAAAAAAAAAGTAAATTTAAAGCAGCTAAGCATATATTTATAATGAAAAATGATTGAAAGGTTATGATGAAAAGGAAACAACTTCTTTTTAATTTGGAATAACAGGTTTTGATTTTACTCTATCTTTGATTTTATTATAAGTCATCTCATTGTTTTTGGAATAGGGAAGTTATAGGCATACATAGATATATCAAATTCAGCAAGTTGGTTCTCAATTAAAAAAATTAATTCAATGATGGTTACAGATAATACAGAGAACAAAGGAACTTGTTATTTATACTTATAATTCATCAGATCCATACTATAATTATTATTTTTTTACCATCAGCCACCCAATTTAAAATGAGAATAATTTGAAAATGTCTTTCTTCTAGCAATTTGTATTTTTTGGCCTATAACTTGTCTAATAATGATAATCCATTCAGATTTCCACTATTTCTTTCCTAAGTTGTTAAAGCCAGTTGAAGAAAGAGAGAGGTGGGGTAAAGGGAGGGGAGGGGAGGGAAGTGGAGGGGAGGGAAAGGAAGGGAGGAAGGAGACCCTCTGCAGGAGAAAAGTATCATACACAATTAGAAGTTTCTATCATAGTTATTTTCCATGATAACACTATTCAATAGGTATTACAGACACCATTTTACACATGGAAAAATGAAGCTAAAGATGGTAAGTAATTTGTTTGCAGTTAAAAAACAATCTAGAAATTGGTGAATGGAATTTGTACCAGGTTATTAAAGCACTTCTCTTCCACTATGGAAAGATAGCTGTTAAAAGGTATTTTTCAAACCTCTCTAAAAAATGTTGTCAGTTCTTAGACACAATTTTAGTTGTTTAGTTGATTAATGGCAGAAATAAGGGAATCAAAGTAACATAAAATTTAACAGGAAGTTTTAGTCCAAGTACCCTACATTTTCAATAGCACCTGAGAACATTTCATAAAAGCTTGTTGACAAACTGCAATGAACTAGATTAGAGCCACAGCTATTTAATTTTGTCACTATTTTGTTTCTGCAGTTATTTGAAAATATATACATAACTCAGATCAATGTTTCTCTGAAACACATTCTGAAGAGACAAAGACAGCACCTTATTGCCCATTATAATAGTCTTTTCCTATGAACACACTGTCCTAGTAAGGATGCTTCTATAATTCAACCCAAACTACAGCACAACCATTCACAATTTTCCGTTTATCATCATCACGAATCCTCTTTTTCTCTCTGTGGAAAGAACACTGTATCTGAGCTTGGTGCCAGGGGACTGTCTGTAAAATACAACAGATTCAAACTGCTAACATAAGGCTCAGATATACGAAAAGGGAGAAATAATATGAATCTACATAGCCATGGTGCCCAGTGCTATCTTTTGGCACATCAGCCGAATCTGAATCAAGAGGGATATGATATTGCTGATGACTTTTTACTGATGCTACTGGGAACTATCCAAGAAAAGCGCATTTTTCTGACAAAAGAAGATGGTGGGCTAGAAATAAAAAGGCCTTTATTACTATAACACTCCTATAATATCCTATTACTATCCACTTTTAACCAAGAGTTCTCTCATAGCATTCTTTGATTTAGTCGTTTGTGAGACAGAGATGTAGTGGTTTCTATGGAAAAGGAAGTTAATGAAATCAACTGCTTATTTAAATTATTATGAGACAAACAAAATCTCTGTATTTTATTACATATGAAAATTGTTCACATAAAACCAGTAATTTTTGTTTGGGGAAACCAAAGATACCATTCATATTCTAGTGTTGAATACTACGATTTGATCCTGATTGGATAATAACCCTTTATTGTACAGAATCCTCCCAGACTACTTTTCTTAAATACTATTCAATGTGATGGCACAAAGAGGTGTACAAATAGATAACATGATGCAGTTTTATCTGGTTATGGCCCTTTTGCTTATTTCTTTGGCTATCTGTAAATTGGCTGTTCCCTGTAAATAGGTCATAAGTCATAGAAATATTATATTGTGTATAGTATGGTCTCTGGTAACTTTTCTAAGTCATCACTTATTAAATAACCAAAACACCAAACAATAAAAATAACTGTGAAAGATGATGGAGATATTAATTTGCTTAACTATAGTAATAACTTCACTATGTATATGAATATTAAAACAGCATGATGTACACCATAAATATATGCAATAGGAGTAATCAAAACCCAGAACCAGTGGAACCATCTTGTGGTGGCAGTTGTGACTTTATACCTCAGAGCAGCTAATCAGAAAGTTGGTAATAGTCTCTATACCAACTCCTGATTATGTACATTTTAAATCCAATCCAGACAAACTGATAAGGAACCCTAAAGTCCTACGTTTCCACATAGGATTTGAATAATTGCATTTTGGGAAAAACTAATGGAAATTTCAAGACCGTTGGTAGTTCTACTCATCCAACAAGGAAAACGTATGGAAAGTGATCAAGGCTCTTTGGCCGGAATTTTGATTATGAGATGAAGAAAATAATTGGAAAATTATTTTTCAAAGTTTTATTTTATGTGATCCAACTATGTAACAGAATCAAATTGCTGTCTCCCAAAGTGTTTTTAATGCATGTATAGGAGGCTCACACTAACTCTGTGGTGTTTGTACTCTCCACCTCATCCTAGTATAAAAGGAAGCTAGAACAAAAGAAAATTACACCAAAGCATAAAAGATTTTCTGAAGCAAAAAAACTCAAGTTTAAATAATCCATCTCTCTGAAGCCAGAATTTAAGACACTTAATAACAGATAAAATTCCTTAAACTATCACTATTATATGTAGTCTATCCTTGTTTTCCTTTCCCAGTTGTCTTTTTCTTACCATTTAATTTTTTAAAGATGTTACTATATTTCTTAGGCTGTGGAAGAAACAGTCATAGTGAAGATTTTACGTTAAAACGTTCCCAAATGATTCCCCAAAATGCTTCGCTTTTGTCCTTACCACTATACTAGTTCCATCCCCTATCAACATTTTTCCCAACCTAGAATGTAATCTTGTAACAGTGTCTGCCTAGCATTCTAGGCATTTAGAATTATATCTGACACATACTGGGAGCTCTAGAAATAGTTGTTGAATTTTGCACTTATCTGCTTCTTTTGGTGGCAATAAACTCACAGTTTAAGAAAGGCTGTATCATAGATGCTGCCTAATTAGGGTTTTATACAGATCACTTTTTTCATATGAATTTTGTCCTTCAGTTGATTCATCCCAGAATCCCATTTGCATTTTTAAACTATAATCACACTGTGGCTGATGATGAGAAGATTCTCAATGCCAAGTAGTTCAAATGGAAGTGACTCTCCTGGCAAGTGCTCTTCTATGGGAATTACAGATCTGTATGAGCAAACGATGAGGGAAAAATATTTTGGTGAGGGAACAGCTGTCTTAGAGCTTTCACATACTTTCACTTATGAGTCAACAAAAAGGAACATACTAATAATCTACTATCATTAATTGCCTATCATACAACAGGGTGGCGATAGCGGTGGAAATCTCCTTGGTGTCCCTGTGATGGGGACTGGGGAGTTACATGAAGGAAACTGTGCTATTCTGAACAGGGAGTGCTGACGATCTCCACTACTCACCTTTCCCAACTTTAAGCTAGTGGTTCATGCTTTTCATCAAGTTCCCCTGAACACGGAATCAGTCAATCTTCTGAACCTGGTGCCAACATTTATTCACACTGATGTTCCTCTCCCTTAATACAAATGATTAGAAACTAACTGTATGTATCAAATCTGTTTGTGGACACTTCAGAACAGGAAAGGCTCCTCAATCACTACCCCAAACACCATGTTTCTATGCTAAGTGGCTTATATTTGATACTGAGACAATACAGCTTCATAGGAGAGAAGCTCTAGACTTGAATGGGTCTGTCCACTATCTTACTGCCAAAGTTGCATTCTATTCTCTTGACATTTACAATGAACCATCTGAAAATAAAGTAGTCTTCTCAATTTCTGTGTTTTTCCCCCCCAGGCCTGTTCTAATTCTAACATATCTTGCCATAGTCATCTCATTAATACTTGCCTACCTTTAAATCTCTTTCAGTGGCTGCACAGAAAGCCATTCTTCTACCCATCCATTCGTTCACTTAGCAAACATATATGATGAGTAATTCCCAGGAACCAGACACTGTTCTACATTCATAAAACTGGGAACAAAAGTATACATGGTCTCTACCCTCATAAAACTTAGTCTACTAGTTTAGCAAAGAAATAATTACACATAAATGTTAAATTTTTACTGTTTTAAGTGCTACAAAGAAGAAATATAGGTTGCTACAAAAGCTAATAATTCAGAGGAAATGCTCTAGGTCAAGGGGAGTTGGCAATGTTTTAGCATAAAAAATAGTATTTTCAAAGGCCGTGTAATTGGACAGAACTTGGTGTGACAGAAAAAACAAAAGCCAGTACACACAGACAGAGGAACATGTTTTAAATTGGACTTGGCATGTAGATGTGGCACACAATGCAGGGCCTGTAGTTCATTTAAAAATTTTGGTTGTTTTGTTTTTCATGACAGCCACAGAAAGCCAGACATTTTTTTTGTAGGAAAATGACATGGAAATTAACCAGATGAGGTTAGTGAAGATGCCATGTAATTATTCAGAAAAATAGTAGCTTAAAACTAGGTGACGACCGCAGAGAAGGAGAAAACAGGGCAGATTCTGGAGACATTTAAAAGGTAAAATAGACATGACTGGGGTGGTGGATTTGAAAGGAAGGTAAGGAGGCAGTGTTGAGAATAACTCCTGGATTTCTGGCTTGCATAACTGAATGTATTGGTGGTATCATTCACTGAGACATAAAACACGGATGACCAGGTTTGAAGAAGATAATGAATTTGGCACTGAACATGTTGAATTTGAGCAGCTTTTGAAAATCCGTATGTAAATGTCAAAGGGGCAGTTGGGTCAAGGTCTGGAGTTCAGAGGTGAGACTTGACCTAAAGATGTAAATTTAGGAAACATAAAAATTGGATAGTAATTGGGCAATGTGTGTAGAGGAGGCAGCGTATTGAGAGTAGAGAGAAAAAAGGGAAAGAGAAGTGACAGCGCTGTAAACTGGCTGGCCAAGTAACAGCGGCCAAGGAGTTCAGAGAAAAACCAGGGTAGCCACATGCCTTGGAAGCCAAAGGAAGAGAAGTTTTAAGGAGAGGGTAGTTGACAACATGGATAATCAAAATCCATAAGTAAGCTGTGTTCTCATAGGCATGTCTATAATACAATATTAATATCTAGACATCTACCTTTTGTGTTAATATCCCTAAATTATTAATATTTTAAAGAACCCAGTTATTCTTCTCTGTGGCTCCCCCTAGAAGGACTGAGACCCTGTGGGTACTCTTCTCATAGTTCAAGCTCTTCCCAAGACTATGTAAAGCTCTAGCCACACTTGCTGTCCATGGTATTTACCCCCAGGATCTCTAGTGCTGCCATCTACACTGACCCCATTCAAGAAATGCCTGCAGCAATGGTACACAGCAGTCACCACAAAGTTTTCCCACCAGTTCCTTTGGTGATGATCACAGGGACTAGGGCAGATTGAGAAACAGGAAAGACAAAACATCAAGGGAAAAACAAAGAATAAAAACAGCAACAAAAACCGCAGAGCTTGAGAAAACTACAGAAAAAGGATGAGTCAATAGGTTAATTTAAAAATCTCAAATAGTCAAAACAAAATAAGGTAAGGAAAATTATTTAAAGCAATGTTGGTATTACATAGACTCCAGCAGAGAATATGCCACCAAGTAGAGAATTTCAATGGATGCTTGTTGACTTCCAACCCAGGAAACTATTCCTGTTCCACAGACTAGTGATACCAGCACAAACTTAAGAACCTAAACACCTAATTTACCCTTTCAGCACACAGTGATTTTAACTTCTTATGATTGCATTGGGAACTAGTGAAGTGATATACTACAAAAGCAGATACTTTTCACATGAAAGAGTAAGAAAAGAATAAAAACTACAATGTTAAAGTAGAGGACTTTTAGGAACAACCCAATAGACTTCAGCATATTTATAAATGTTACAGTTCTGTGCAAGGTTTTGGGTTTTCAGCCTTTACATATTTGTAATACTAGTATTTTGAATGTATTCACATTCCTCTCCCATATAAATCATATTTGGTTCCCCAGCAAGCATTCTGTTATGGCCCCAAGGAGGTTGGCAGGGCTAACTAAAGCTAAGCTGGGAAAGGGAGAAAGCATGACATAGCGGAATACCTTTCTAAATAAAAGGAAGAAGTAAAAGAAATTCCTCTGGCCAAATGGAGGTTAATTTCATAATCACAGTTATTGAAATTGACACCAATTAAGGAATCCCATTAATGAATCCCATTCATTTAAGACCTCTTCCACTGCCCAAGGCCATTCATGTAAGATCTCCCTTTCCATCAACCAAATACCATACTAACAAATAAAAAAGGGAAGAGGAGGTATAGCTTACTAAAAAGTTGAGGTGACTGTCTTGAACCAGAAGAAAGTGAGATACCTCTAACTGATATTTTGAAGGTTTTCTTCCCTTGACACCCAGAGGTCACAGGTGTAATAAGCTAAATTAGATAAATTTTTTAAAGTAAAATATTTATTTTCTTTGCCTACTTGAAGAACAGTCTCTAAACTGTGAGACTGCTACATATATAAGCAAAGGACAATTTGGAAATTAATGTATTCATGTATTATTTGCACTTTTACTATTTGTTACGCATTGATAACTGGTATCAGCACCGTATAACATTGCCTGAAAGGGTTCCTGTTGAAGACAGGATGTAAAATATGCAAATAATCTTGTAAAGCTCAAATAAATATATGTACTCATGGCAACTATTAGCAGAATTTTCAACTTGAAAGATGCTTAAATTTTTATTTCATTGCTGGTGACACTTAAAATTGGTACAATGATTTTTAAAAAGCAAAACGGCAATGCACTGTTAGGGCTATGAAAGTGTTTATCAGAAATAGCTCTTTTCTTTATTGGGATTATTGTGCATACAGTCATCGGGACATATCACAAAGATAATACTAAATTAAACACATGGCATCTCAGTCACATGTAAGAGGTCTAAGAAAATGTTTATTATCACTAACAATGCATTTGGCTGCAAATTGCAGAAGACCAACTTAAAATGACTTAAACCAACAGAGATGTAGTCTCTCACATAATGAGAAGTCCAGAAGCAGAACAAATGCAAGAATGATGATTTCATCCAGCAACTAAACAACATCATCAAGTAATCAGATTCTTTCCATCTTTCAGCTTTGTCATATTCAGCATGTTGCCTTTATTTCATGAATTTGCCTCCCTTCATGATCACAAGATGGTTGCAGCAGCTTCAGTATGTCATTGTCACAATGCCCAATGCAATTTCCAAAGGCTAGAGGAGGGAAAGTCTCTTCCTTAAGGTCCTTTTCAAGAATGACACTTTCCCAGAAGCGCTTCAGCTCCAAAAGACTTCATCTCACATCTAAATGGCCAGAATTATACCACATGCCCATCTCTAAAGCAATCATTAGGAAGAGAAAAGGAATGACCAGAATTGGCTTAGTCTAATCAAGAAAGGGAAGGCCAATGCTGGAACAAAAGGGAATTTCTCTTAGGCAAGAAAGAATAGGAGATGTCTGCAAAGTAGGCAAACAATAGGTCCTGACAGCATTCTAAGTTTATTCCTCAGTAGATAATTTTCAGGTAACCAGGCTCATTTCAATGTATTGACCTGTTCAGAATTTTTAAATCCTTGTCTTTTCATCTATCATTAATTAAATATACTCATCTAGGCAGTTTCCACTGAGTCTCTTAACTAGCTACTAAGATATAAGAAGACAGAATGATAAAATGCCCATTCCCAGTTTAGCAAGCCTGATAATGTTGATGGAAATAAGAGATGGAAAGCCAATTCAATTCTAAGTTAATATGAAGAAACTGTGCCTTCTGAAAAATTATACTTTTTTCCTTTCAAAGGAGAGGTGAAACAGACATGGGGTACTTATGTTTAGTGATGGAGGCATATATTTAACCATAATGGTCAAGGGCAAAGTTATTCTGCTTTCCCCTACCTCCCTCACAGTGATTCTGTGACCTATTCATTTCCCTTAAACTTCTAACTCATAAAAGAAACATTTCAACAGATTTGCATCCTTAGCTTTGAACTTTTAAGAGGAACTATAAAATCAAATATAAAAACATTCTTTGGCCTGCTCTTGGATTTTCCTTTATATGTCATAAACATTTCTATTTCAGTATTAGGCAATTACAACAAAGCTCCTTTTTTGCTAGTCCTGCTATTGGATTGTGTTTTAAGGGGTGAAGCCTTGATTTATTCTTCTTTGTATTCCCAAAGACTACCTGACATAGGAACTGGGTATGCAGTGAATGTTTAGTTGAATTAGTTTGTTGAATTTTGTTATGTTTCATGACTAAAAACCTTTTATAAAGGATCTGATCCTATAAAAATAGCTCTAGAGCATTGAGTCACTTTTTCCTTTAAGCATTTTATTTATGCTTTTTAAGTCTATCAAACTAAATTTATCCCACTGCAATTTTGCAACTTCCATTCAAAGATAATATTAATAATTCAAGAAAAGGAAGGACTCTACAAAGGTTGTCTTCTAAACTCCCAGTGGATACTTGTCACACAGTTAATGGGGTTATTAGTATATGAACCAAATAGCTGTAGAAACTGCAAATCCCCATTTTCCAGATATGTTTTTACCTGTCATAAGTTAATTTTACATTAGAAACATAAATACTACATTTTAGTACATTGTATTCTTCCCTAAACCTCCTCGGAATATTCCTAATATTCAACAACAAAATTACAATGCTTTAAAATCAGCTTTATTTTCTTATGTTTTCTCAGGCTTACACATACACATGCACAAATCCACACATCATGGTAAGTACAATTAAATTAAACAATTCTAAATTATCATCAATATATAATTAGATTTCTATAGTCCAATGACCATGAGTAGGTGTTATAAGAAAAGTTTTATATCTAGCAATTACAGAACAAAAATGATGTAAGCAATATAAAGTGTATTTAAAGGTGATCAAATAGCTTATGAGGGAAAGTTTCCTTGTATAGATGTATTTCCACTGACAAATTCAGAAGGAATGAGAAGAATACTTATCATATGCAACTTCTAATTAACCAAAGCAATGATGATCATTCATGGCAACTAAAAGCAATAGATAATAAGCTGACAAAAGACTTTATAATGGATTATCAACCTCACATTTCCTCATTAATAGGTAGTATTAACCTTACAAGAAGAGAGACAATCAGATTACCTTCTGCTGGTAATACATACCACCATCTATGAAACATTCTTGCCAAAAACTCTAATCTAAATCTGATCTAGCCTCTAGATGCACCAGTACAAAAAAGAAAAAGAACAGAGGAACACATTAAATAATACTCTAGTGATGCAATCAGCAAAACCTAAAACGTATGATACTCTATCGAATAAATACCCTGATTTCTTCACAAATACATTACAAGGAAAAGGAGAGAAATGGATCTTTAAGATCTTTTTATGCTATGTATGTATTGCTCCAGGGGCATAAAAATAGATATAAAAATACTCTTTTCTCTCAGAAACTTTAGAATCGAATGGATGAGACAAAGTCTGCCATTAGGAAATGGTGAAGTGTTAAGCCTTGTTGTAAGGACTAAAAAAGTAGTACGAATTCTGAGAAGAGAGAGACCAAAGTGCTGACTTGGTCCTAGACAGGCCCAATAAGGGAGCCAAGGAGGAGGGCCACTTGGCCAGACTTTTTCCCCTAACAAGATCATGCAGAGTCAGAGACACAAGATAGGAATCAAAAAAGATGATATTCCTTCCATAACTTTCCACTTGTGTTCCGACCTGACCACTTGCAATGTACAAAGAATTAATATATTTTGCAAATCCTGTAATTATCTTGTGAATGGGACTGTATATCACACTGCATCATTTCTATAATGAAAGCATTAATTTGCTATAGTTAATATTTAAATGATATCTATGTTCTATTAAAAAAATAGAAGACACAAATGAAGGGGGCAATTCAGAAGAATTTAACCAAGGCAGCAAGGACAAAGACGGCTAGGTTAAGGGAGGCATGCAGGGATGTTAAAACACCCCAGGGATTTATAAAGCAGAAAACTGTTACCACCCAAAAACCTAAGAGCCAAGAAGAGGAAGAGTTACCAAAACCAGGAACTGTTATAACCATGAGAGATGATAGGAGCTATGGCATCACTAGAGAAACCCGGTTACTGCCAACCTGCTGCCTACCAGAAAAGGAACCAAGGAAATAAATACTCGGACCTCCTTATCCTCCTGCTGCCCAGTCTTCTGCCAGTTCTTCCCACAGACTAAAGCCACTGAAGGCCCGAGAGCAAGGGAGCCCATTAATGTAGTCCATAAAGGTCAGCCTCCTGGAATGTGGAGCAGACTGAAGAAGGGTGGGAAGGACATCTGGAGAGGCCAGTGGAGAATATCCAGCACATAAAATACATCTCTGTTTTTATACTTCTCTTTGGCAGTTCTTAGTATTTTAAAAATTATAAAGTGGAAACCTCAAAAACAAAAGGAGTACTGAAATTTATTAAAAACTTTTATTTTAAAACATGTTCTTAAAGTCCTAAATCTGTCCCCCTTTTACATTTAGTTAATGTTTGCATTCTATTCCATGGATAGGATTACATTTCAAATGGTGCCAAGTGTTCATGTGATTTTAGCATATTAATTCAATAAAATTTTAATATTTGTAAAAAGGGCATTTTAAATAAAAGCATTATTTTAAAGAAAAAAAAAGAAACAAAAGGAGGTAACCAAGACTTCTCTCAGCATCAGAGAGACTCAGAAAAGAGACATTAAGTTTTCACACAGGAAGGGAGGAATTCAGATAAACAAAGTTAAGAGGAAGACACTTGGCGGACCTGAAAGTACAACCTGAACCAAACCCTGAGATGGAAGTAAGTGTGGTGGAAGCAGGGACAGTCTGGTAACTGGACTATTAGGTACAGAGGTGACATTTTAGGGAGTTCTGAGAAAGGAAATTGAACAGACTGAATAAAACCAGATAATAAAAGGCCTTGGGAGATAAGCAGAATTTAGATTTGATTTGAGAATTTTGTCTAATTTAGAGAATATTAATTTGATTTAAATTAGAATTTAGATCTGTTTAAATGTGATGTTAGTCATACTGAATGAGTGGGGTATGGGGCATGGAATTATAGGTGCAGTCCTTTAGGAGACACACTGGTGGAACTGAGAATGTGCAAGGAGGATACAATGGGCAGGGGGAAGCAATGGAGTTGGAACAGATCAGCAAGTGTTGCTTTCTGGATTAAGTCTATAATTGGAGAGTAGCAGTGGAAATTCATCCCTTCATGCTCCCATATGCCCCGTATGTCTGTTTATCCCTGAAATACATATTGAGTCGGCTACTGCCACACACTGGAATAGACTGATGAGATACAATGATGAGCAAAACCTGATGTGCTTCCTGCCCCCCATAGTCTGCAGTCTGGTGAAGAAATATAGGCATGAATTGAATAATGATGCTAACAAATGTGAAGCTGCATTTGTGAAGGTTACCCTGAAAAAGAGGCATGGGGTGCTAGGAGAGCTACCATAGCACCCTCAAAGGTGGAGGATGCGGGGAACAGGAGGAATAGGGGGAAGTGGAGGTGGTCAGGAAAAGCTTCTTTGAGAAAGTGATGCCCAGGCTGAGATCTGAAAGATGAGAAGGTATTTACCAGGTTAAACAGGGAGGGAAGAGTAAACTTAGCAAGAAGACAACACAGGCACAGACTTGAGAGGAAATGTAGTAAGTGCAAGGAAATCAAAGAAACCAGTGCAGCTGGAACAGAGAGGAAAAGGGAAAAATTTGAAAGACATTTTGAAGGAAAAAAATTAAAGTAATTGTATACACCTAGAATTTAGACCATTAAAGAGGTAAATAGTCTAATGTGGTTCCAACCATGTTAACCAAGAAGATGAAATATTTACTACACTATAAATTTCTTTGAGGTCTAACTGCCTAATCAAGCTTTACTTGCTAATGTGCTCTGTGCTTTGACTGAAGAACACAACTGTCTTAGTCCATTTTGTGTTCCTATAACAGAATACCTGAGGCTGGGCAGTTTACAAAGAAAAAAGGTTGGCTCATGATTCTGGTGGCTGGAAGGATCAAGATTGGGTAGCTACATCTGGTAAGGGCCTCAGGCTGCTTCAACGCATGAATAAAACCAGAATGGAGAAAAAGCTTGTGCAAAATCACATGGTAAGAGAGGAGGCAAGAGAGAGAAACAAAGGGAGGCACAATTTTTAACAACCCATTCTCCTGAAAACTAATCCATTCTCACTCACCCCCATGTGAGGGCATTAATCTATTCATGAGAGATCTGCCTCCATGGCCCAAACATCCCCATCCCCCAACAGTGCCACATTGGGAATCAACTTTCAACATGAGTTCTGGTGGGGATAAACCACATCCAAGCCATAGTAATAACCATTAAATATCAATCCCTAACAAATATTTGTTAATGTCTACTAAGTACCAGGCACTCTGCAAGGCACTGGGAATATAGCCCTAACAAGATAGACAATCTTTATGATACTATATGGGTCATCATCCAACTTACTTTCCTACCTGTACTGAAGAACAGAAGAAACAACTAGGTGTAGATTCAAGGGAGATCAGTTAATCAACAGATACTCACTGAGTACCTTCTATGTGCAAGGCACAATACAGAATACTGTGCAAACAGTATCTTTCCCACAGGACAGACAGAAGCTGGCTTCTTGTAAATACAGACTGTGATGTTTGCTAAGTTTGAGTATACACTGACCAAAAATATGCACAAAGATGAGTAAGATGTAGTCATTGGTTTCAGAGATCCTTTAGTGCGAGATATTTAGAACATAAAAAATAATCACTATAACTAGTGACAATATAATGGTTCTATAAGAGTGATACAACTTTGGGTGCTCAGATCAGATCAGTGTGACAGAGTCAGGTAGGTTCATAGAGAAAGAATACATATTCTATAACATTACAGTGACAGATATTTAAATACTGAAAAATGAATGTAAAGAACAATGGCAACATAAAAGCTTACAAGGAAAAATGGTCTGGCAGACTGATATTTAAAAAAGAGAAGGGGTGGAAAATCATTTCAGTCTTGTTAACATTTCAATACTCTGCAAAATTACTATAAAAATATTATATATGCCTGAATTAACTCTATTAATACTGATATGTACATCATAATATCTTTGGGATTTGCTAGAAGGTTTGAATTTATCTTGCAGAAAAAGCTGATTCTCAATAATTTCTGGAACTGACTTCCACAATGAAGAGATCATTCTTAATTTAATTAATGTTCTCCTTCATAATAAATGTAAACAGGACAGCATATCACAGGTTTGCTAATCTCTATTCTCTATAAATTCTTAACCATGATAAATATCTTCTGGAGGATTTACTTTGCAAATGCAAGGAAACTATCTCAGATTTATACATTTATAAACTTTTTGACAATTGATATTTTTGAATCATGGGGAATGCATGTTCAAGAAAGAGGCAAGTAAGAAAATAAATGATACAAGGTCTTCCAAAGAACTTGCAGTCTTCAAACAACAGTAGACTTGAAAACATTAAAACAGGGCTAGATTTGGCTTTTGTTTGCTTCACTGGTGAATGCTGTGGGCGGTAACTGTATGAAACACCTTATTCAACTGACTCCTGCCATAATTGACTGAAGGACTAGAAGTTCCCTTACACTCAGAAGCCATAAGCTTCTAGATCCCAGCTTACTGTGCCCATTAAATAAAGGTTAGATAGAAGATAGAACAGTATTCACCTCTGGCAGAGTCAAAGAATTGAGTAAGACAATTTTTTTTGCTCTTAACTATAAACTATTTAGGGCAGGAACTTAATTTCCTCACCGCTGAGCACAATTTTCTCCATTTTGTATCATGGAGTGCTTATGACAAGCAGAGAAACAATATAGAGACTATTTGTTAACTTCTAAACTTGTTTGACCCCACTAAGGTCACTTCTTCAATACTTGCATTTACTCAGGCTATCAATCTATCTTCTTTCTTACATCTACTGTGTCTGTCTTCATAGTCTGAGTCAAATAGATGAAACTACAACTGTAATCTGTGAATTTTGCCTTAGTATTTATGAAACATAAAGATAAAATATTTTAAAGATGTCCAAAATGAGGAGGCTAAATATTATAACTGATAATGTCAATCGTAGAAACGGTAAGCTAAACAGAATTTTCATTTTCATAGCAAAATGATCATTCACAGATTTAATTTAGCACAGCTTACCCCATGAAATAATTGTTATTTCCATAAATAGTGAAGGCTAAAATGTTCTAGTGGTATTTTTTTTTTCTGCTTGAATTTATTTTGATGTCAGTTTTTGTTAGGAGTTTGTTGTTTTGTTTTGGATTTTATCTCCAAATTACAATACTTAAAAATAATCAAGTAAAGCTTTTTTAGTTTTATATATATATATCTCTATCTATAGTTATTAAACAAGGTTGCTAAAGTGTTAACTGTGTGTGCTTCTGAAATCTATGAAAGGAAATACTCCAATCTCTCAGGAACATCATTTGCCCTTTGTAAATCGATGTTGCCATGGCAAATGTTTTCATTTAATACTGGATTCGCTGAGGGTGGGAGTATGACACATTGTACAAAGCAATGTACTCGCTATTTTTATATACCCTCCTCTTTAAAAGTGCTGTGAGCTTTGTTGAATGAGGTGACTTTTGCCTGCTAAGACAGAGCCATTTCTCTAATGTGTACATCAGATTTGTCCCTTTATACATGATTAAGGAGAAGACATTATCTATGAAAAGCAATCTGTGCCTTGAAAATGTTCTGCACTTTTGCTTAAAGAATGCAACATTCATGTGGAATAGTTCCAAATGCTTTTCTTGAAGAGGGTTACTGAAATATTAATTCAGACTGCATAAATCTGAAAATAAGTGAAACAAAGAGAATTTTTCTGGTGGCTAATAACTGCAAAGAGAATCACTTTTGTTGCTAATGTGGAAAAGATATGCACAGTTGCCTTCCACAAATATCTTTAGACAGACTATAATAGAAGAATGACCTTCTACAAATCTGGATCTATTTGTTTCCAAACGTGTACCAAATTTCTTAAATTCTTTAATTAATCAGGCTCTTTTAATAGCACCGTTGCAAAGCAGGGGAATAGGAATGAAACATTTATCAATTAGAGGCTCTGTATGGAAAACCCCCTCTAGAGATTTTTAAAAGTAGGGAGTTATATCAAAACACATGATATCTAGCTGTATCCTTTTTGTTGGTGATATTGTTTATTTCTTTATTAATTTTTAACAACTATAAAATAATAAATGATCTTTTCAGTGATAAAATAACATATATACCCACAATTTTCTGTTATCTTCCTCCATTCCTATCTCTCCAAGGGAACCAGTGTTTACAGGCTGATGTGACTCTTTGTAACTTACTCCTTGCTAGTTTAAAAATATATAACCAAACAGACACATGTATATTGGGATTTTTGTTATTATTCATTTTTATTAAGATAGGATCACACTTAGAGAAAAGAGGAAAATGGCAGATAGGAAGCAAGATTAACTTGCAGCTCCCACTTGGACAGACAGAGCAGCATGCAGACACACACACTGTGAACTTCTGTTCCAAGAACTACTGCAGGAACATACCAGAAAGACCAAAAGAACCCACAGACTCTTTCCAGGAGGTGGATTGCCACTGCAGCCTCCCTGGGACAGCCTAGGAACTGTGAGTCGGCTTGCTTTCTCAATTGGAAGGCTTGTAGCCTGGGGCAAGTTCTCAGTCCTGCTCACCAGCTGCCTGGAAATAAACTCTGTGCTGTTGGGGGGCAGGGGTGGTGGGAGAAAGACCAGTTTCAGACTGCAGGCTGCGTGGGAGCTGGGCAAGGCCTGTGACTGCCAGCTTTGCCCTACTTTCCTGGTGACTTGTATGATGCAGCAGAGGCAGCCATAATCCCCCTGGGAACATAACTCCATTGGCCTAGGAACCACACTCCCATCCCTCACAGCAGCCACAGCAAGCCTGCCCAAGAAGAATCTGAGCTCTGACAGGCCTTACAATGCCCCCACCTGATGGCCTCTCTCTACCTGCCCTGACAGGGGAAGACAAATGACATAATCTATTGGGAACTCTATGGCCCTGCCCACTGCCTGACCCTAGGGCAAACTTGTATCTTCTCTACAGTACCCCAGCTGATATGCTCTTGAAAGTGCTACCTCCTGGTTGGAGGCCAACCAACACAGAACCAGTGCACTTAACAAAAATACAACCAAGGACCCTCACAGAGTCTATTTCACTCCCCTGCTACTTCCACTGGAGCAGGTGCTAATATCTAGGGCTGAGAGGCCTGAAGATGGATCACACCACAAGACTCTTTGCAGACACTTGCTGATACCAGCCTAAAGCCGGGTAGCTCTGCTGAGTAGCTAAATCTGGAAGAGAAATGACAATCACTGCAGTTCGGCTCTCAGGAGCTCTATCCCTAGGGGAAAGGAGGGAGCACCACATCAAGGAAGCACCTCCACGGGACAAAAGAATCTGAACAGCAGCCTTGAGCCCCAGATCTTCCCTCAACGTAGTCTACCCGAATGAGAAAGAACCAGAAAAGCAATTCTGGTAATATGACAAAACAAGTTTATTTAATAACCCCAAAAGATCACACTAGCTCACCAGCAATGGATTCAAACCAAGACAAAATCTCTGAATTGCCAGAAAAATAATTCAGGTCGATTATTAAGCCCATCAAGGAGGTACCAAAGAAAGGTAAATTCCAACTTAAAAAAATGATACAGGATATGAATGGAAAATCTCAATTTATCCTTATAGCTAAAAAATAAAAAAAATCACAACTTCTGGAAATCAAGGACACAGAGAAACACAAAATGCACTGGAAAGTCTTAGCAACAGAATCGAACAAGTAAAAGAAAGAACTTCAGAGCATGAAGACAAAGCTTTCAAATTAACCTAGCCTGACAAAGACAAAGAATAAAGAATTTTTAAAAATGAATGAAGCCTCCAAGAATTATGTTAAATGACCAAACCTAAGAATAATTGGTTCTCCTGAGCAAGAAGAGAAATCTAAAAGTTTGAAAAACCTATTTAAGGAATAATTGAGGAAAACTTCCCCAGCCTTGCTAGAGATCTAGACATCCAAATGCAAGAAGCTCAAAGAACACCTGGAAAATTCAGTGCAAAAAAATAATCACCTAGGCACATAGTCATCAGGTTATCTAAAGTCAAGACGAAGGAAAGAATCTTAAGAGCTGTGAGGCAAAAGCATCAGGTAACCTATAAAGGAAAACCTGTCAGATTAACAGTGGACTTCTCAGCAGAAACCCTACAAACTAGAAGGGATTGGAGTCCTATCTTTAGCCTCCTTAAACAAAACAATTTTCAGCCAAAAATGTAATATCCAGAAGAACTAGGCTTCACAAATGAAAGAAAGATACAGACTTTTTCAGACAAACAAATGCTGAGAGAATTTGCCACTACCAAGCTAGCACTGCAAGAACTGTTAAAAAGAGCTGTAAATCTTGAAACAAATTCTCAAAATATGTGAAAATAGAATCTCCTTAAAGCATAAATCTCATAAGACCTGTAAAACAATAACACAATGAAGAAAAAAAAAAACAGGTTATTCGGGCAACAAACAGCATGATGAATAGAATCGTATGTCATATCTCAATACTAACATTGAATGTGAATAGCCTAAATGCTCCACTTAAAAGATACAGAATGGCACAATGGATACAACTCACCAACCAAGTATCTTCTGTCTTCAAGAGACTCACCTGACACATAAAGACTCACATAAACTTGAGGTAAAGGCGTGGAAAAAGATAATCCATACAAACGGACACCAAAAATGGGCAGAAGTAATATATATTCTTATATCAGACAAAACAAACTTTAAAGCAACAGCAGATAAAAAAGACAAAGAATGATAGTATAAAATGATAAAAGGACTAGTCCAACAGGAAAATATCACAATACAAGATATATATGCACCTAACATTGGAGCTCCCAAGTTTATAAAACAATTATTACTAGATCTAAGAAATGAGACAGCAACACAATAATAGTGGGGGATTTCAATACTCCACTGACAGCACTAGACAGGTCATCAAGACAGAAAGTCAACAGAGAAACAATGAGCTTAAACTATACCCTATGACAAATGGACTTAACAGATATATACAGAACATTCTACCCAACAACTGCAGAATATACATTTTATTCATCAGCACATGGAACATTCTCCAAGATAGACCATATGACAGACAACAAAACAAATCTCAACAAATTAAGAAAATCAAAATTATATCAAGTACTCTCTCAGACCACAGTGGAATAAAATTTGAAACCAACTCCAAAAGGAACCATCAAAATCATGCAAATATATGGAAATTAAATAACCCGCTCCTGAATTATCATTGAGTCAACAGTAAAAATCAACATGGAAATAAAAAAATTCTTTGAACTGAACGATAATAGTGACACAACCTATCAAAACCTCTGGGATACGGCAAAGGCAATGCTAAGAGGAAAGTTCACAGCATTAAATGCCTACATCAAAAAAATCTGAAAGAGCACAAATAGACAATCTAAGGTCACACCTCAAGGAGCCAGAGAAACAAGAGCAAACCAAACCCAAACCCAGCAGAAAAAAAGAAATAATGAAGACCAGAGCAGAACTAAATGAAATTGGAACCAAAAAAACATGCAAAAGATAAATGAGACAAAAAGCTAGTTCTTTCAACAGATAAATAAAGTTCATAGAGCACTAGCGAGATTAACCAAGAAGGGAGAAGATCCAAGTAAGTACAATTAGAAACAAAATGGGAGATATTACAAGCAACACCACAGAAATACAAAAGATCATTCAAGGCTACTATGAATATCTTTATGAACACAAACTAGAAAACCTAGAGGAGATGGGTAAGTTCCTGGAAACATACAACCTAGATTAAACCAGGAAAAAAAACAGAAACTGAACAATCAATAATAAGCAGCAAGGTTGAAATGGTAATAAAAAAAATTGCCAACAACAAAAAAGGTCCAGGACCAGATGGATTCACAGCTGAATTCTACCAGACATTGAAACAACTGGTACCAATCTTATTGACACTGTTCCAAAAGATAAAGAGGAAGTCCTCCCTAAATCATTCTATGAAGTCAGCATCACCTAATACCAAAACCAGCAAAGGAAATAACAAAACAAAACAAAAAAAAGGAAAAAAGAAAACTACAGACCAATATCCCTGATGAACATAGATGCAAAAGTCCTCAACAAAATACTAGCTAACAGCATATCAAAAAGATAATCCACCATAATCAAGTGGGTTTCATACCAGGGATGCAGGGATAGTTTAACATCCACAAGTCAATAAATGTGATACACCATATGAACAGAATTAAAAGCAAAAACACATGATCATCTCAAGAGACACAAAAAAGCATCTGACAAAATCCAACATCCCTTTATGTTTAAAACCCTCAGCATAATCGGCATAGAGGGGACATATCTTAAGTTAATAAAAGCCATTTATGACAAACCAACAGCCAACATTATACTGAATGGGGAAAAGTTGAACACATTCCCCTTGAGAACTGGAACAAAACAAGGATGGCCACTTTCACCACTTCTGTTCAACATAGCGCTGGAAGTCCTAACCAGAGCAATTAGACAAAATAAAGAAACCAAGGGCATTCAAATTGGTAATCAGGAAGTCAAACTGACACTGTTTGCTGATGAAATGATCATATACCTAGAAAACCCTAAAGATTCATCCAAAAAGTTCCCAGACCTGGTAAATGAATTCAGCAAAGTTTCAGGATACAAAATTAATGTACACAAATCAGTAGCTCTGCTATACATCAACAGTGATCAAGCTGAGAATCAAATCAAGGACTCAACCCCTTTTACAATAGCTGTGAAAAAAATAAAATCCTTAGGAATATGTTTAACCAAGGAGGTTAAAGACCTCTACAAGTAAAACTACAAAACACTGCTGCAAGAAATCACAGATGACACAAACAAATGGAAACACAGCCCATGCTCATGGAAGGGTAGAATCAACATTGTGAAAATGACCATATTGCCAATTTACAAATTCAATGCAATTCTCATCAAAATACCACCATCATTGCTCACAGAACTAGAAAAAAAAATCCTAAAACTCATATGGAACCAAAAAAGAGCCCGCATAGCCAAAACAAGACTATGCAAAAAGAACAAATCTGGAGACATTACATTACATGACTTCAAACTATACTATGAGGCCATACTCATCAAAACAGCATGGTACCACTATAAACACCGGCACACAGACCAATGGAACAAAATACAGAACCCAGAAATAAACCCAAATACTTACAGTCAACTGATCTTTGGCAAAGCAAAAAAAACCATAAAGTGGGGAAAGGACCCTATTTAACAAATGGTGCTGGGATAATTGGCAAGCTACATGTAGAAGATCAAAACTGGATCCTCATCTCTCACCCTATACAAAAATCAACTCGAGATGGATCAAAGACTTAAATCTAAGACCTGAAACCATAAAAATTCTAGAAGATAACATCGAAAAAACCCTTCTAGACACTGGCTTAGGCAAAGACTTTATGACTAAGAACCCAAAAGCAACCGCAACGAAAACAAAGATAAATAGGTGGGACTTAGTTAAACTAAAAGGCTTCTGCACAGCAAAAGAAGTAATCAGCAGAGTAAACATACAACCCACGAGAAAATCTTCACAATCTATACATTTGACAAAGGACTAATTTCCAGCAACTACAAGGAACTCAAACAAATCAGAAAGAAAAAAAAATCCCATCAAAAAGTTGCTAAGGACATGAATAGACAGTTCTCAAAAGAAGATATACAAATGGACAAGAAACATGAAAAAATGCTCAACATCCCTAATAATCATGGAAATGCAAATCAATATCACAATTACCACCTTACTCCTGCAAGAATGGCCACAATAAAAAAAATCTATAAAATAATAGATGTTGGTGTGGATGTGGAAAAGAGGGAACACTTTTACACTGCTTGGTGGGAATATAAACTAGTACAACCACTATGGAAAACAGTGTGTAGATTCCTTAAAGAACTAAAAGTAGAACTACCATTTGATCCAGCAATCCCACTACTGGGTATCCACCCAGAGGAAAAGAAGTCATTATACAAAAAAAGATACTTGCACACTTTGCAATTGCAAAAATATGGAACCAGCCCAAATGCCCATCCAACAATGAGTGAATAAAGAAAATGTGGTGTATATATATATATATATATATATACCACACGATGGAATACTACTCAGCCACAAAAAAGGAATGAAATAATGGCATTCACAGCAACCTGGATGGAACTGGAGACCTTTATTCCAAGTGAAGTAACTAAGGAATGGAAAACCAAACATCATATGTTCTCACTCATAAGTGGGAGTTAAGCTATGAGGATGCAAAGGCATAATAATGATACAATGGACTTTGGGGGAAAAGGTGGGAAGGAGATGAGGGATAAAATACTACACACTGGGTACAGTGTACACTGGTCAGGTGATAGATGCATATTAAGTCTCAGAAATCACCACTAAAAAACTTATTCATGTAACCAAAGAAACACCACATGTTCCCCCAAAACCTATTGAGAAAAAAAAAGATAGGATCACACTTTTGCACATGACTCTGTGGTTTGTTTTTCTCATTTAATATACAATGGCAATATTTCTAGGGCAAAAGATGTAGTTCTAACTCAAACTTTCATTTATTGCATAAAATTCCATAGAATGATCTCCCAAAATTTTAAGGATATGAGTAGTTTTACTTTAGAAGATAATGCTACTTTCCTAAAAAGCTTATAGCAGTGCACCCTCCCACCAGCAATGTATGAAACTCTCCCATGTCTTCCCATCCTTAGAAGCTCTGTATATCATAGGTCTTTTGAATTTTTGCAAAATTAATGAGTAAAAAAATATAGTAACTTTTCTCCCTTAATTTATCTGATTATTCACACGAATGAATTTTTGTCATTCTGTTACATTAATATTCCTAATTTACTTTTCTTTTGGGCTGCTTGTCTTCTTCAAAATCTATAGGAACTCTTTATATACGTAGTATTTTAACTCTTTTTCTGCCATATGTGTGTTTAATTTTTCTCAGTGTTTTTGGTTAAATAATTCTCATCTTTAGAAGTCTCTGTGTGTGTGTGTTTGTGTGTGCGTGTGTATGTATAAAAATTATTTTTTAATTTTCCAGTCTCTTCTACAGTTAGTGGTCTGTTAATTTTTTAAATATCTGCTTATATAAATTTCAGTTATTTTTCTAGAAAATCATCCATTTCCTCAAGATTATAAAATACACTGACACACAGTTGCACATAACAGTGTCTAAAAATTCCTTTTATCCTTTCTAACTTTTAATAATGCATAATTTTTGGCATTTAAGAAATGCTTGGCTTGCCATGAGTTTATTTTAAAGGACATTTCAAAGAAATAATTTATTTTGTTGATGTTTTCCATTTTTAAACCTATTATTTTTAGCTTTTATCACTATTCATTTCTTTTTATTGATTTTAATATTTATTCTCATTTCTTAAGTTGACTTTGTATTTGTATTTTACTTTATTCTATTTTTCATTTTAAAGGAATTTAAGGCTATTAATTTTTCTCTGAGTACTTCATCAGGGTCTCATGGGTTTTATTATCCAGTATTTTCCTTACTGGGTACTACTAAAGAGTCATTACTCTCTAGACAATTTAAAATTTCAGGTTTGATCTTCTCCTTGTTCCAGGGATTGTGCAGAAAAAATGGTCCTTAATTTCTAAGCAGCTAAGTCTTCCACGACATCATTTCTTGGTGTATTTCTAGTTTTATTGAATTATGAGTGGACATGAGTTTAAAAATTCTAATTATTACAGTCAACTAAAATTTGTTAGTATCCTGCGATGTAATTTTTATAAATATTCTCTATGTATTGGGAAAGAATTTATATTCTCTTCCCCAAATATAAATTTTATCTAAATTTATATGTTAGATTATATTTACTATGTGTTAAATGCAGTCATATATCACTTTTTTTTTCCTTGAGACAGATTCTCACTCAATTGCCCAGGCTGGAGTGCAGTGGCACACTCTTAGCTCACTGCAACCCCCACCTGCCAGGCTTAAGGGATCCTCCCACCCGAGCCTCCCAACTAGCTGGGAAACCAGGCATACACTACCATGCCCAGCTAATTTTTTTATTTTTTGTAGAGATGAGATTTCGTTATGTTGCCCAGGCTAGTCTCAACCTCATGGGCTCAAGTGATCCGCCTTCCTCAGCTTCCAAAAGTGCTGGGACTACAGACGTGAGCCACAGCACCCAGCCAGTCATAGGCCACTTAACAATGGGGATATGTTCTGAGAAATGTGTCAGGCAATACTGTCGTTGTGCAAACATCAGAGAGTGTACTTACACAAACCCAGATGATATAATCTACTACACACCTAGGTTATATGGTATGTACTATTACTTCTAGGCTGTAAGCCTGTACAGCATGATACTACACTAAATATTGGAAGCAATTGTAACACAATGGTATTTGTATATATAGGATACTGTATTACACCATTCTCCCATTGCTATAAAGAACTACCTGAGACTAGGTAATTTATAAAGAAAAGAGGTTTAATTGGCTTACGGTTCTGCAGGCTGCATAGGAAGCATGGCTGGGGAGACCTCAGGAAACAATCATGGCAGATGGCAAAAGGGGAGGAGGCACATCTTACATGGCCAGAGAAGGAGAATACAGCAAAGGGGGAGGTGCTACACACTTTTAAACAACTAAATTTCATGAGAACCCACTTACTGTCACTAGAACAGCAACGGGGAAATCTACCCCCATGACCCCATATCCAATCACCTCCCACCAGGCCCCCCCTCCAACACTGGGGATTACAATTTGACATGAGACTTAGGCAGGGACACAAATCCAAACCATTTCAGGTACTTACTATAAATGGAGCTTGAAAGACTGGAAGTTTCTCTGGGTGTGTAGGTGAGTGAATGTGAAGGCCTAGGACATTACTGTACACTACTGTAGACTTTATAAACACTGTATATTAGGCTACAACACATTTATTTAAGCATTTTTCTGGTTGGGCGTGGTGGCTCATGCCTGTAATCCCAGCACTCTGGGAGGCTGAAGTGGGAGGATCACAAGGTGAAGAGATTGAGACCATCCTGGCTAACATGGTGAAACCCCGTCTCTACTAAAAAATACAAAAAATTAGCTGGATGTGGTGGCAGGCACCTGTAGTCCCAGCTACTCGGGAGGCTGAGGCAGGAGAATGGCATGAACCTGGGAGACAGAGCTTGCAGTGAGCCAAGATCTTGCCACTGCACTCCAGCCTGGGCAACAGAGCGAGACTCCGTCTCAAAAACAAAAAACAACAACAAAAAAGAATTTTTCTTTCTTCAATAATAAATCAACCTTAGCTTACTGTAACTTTTCACTTTATAAACCTATTAATTTTTAAACTTTTTGACTCATATAATAATATTTAGCTTAAAAAACAAATATTGCATAGTTGTATAAAGATATTTTCTTTATGTCTTTATAAGCATTTTTCTATAATTTTTTTTTACTTTAAACATTTTTGTTAAAAACTAAGACACAAACACACACTTTAGCCTAGGCCTGCACAGGTCAAGAGTATTTAATGTCACTATCTTCCACCTCCACATCCTGTCCTCCTGGAAGGTGTTCAGGGGCAATAATATGCATGGAGCTGTCACCTCCTACAACAATGCCTTCTTCTGAAGTACCTCCTGAAAGACCTGCTGGAGGCTCTTTTACAATAAACCTTTTTTTTTAATAAGTAGAAGTAGTACACTCTAAATAATGATAAAAAGTATAGTATAGTAAATACATAAGCCAGTAACATAGTTGTTCATTATCATTATCAAGTATTATGTACTATACAGAATTGTATGTGCTATACTTTTATATAACTGGCAGTAGAGCAGGTTTGTTAACAGCAGCATCACCACAAAAATGTGCCTGATGAAGTTATGAAAGCTACATCACTAGGTGATAGGACTTTTTCAGCTCCATTATAATCTTCAGTCCATTTGATTGAAACATCATTATGAAGAACATGACTGTATATATAAAATTATTCTATTGACTGAAATATTCAAATATTATATATTTGCCTTTTGAGATCTATTTGATACACCAAATATCTTACAAAGGGACATTTATGTATTAATAATTATAGAGGGATTATTCCTTTATAAGTATTATAGAGATTTTAACCAACTTCACTGAATTTTTTTTCTTTTTTTTTTTTTTTTGAGAAAGGGTCTTACTCTGTCATATAAGCTGGAATGCAGTGTGACAATCATAGTTCACTGCAGCTTCAACTCCCTGGGCTCAAGTGAGCCTCCTGTCACAGCCTCCTGAGTAGCTAGGACTACAGACACACACCACCACGCCCAGCTAATTGTTTTAAATTTTTGTAGAGACGGGGATCTCTCCATGTTGCCCAGGCTGGTCTCAAACTCCTGGCCTCATGCAATCCTCCTGCCTCAGTCTCCCAAAATGTTGATTACAGGTGTGAGCCACTGCATGCAGTCCAATTTGAATTTTTATTTTAAATGTTTGACAGTGATGGTATCTTATGACTATAGTGTATAAATTTTTCTATCTCTTAGCAAATTGTACCTTTAATAATTACTAGTTTCTTTTAAAGACAAAAGTATAAAAGTTGAGGTTCTGAATACTTCATCTGTTTAGAGCCCTATTTCTAGAATGGTAGCTTTACAGGAATTCTAAACTTTTGTTTCCAAGTCTCTCTCCCTACCTCTTGAACTACATTCTTCAAATCCTGCTGCCTCCATAAATGTTTTCTAAATAAAGCAAGAGAGAAATGTAGATTCTAACCTGTTTCCATAATGTGCTCTAGAAAATTATGACTACAGTCCTGACTAAAATATTGTTGCAATTACTCTCTTTATTCCCAGGTTGATCCTCTGTAATTCTTTATTTCAAGTATTCTAATGTATTTATCATATAGGGCCTTCCTTGCATTAGCTACTTGATAACATTTCTTAACTAATCCATTGTAATGTAGTTCAAGGCAGAAATGTTAATAACTAAATTTACTGAGCAGTTACTGGGCTTTACACATATTAATTTACTTAACTGCAATCCTATCAGACAGGAACTATTATTATCCCGATTTTACAGATGAGAAAACTAAAGTTACAGTTTCAGTATCTTGCCTAAGGTCTTGCAGCCAGCAAGTGGTGGGACAGAGTTCTGATTTGTTTTGCATCTATAATGACTGACAAATACTATCTCCCTGACTAAACCCTAGCCAGGCTCCTCCAAGCCCTCTTCTTGACTAGGCCTCCACCTTGGCTTACAAAGACTTGAACAAACACTAACAGTTTCTAACAGCTCAATGCCATATCCCTAAGATGACTCTAGCTCCGCTTAAATTGCTTGCTTGAGAAGACTCAAGGATGCCAAAAAAATCTACTGTTTGCTCTAGCCAATACCTGAGAATAGAGCCTTTGTCTTCCAGTCTCTGTGGTGGGATGGAATCATAGCTTCAGTAATTTCCAGCTAGCAAACACAGCTGGCCCTATCGGGTTTACGCCAACTAACATTTTGTAATGTTTTACTTCCCTGACTCTACTGAGCCCCTACATACTACTTTTTCCTACCCCCTAATTCTCCCTTTAAAATGCCCAGTTACTTCTGTACAAATCTATTGTTGATTAAAATCTGTCTCTACCACTTTAGGAATGTCCGGCTTTGTTTATCTATGACCCTATTTATAACACAGAAATGAGGGATGAGAGACACAAAAGTGGGAAAGGAGGCCAGGAAAGATGCAGGGCTTTGGAAGGAGCTATACAGTCTCGGGCTTTAAACGTGAGTGGTGCAGGAAACTCTTCAAGGTTATTAGTAGAAGAGCTCTGACTTCTGTTTTAATAGAATCTTTGTGGCTGCTGAGTGGAGCACAGATTGCAGGGGTACATGGGTACAAGGTAGGTCAGTTAGGAGGGATATTGTAGTAATCCAGGGAAGAGAGGATGGTGCTTGGGCCAGAGTTGAAAAGATGGCTGTTGTGAGAAAAGGCTGGAATTTGGATATATTTGGAAGATAGGATGAACAGAATTTACTAGCATATTGTTTACAGGCTATGAGGGAGAAAAAAACCATAAATAAAGACTCTAGTGTATTTGGCCAAGATAAATTATACCACAGGAATTGCCATCTAGTGAGGTGGAGAGCTCTGAAATACAATATTCCGAATAAGAGAACTCTTGTTTATAATCATTTACTCATGAAAACTGAATAGGTGACTAAGGAACAAAGATCAAAGCACTGTTAACCTTGCATTGGTATTTTTATTCTTTATGTTCTGTAAGTCAGAAGACATTGTTCATGAGATGCCAAAGGTTAAATCCATTTATTAGCCTAAATGGCATATTCAATTGTTTCTATCAGCGACTGGGAAACTTCAGCCTGTGGGCTGGCTGCCTCTTCTAGTAAACACAGTTTTCCATTGAAACAAAGCCAAGCCATTCATTTACATAGTATCTATAGCTGCTTTCAAACTACAACAGTCAAAACAGAACCCATATGGCTCACAAGTCAAAAATATTTACTATATGGCACTTCTTTAAGAAAGAATTTGCTGACCTCTAGTTTAGATTTAGACAAGAATAACAACAACAAAAAAATTCTTGATTGCAAAGTATCTTTTAACAGCCAAGTGACCAAGAACATCTTGCCGGAATTCAGATTAGTAGCATGTCTTTCTACATAGGCATTAGAAGATACAAGAAAAAGTTATTCAAGGATTTAGGATGGGCTGGGCACAGCGGCCCACACCTGTAATCCCAGCGCTTTGGGAGACCGAGGCAGGATGATCACTTGAGCTCAGGAGTTTGATACCAGCCTGGGAAACACAGAAAAACCCCACCTCTAAAAGAAATAAAAAAAATTAGGCTGGGTATGGTGGTGTGTGCCTGTAGTTCCAGCTACTCAGGAGGCTGAGATGGGAGGATCCTTTGAGCCCAGGAGGTTGAGGTAGCAGTGAGCTTTGATTGTACTACTGCATTCAGCCTCAGTGACACAGTGAGATCTACCTCAAATAATAATAATAATAATGACAATAATTTAGGATGAAGCCAGTAATATATATTTTGTTTAATAAAAGAGAGCTTATATTTTACAACATATGTAGAATAAAAATATATGTGTGTGTGTATATAGACACACACCTGCACTCATAAAAACACATATAGTAAAATTCTGTGGGAGACAGATCATTAACAGATTGGCAGCACAGAATTATAAAATGAACCATGGGTTTCAGATTCAAGTAAATCTGTATTTAAATCCTTGTTCTCCTATTTACTGGCTATTTGCTATGAACACGTTATTCATCTCTTTTGGTTTCAATTTTTAATATAAAAAGTGGGGATAATAATGCCTTGAACACAGACTGTTTATGGGAATTAATGAGACAATGTATGTAAAGTGCCCAATATAGTAGTGTTACATAATGAATACTCACTAAGTATGTTTTCTCCTTTAAAATATTTTCTAGGGAAAAAAATAAAAAGCAAAAGGACTCTGAGCCTTATTGAGAAAATAGGTGATCACAAGGAGTCATTTACACTGTAGCTAATTTTAAAATATTCTCAAGCATCATGTTAATTCAAACATACTCAAAATTGATTGAAAATAATTTTCAATTTCTTATTTTTTATAAGAAATAAAAAATCTGTTTCTCATTTTTTATAAAGGAAAAAAATGGTCAATGTATACTCATACTTGCAGTTCTGAACCCAGATATGTAGTATGTTTCTATTATCCTCACAGGAAAAAAACATTGTTAATAGTTCAATCATATCTTTCCTAAGTGGACGTTAAAGAAGTTTCAGTAAAAATAAAGAGGAAGTATCATAATTTAAACTTAAACAATTGACAGTGGATGACAAGTGACTTTAATTTGTTGTTTACAAAAGCCATTTAACATTTTTGTAATCTACTTAATTCATATAATTGACACTTGCCAACAAAGCAGAGTAAATATACAAATAGATCTAATCTGAGATTTTGACATGTATTGTTTTAAATGACATCAATCCTGAGCTCTCAAAATAGAAAGGGAAAAAAGAATGAATGTGTCGCAGCTAAATAAACAAAAAAAAGGGCTTGGTGGCCATCCTTTCTAATAATGATGCTATTTTCTTTGCTATTAGCTTTCCCATTGGTAAAATGAAGATAATATTAGTTTCTCAATTTGGGGAGGGAGGAGATACAGCACTTTAATTTATTTTGTTGCTCTATTCACAAATCTTGTAATTTTATACACGTTGCATAAGTCTTTCTAAATAAAAAGTAAATGATAGTCTAGAATTAGGATGTTTCTCAATATGCCTCCTTCAATAGGAAGATCACCATGCTAGTTTTATTTTCCGTTAAAGGAGAAAAAAAATAGAAGAAAACGAAACACTAAAAGCCACGACTCATATTCATTTTAAGACAATGACTTAATGCAATCAATCTTCACCCAGGGTTGTTCTTTGTAGAGGCCGGCCACTGGAGCGACTTTTATCTTTCACATTCATAGCAGATGTCGCTTATGGGTCTCTGCACCCTTTCCCAGCAAGTCCCAATGTGGTCTCATAATTCTTAACACTTTCCAGGCAGCTCTTCCCAATCAAATGTATTTGACTCAAGAAGTAACCCTCATTTGCTATGTCTATTCTGCTGTACAGATTCAATTAGATGAGGGTGGGCCTGTAGTGGTGGACAGATCACAGCACTAGGGAAGGTAGGCTGCTGACCACACAGAGGTGATAAGGAAATCCATGGGGCTCCTGGAGTTGGATGGGGATCTTCTTTAGGCACTGCTCAGCAATTGCACAGCTGCTTCGTGAAGAGCTTGGATCCATTTTCTCCAAAAGAGTATAATAGATATCCTACCAGCTGGTGCCCAAAAGGCTGTTGGTTTTCTCCCCTTCTGCAGTGAGGTTTAAACTCAAAGTCAAGCTAGCCAATGAGGGGAAACAGAAACATGGTGGTGTGGGGTGTCTCCCTTCCTTTTATTCTCATGTCCAAGAGAAAGCTTGAAATTTTAATTTCAATATACAAATATTATATACTAACAACTAGAGAGAAGATAAGGAAATCACAACCCCTAAAGTACTAAAACCTTATTCCAGTAAAGTCTCATTTTTTTCTGGAGTCCTTGCTAATTTTTTTTTTTTGTAACTTTTATTTTAGGTTCAGGAGTACATGTGTAGGTTTGCTATACAGGTAAATTGTGTGTCATGGGGGTTTGGTGTACAGATTATTCCATCGCCCAGGTAAAAGCATAGTAGGCTGTAGGTAGTTTTTAAATCCTCTCCCTCCGTCCACCCTCCACCCTCAGGTAGGCCCCGTTGCTAATTTTACTCTGAGTTTTTAGCACTGACTGAGGATACGTACATCTTTCCTACACAATGATGGAATTAAAAAATATATAGACCTAACATTATTGTAGCCTCAAAACTAGACAAAAGCCAAGCTTTTGAACAACTAAGTAACATACATACAAAGTCTAATTTCATTGGCATTCTGAATAAAAACAATTCTGCATTTAACTTGTATATTACCTCTGATAAAACAGATATTCTGAGCAACTGTCACTTATAAATGATGTTATGATTATGGTTTGATATTTTAAGACTGATTCCTTACAGGAGTGCAGAAAGAAAAGCCCATGAAAGCTGGGTTCTTTTTACAGATTATGTATGCATTGTGGAGGCAAGGGAATCTCTTCCTCATGTTAGAAAATGAAGAAGTTAAAGTATGTTACTTAACATTTTCTAATGACTGTTAATTTGAGAAAACAGCAAAGTGAAATACAGTGGGAAGATTTTGAGAAAATTTTGTAGGAGTATTTTGTTCATTCTGGTTTCATTTCAACAACAACATTCTTTCATCAATATTTTAAAATAAGTAATAACTTAAGATTCTAATTTCAGGTTTTTCAACCTGTTGCTCTGGGGTATCTGATGTGATTCTTAAACTCAGAATTGTTCTGATTCCTGGCAATAGATATACATGCTTAGCTACACAGGGATAGGCTGCTTTCTGATTTCAATGCATGATCTGAAGAGTCCTTTAAAAGACAAATGCTGAATGAGACAAGAATTTGCAAGAGGTTCAGAAAGGGAAAGATGTATTTCTTCATAGTTCTCAAATTATCACTCCCAAAATAAGGGAGGAAAATGATTACACTAATGACAGCCTAAAATATCTTCATTGAAAGAAATTCAATTAATATAAGGCTTTAAGAAATTAGGCTCAAGGAAGATATTTAATTTTGTAAAATCATTTATTTTTTGCAAATTTGTTGGCACTTGTAAGTTCTTAAGCTAAGAATACAGAGGACCTAAGTTGCGCAAATAGCAAATAAATAGAATGCTACGTAAACCTAGGATTTGAAAGTAGTTACCTTAGATAAGTGTTTTTTAAATAAGGTCAATGTATAAAGTCCTTAGGAAAGCAGACACTGAAAAAAATAAAGGCTTATTTCAAATATACATACATATATTTTATATATATATATAAAAGGTTTCAAACCGATGAGACTTCTTTTAATAACTTCTCCTCCAAGCCATATAAAGATGTATAAGAATTTCTGAGAAAAGCATATCTATTCTCAGTGTTCCTTTATTTTCTTATGATAGGGCCATTTTTAATGAAAACAGCTACTTATGAATACTTAAGCATACTGTAAGATTTACTTCTTTGCCTACTTTATCCAGGTTTCTCTTGCCTAGGTTTGTACTTTCTATTTTCTTCATTTGGTTCACTTTCGTCTCCTTCGCAATTATTGCTATGTCTTAGCTTCTCCATGAAGCCATTGCTGAAAGCCTAAGGGTTAGCAATTTCTTTCTAATGTCAAGGTGCGTTCACATTTCCCTGAACATGCATAATAATAATATTAGTATACATTTTCTGAGATCTTACCATGTGCAAGGCAACTGAACATTATGTCACTCAGTGTTCAGAACGACCTTTGTAGTGTAGGGTAATAAACTATTATTATCCTTTCTACAGATGAAGGAACAGGACTAGCCAGTTAAGAAACAAATCTGAGTTGAGACTGCAAGAGCTGAGGCCAGATGCTGTCAGCCCAGCCCCAATGCCTCTGTTCTAACCCCTGGATTCGAGTTAGATTTAGGCAATAATCTTATGGAAAATCATTGTAATTATACCTTTATTTATTTTAAAATCAAATACCAAAGGGATAGATAACATGTCAAATTGATGTCACCATACTATGACCATGAACTGGCAGTTTATCAAATTCTTTTATTTTTTGATATGAGAGTTGGTGACAGCAGAAGTCCAGTGGATCCTGGGTGAGAAAGGGAATCAAATAAGAAAGAAACAATGCTAAAAGAGGAGTCAAGATATCACCACTTCATGGCTCTGCTGGATTTGAAGCCAGTACCATGGAACACCAGATCTTGACTTTATCTCTATGATAGGCTATTTAAAACCCGCCTACTCTTCTCTCTAATCTTCCCAAAGCCTGGAAAAACACCAATTAACAGAGACTAAACACTGATTATCCATTTCTAAAAAAGGATGGAAACTATTTTCAAATTTTTTAAGTCAGAGAAGAGACAGAATGAGCTAATTTTTATTATAAAATTGATATTGCAACAGACAATAAACCACTTTTCCCAGACTCACTGGATCTAGTTTAATGGGAGAAATTTTTAATTGCCACTTTAAAGTCCTGTGGTATGGCAAAATGGCAACTCAGAGGCCTGACATGACTGGATATCCTTGATAAGACGCTAATCTAGGCTTGTATTCCATCTATAAAATTTGTTAGTTGCACTATCTGTATTATGTCTACGGTTCTTTCCACCTCTGTTCTACATCTGCTTGTTTCTCTATCTAAGCCTACCTAACAATCCCAAGTTTTCCAAAGAAAGGATACACATCAGATGTATTGATATAGCTTTCATTATTGCCAAAACTTAAGATGTACTTTATTAAAAAAAAATCTCGTGGAATGAATACATTTCTTTAATCAACATGATGTCTCTCAATTCCCAACTCAAGTTCTTCTCTGTTCCTTCTTTCTTTAAATTTTGTGGCTCTTCTTGATTGTCTGCAATCAAAAAAAAAAAATCTTCTGCCATTTAACTCAATGTCTTTCCTTGTTTGTACATTTTCCTTCATCCTGTTTTCTTTTATGATTTTTAGATGTTCTATCTTCATAGTCTAGTTATTCCTGAATTTTTTCCTTTTATTTTTGTTCTTGAGCATTCTATTTTCTTGGACCTTTTTTTCATTTTGTTTTTTGGTCAACTCTTCTTATTTCCCTTCTACCTTTTGTTTCTTCCCTCTAATACTTTTACATTATTCTGACTTGCTTTTTTTCACCTCTTTTCCTCTTAAAGACTTGTGTAAAACTTTGGTTTTATCTTCATTTTAAGAAAATAATACTTTGTTCAAAAGTACTTACAGCATCAGAGCTCTTGGTCTTCCTCACTAGAACACCAAATTCAGAAGGAAAGAGGTTCTGAAGGTTCTGTATCCACCTCTTCCTGGGCATATTCAACGGAGAGTCTACCATTTCTCATAAAAGTTTACAAAGTATAAGATCTGTATGTCAGCTGAACCAAGTTACATACTCATGGCACATAGTCAATAGAGAGTGAAGGGAAAAAAATGGAAGAAATATTCAACAAGCAGTTCTGAGCTGTCAGACAGAGCAATTGAATCACCCAGTTGCAAGTAAGACAAAACCCAACTCAACTTTATTGAAACCAGAAAGGCTAACATAACTGAACACTGCATAAGTAGTGAGGTCACCAAGCATCTACATTCTTTCAATCTCTCTGCATTGCCTTCTATGGTGTTAGTTTTGTCCTAGGCATGGCTCCCTCATGAACTCAGCAGACCCTAGCAAGACAAGCCTGCTGCTTACATGCAACAGAAAAATACATTCTCAACAAAAGTCCTAAGATTTGAATGGTCTAAATCACACTTTCTTTTGAACCAATCATTGTGGAAAGAGAGGCGGGATACAGTCAATTATCAATCATGGTCCATGTGCTCCATCTCTGGAGTCTGGGTAGGAAGCTCTTGGGAATTACATGGTCTCAGAGAAGGAGTAAGGAGGCAAACCAGCTATTTGCTGGAAAGGCAACCAGCAAATATGCACTGCATGAGGCAAAGGTGAATACAGATAGTGCAAAATAAAAAGCAATTATTTAAACAATGTATGTTCTTTCTCCATGGAGTTATTTTGATAATTATAGGGTTATAAAAATGAATGAACACATTTTACTTTATGAAAATGGAGCTCCACCATGTCCTTCTATAATCAATGCCTCTAAGATCTCTTTCTGAGATTACTGACTCCATCACAGTTGCCCATTATTATTGTTATGTAATTTAAATGTTATTACTCTTAAATAATGAGAAGAAAGAATAACAATAATACTGAACCACAGCAAAAGACCATTTGATAAAATAATGATATTCTTGTGGGAAAAGAGTGCTTGAAAACCCAATTAGTAGATATTTTAAAAGAAATACATTGGCCGGGCGCGGTGGCTCACGCTTGTAATCCCAGCACTTTGGGAGGCCGAGGCGGGCGGATCACGAGGTCAGGAGATCGAGACCACGGTGAAACCCCGTCTCTACTAAAAATACAAAAAAAATTAGCCGGGCGTGGTGGCGGGCGCCTGTAGTCCCAGCTACTCGGAGAGTCTGAGGCAGGAGAATGGCGTGAACCCAGGAGGTGGAGCTTGCAGTGAGCCGAGATCGCGCCACTGCACTCCAGCCTGGGGGACAGAGCGAGACTCCGTCTCAAAAAAAAAAAAAATACATTCAGTTCAAGCAAATATAGGGGGGAAACCCACTTTTAAAAGTGAGAAAAGAGGCACACTTCGTAAGTGAGCAACTGTTGTTCTTCTCTCTTTGTCTCAATCTCATTACACTTTTTGCGGTTAAATACTAAATAAAAAGCTTATGAAATTAAAAGCTAGCACAGTAACAACTGAATGCATGGAAAGTCACCTGCATGGTCATTTGGGGATGAGGAGGAAGTGAAAGTCATTTTTACAGTGGTAGTTATTTATAGACAATCATACGCAGGTCTTCAAATAAATGAATGCCAATTCTTAGTCCCGAAAAAAGGCCCATGTGTATTCTCTAAAACTTCTGGATGTCAATTGCAAAGGGAATTCTGCCCAATAAGTAGCATACGAATACCTTTATTTTCCTAGTACTGAAAATAAAATAAAAAAGAAAATAAAAATAGAATGTTATCTGCAACAATGAGTCATCAGCCACTGCAGCTCTACAATATCCAGGTCTTTCCCTGTCTCTGCAGCCCTTCAAAAGGAGAGGACTATCTTTTAATGACACACATAAATCCCTGCACTGCCTGGCTGCAAAGCATAATTAATTCTGGCCCTTTTATGCTTAATGAAACACCTTGCACACATGACAGAAGTGGGTTTGAGCTTCTTGCGTGTACCTAAAAGAGGGACGGCCCTAGCAACAACCTAGTTCTACACAAAATGCTCTATACGTCACGTTTATATGAGCTTTGCCATTATTTCAAAATACATCTCTTATAACGAGCAAGTCAGGCTAAAGAAAACTCACAATCAGCCACCTGTATGAACAGTTTTCTTAACTTTTAAAAGAGTGGAATGTTTTGTTTTTCAAATTCTTAGCAGTAAACACGTTTTTATTTCTTGACTTGTGGTTGCAATAAAAGGATATTTAAACAAACTAGCTTAAATGCAGCTGCTCAATATCATTTTCCTTTATTAGAATAATTTTTCATATTTCAATGCGTACTTGCATGCTGCATTACAGAGGCTATTACTCCACAGAGAATCTCAAAATGTAAATTTTCAACATTCCATTTCAAACCACAAATGACAATATAAGTAAAATTTTAAAAACAAAATTTAAGTGAAAGATTCACCTTGAAAGACTTAACCCTCCTTAAAATATTCAATTATTCTAGCCTTAGCTGGAGTCTTGAAAGTAAATGCCTACGTTTAAAGAAGTTCCTACAGCTGTAAATGCAGTTTCCTTACTTTAATTATAGATTGTATCCAGAACAAGTGAATAATGAAAGACAGAATTCCTCTCACCTGTTTAGGTGTAACCCCAGGCATGCGAATATCCAATGCAAAATCTGATGCATCAATAGGAATTACCGGTCTGGTGGTACCAAGACATTCATTGGAAAATGGTCTGGTAGTTTCTTTAAACCTTAAAAAAGAGGGCAATTTCAATATTCTTGAACATAATGGAATCTAAACTCAACATGAGAAGGGGAAAGAAAGGAATTCTATGACCTTAAATTAAAGATGATTGATTTAAACCCAGTGAAAACTCTAAAGATGTGACGACTACACAATGTTCTTAAACATACTCAGATTTTCATTTTATAGTCCAATAACAATATATACCTAATTTGTAAACAAAATATAACCAATGCAATCAACCAGGCTACATTTAAAACTCCATTCAATAAAAACTTGTTTTTATTGAAAATTTATAAAAAATTATGTCATATAAAAATATATGTCAAAACATATATCTGTTTCAAGTTAATGAAGATATAGTATTAATACATTACAAATTATCACAGGCATGCCAATTTTCTAATGGCAGAAATATTAACCATGACCCAGTAAAAATTTCTGTAACTATTTTCGGTGTCCAGAATTACTAGCTAGAAACAAGAAAGCCAAACATAATCTTGCTAGGAGGCAGAGCTGTTACGAGGAAGAAATAAAAGACTGCGATGTGAATTACAAATGTACAAGTACATAAATATTTAATAAGGTAATTATGAGGCGTTTGTATACAGCTCAGTGTTTCCTTGTGAGCTATTACAGTCTATGATCTGCTTCTCCTCGACACTGATGTATCTTTATATTTTATTCTTCGAGCTGTTATAAACAAGAAGGCATTCAAATCTAAGCGAATATATTGTAGTTCCTGAAATACCTCCCCCAGAGGGAGTGATTAGTTTTGGAAATCACAACTTCTAATTGGAGTTTTGAAAGCCAGAACTGCTTGGCTACAATTCAGTGGGCTTTTTCTGCACGGGGGACTTCACAAGAAGTTACTGTGCTAAAATTCCAAGTCATTCCAGCAAAGAACATCAACCTCGTCTATTCTGCCAACACTCAGGTTCATAAAAGTGATTACATTTATCAATAGCATGCACAGAAAGCACCCGAACAACGAACACCCACCTCTTAAAGACAGAAAGTGGGCTTCGGAAAGCCAAGCAGCTGCTTGGAAAAACAAGGAGAACTAGCAGGCTGGGGACGCGGCCAGCCATGTCCACGCCGATCCGACCCCGCCGGGAGAGGACCCGGCAGCGCAGCGCGGGGCTGGGGCCGGCGGTTGGGCAGCGGGGCCGCCAGCAGCCGCTACTTCATGGCCCGGGCGCGGCGGGCGTCCTGCGGCGGCCACACACCATCAGCCCGCGAGAGCAGCGAGCTGGCCGCGGCGAGGCGTCTCGGTCACGAACGGCGGGCAGAAAGCCGTGGGCAGGCGGGACTTTTGTCCAGCCCGCAGGCGGAAGCTTTCCTCCCTCCAGCGCCGCTCGCGTGCCCTGGCGCTGGGGCTAGACGCGCGGGTGCCTTATCACTCCGGAATGACAGGGACTGTGAGGGGTATCACCCAAACCCGCGTCAGTCATCATTCAGAACCTGCAAAAATAGAAGCAGATAATGGATGACTAACACGTTACAGCATTTGTCCTCAGCAAATCCCAGCTGAGGTTCTTTAATACATTAGTAGTTTCACAAGCTTGCGCCCAAGCCTGGGGAAAATGCCGGTCTGTTGAGCTCCCTCCCCCACAGCCAGCCCCCAGGATTTCACGAACCCCCACTGGCGTAGCCCCTGTAAAGCCCGTGTTCTGTCTTTGCTTGCTCTTCCTCCCTCGGACCCACTCCTGTTTTCTTTTCCTACTTCTTCCCCCCTTTATCCCTCACAGCCACCCCACTCTGAATTTCTCCTTAGTTCCTCTATCACTCCTTTCTCTCACCAAAAATGCTCTAAATACCTCTCTGCTGAATGTAAACATCACACAAATGACCGGCTAAGGCACAAGGAAAAAAACAAAACAAAAAACGAAGAGAGGCAGAGACAAAGCACTTGGATACCACAGTAATCAGATAGAAAAAGACTTTGAGAACAAAGGCATGTTTATATACATGCATCACAGAGCTACAGATTCAAGAGGAAAGATACCTCCTACCAAGAACTCCCAAGGATCATCACAGAATTGCCCAAGTTCTCAGAATTATTTTAAAACAAACCAAAACTCTACAGCTAACATGATACAGAAGATGTAAATGCCCATTTAAAAATCCTGCATCTCATAAGCAAAATAATAATTTTGTACTTATAAGGTATGCCTTCCAAAAGATATCCTTTCCTAAGTTTAGAGTTTTACAACATAATTAGAAAGAGTAGGGAGAATCTTAGCTGCCCCCCAAATGAATTTTATCTTCAAAAGTTATGATCAAGAACGTCACATTAATACAAATGAAAGGCCATGAAGAACTAATGTTACAGCTCAACGTTTTATAAGAGGACTTAACTAGGCTAAACTTGAAAATATTCATATTTTGACTGAATACATTTAAGACTATGTATCAAACCTGCAAATTTTAGTCTGAAGGCATAAAACTGTATAATTCACAATATAAAAATACTGTACTTCCAAAGAAAGAGATTAAAGTTTTATTTTAATCGGTAACTATAAACATCATTCCAAGAATCTCAAATGAATTTGATAGGAAGATGTGTAACAGTAAAAGAAAGAATAAGGAAAAATCATATCGAAATCTTTCACAGTAATACATCAGCCTCTGGAAATCACAAGATAGTGAAGCTAATCTAAAACAAAACAAAACAAAACAAAAACCTAGAACCAAAACAAATAAAAAAGCACTAACCTTGTATGAAGTGAGATTCTTCATGATAAGTGTTTTCTAGATACCGTATCCCAAATATAAATAAAACCTGACTTAACATCCAACCAATTCAAGGATGCTTGAGGCTCACCAGCAGTCAAGGGCCAGCTAATTTACATAAGCAATGACATTTTTAAAAGACTGACAATATCTGTTTGAACTTTCTCTTTGGCTTGCTGTTTGGGCTTTCAGAAACAAAAACCTTCAGCTTTATCCTTATCCTGTGGGTAAAGGAAAGAACTCCTTCTGGAGGAAGAGAAACAATTGGCCTGAAGGCTATGCTATTGCCTTTGCTAGCAACAAAGTATAATCCTATCAAATGACAATACTTCACATTCCCTGAAGTTCTTTAAAAAAAAAAAAAATATATATATATATATATATGAAGAAGGGATTATATTTTAATATTTTATTCAGAACCGGATTCAAGGACAGTCCCTCTTCCAGTTGGCAAGGAGATTTGGTATTACACAAACACTTGAAAACAAATTAAGTATTAAAATTCTCTAACAGGAACACACCCTTAAGTACCAGCCTTTGAAAAGAATATTCCACTTATCTCTTTGATTTTATTACCTTTGATGTCCCTAAACCACCCGCTTAAAGAAAAGAGAATTAAAGTTGTGGGTAGAAGCAAAGTTGGTATTTGTAGCCATGAATAGAACAAAAGGTCTTATAAAAATGAAAGCTAATTATGCTTCTTGTTTCTGGATGACTTGTAAGCTAAAGACAAAATACAAATCATCATAAAAAAAAAAAACATGTCCACCTATTTTATTTTAATTCTGGATAATGTAGAACATATAATAATCAAATTTTATTAGTATTCTTATTTAAAATTTAAAAATTTTAAATATATTTCGCATATTTTGTTGAGATAATTCCTTCACTCATCCAAGAAAAAAAAAATCCTTAGTTTCAATACTTTCTACAAAAGATTGTAATACATACTGGAGTTTTATAAAATGAATAAAACTAAAAAAGAATATAGTCTATTAAGGGAGATGAGAACTTTACACAGTAACATAAGGTATATTTAGAATGTAGTATTCTATATGAGTACTATAAAAAGAGACTCAGAATTTTGAAGAAGGAAAGAATCTTCAAAAGGAGGGCAAGAAAAAAGAAGAGTAAAAGCAGTATTCAGTGGAAGGGGTGGCTACTGAGCAAGCCTTGGAGGACAGTTAGAGTTTCCACTGTGAGAGGTGGACAATGAGCATTACAGGTACAGGGAAATGGCAGGAGCAAAGGAGCCCAGATGGGGAACAGAGTATGTTCAAAAAGTAATAAAAGTTCTGCCTCCTAGACTCAAGCTGCAGGCCCAGATTTACTATTTTATTTGTAATACAAAGCAAATGTTCTGTTTACATATCCATAAAATCTTCAGGTAAGAATGATTTATAACCTATACCTGTATGGATATTAATTCCAGGAGGAGTATTAGTAGGTAGTTAAGTACAGCCTAGTCCAGAAGACCATAAAACTAATTTGGCTCTTACAAAGTAGGCAGTCCATTCCCTCTAATTTTCATTTAAAAAAAAAAAAAAGACAGCTGGCATTTGTTACTGGTCAAAGAGCCAAACAAATATATTCGCCAATTTGACCATTCAGTCGTGTATTCATTTATAAGAGACCCTGTACAGCATAGTGGATACCTGTAAACTGAAGGAAAACTGCCTGATTCCTGGGTCCACTATTTATTAGCTGTGTGAAACTAGACAAGTACCTCACCTCTCTAGCTTCAGTTTCTTCATCTGCAAAATGGACCTAATCATATTACCTACCTCGTAGGGCTGTTGCCAGCAAAAACTAAATTAATACCCTTAGGACAGTGCTAGACACATAATAAATGTTCCCTATTATTGTTGTTGCAACAAATATATATTGAATGCCTGAGACTCTGAATGCTGGGGATGGTGATAATCAAGACAGATAAAGTTCCCACTCTTATAGAAATTACTTTCTGGGGGAGAAAAACAAATAAAAATGACTACCAAACTGTAAATTTCATTTTCTTTTAAGGAGATTTTATGCAGTTTCCTTGCATGACTTACGATTAAACTGATTAAAGGGTGCATATCCATTCACATAGCAATTTGACTTCTGAGGATTAATTCTTAGGCAAAAACTGAACAAGGCACAACTGTGTTTATAAAAATGTTTACTAGTATTGTTCGTAATAACAAAGACCTGGATGTTTATAATGGCAAAGAACTGAAAGCAATTTAAATGTCCTTCAATAGGAGATTTGTGGAAAAAAAAAACTTACAGTTACAAAAACCAGAATACTATGCACCCCTTTAAAAAAAAAAAAAAAGACAATATGTGTCTATTTTTAAAGCCAAGGGCATTTTTTTTTTTGAAACTGGGTCTTACTTTGTCGCCAGGCTGGAGTGCAGTGGCACAATTTTGGCTCACTCCAACCTCTGCCTCCCAGACTCAAGCAATCCTCCTGCCTCAGCCTCCCGAGTAGCCGGAACTACAGACATACACCAACATGTCCTGCTAATATTTGTGTTTTTTGTAGAGACAAGTTTTTGCCAAATTTCCCAGGCTGGTCTCGAACTCCTGAGCTCAAGTGATCTGCCTGTCTCAGCCTCCTGAAGTGCTGAGATAACAGGCGTGAGCCACCATGCCTGGCCTCCAAAGGCATATTTTATAACATATTTTTTGCATAACTTAAAAAATTTTTAAAGAACCTGAAACTTATAGAAATGCTGCTAGTACAAATAACTTTTTTCCATAATCATTTTAGAGTTACTGACCTGATGCTCCATCATCCCTAAACACTTTAGTGTAACTTCCTGAAAACAAATACGTTCTACTACATAACCTCAATAAAATCATCAAAATAAAAAAATTCACACGGATACATTACTAACATCTAATCCTCAGGTTCCAAACTTTGCCCACTGTCCCAATAGCGTCTTTTATTAGCAAAATAATCCAGTTCAGAATCACGTGTTTCAAGGAGAGTTGTCATATCTCCAGTCTGCTTCACTCCAGACAGTTTCTCAGTCTGTCTTTAGCTTCTATGACCTTGACTCTATGGAATATTATAGGCTAGTTATTTTGCAGAATGCCTCTCAATTAGTGTTTGTTTTATGTTTCATTAGGACCAGATTCAGGTTATGCATCTTTGGCAGGATTATGACAGAAATGATGGTGTGTTCTTCTCACTACATCTGTATTAATTGTCCATTGCTGCATATCTAATTACCCCAAAACATAGTAGGTGAAAACAATAAGCATTATCTTGCATAGTTTCTGTGTATCAGGAAAAGCTTAGCTGTGAGGTTCTCTTATGAGGTTGTAGTTTAGATGTGAACCAGAACTGCAGTCATCTGAAAGCTTGACTGGAGCTGGAAGATTTGCTTGCAAGATACCTTGCTCACATGGCTGACAAGTTAGTGCTGGTTGTTGGCAAAAAAACTTGTCCTTAATATGTGGCCTCTCTCTCAGGCTACTTGAGTGTCTTCACAACATGGCAGCCGGCTTCCCCCAGAGTGAGCAGTCTTTTATTATGTAGCATCAGAAGCCACATACCATCATTTCTCTAACATCCCGCTGGCTATGCAGGTCAGCCCCACCCACTGAAGGAGAAGACCACCCAGGACATGAATAGCTAGGTGGGGAGGACCATCTGCTTGGAAGCTAACTACCATAGCATTTTATTAAGTGGCCATGATTGTGACTTGTCTCATTACTGACAATATTAACTTTGACCATTTGATTAAATTGATGTCTTCCAGCTGTTTCCACCATACGGTTACTATTTTTTTCCCTTTATAATTAATGTTTTGGTGAAGTGGTTATTTTATTATTATTATTATTTTTGAAACAGGGTCTCGCACTCCGTTGCCCAGGCTGGAGTACAGTGGCATGATCTTAGCTCACTGCAACCTCTACCTCCTGGGCTCGGGTGATCCTCCTACCTCAGCCTCCCAAATAGCTGGGACCACAGGTATGCACCACCACACCTGGCTAATTCGTTTTGTATGTTTTGTAGAGACAGGGTTTCACCACGTTTCCCAGGCTGGTCTCAAACTCCTGGACTCAAGCTATTCCCCCACCTCACCCTTCCAAAGTGCTAGCCTTTGACATATTCCTATCATCCTTTGAACATTTCCTTGCTTTGTGCCCCTTCTCCCACCTGGGCTCAAAGCCCAGCACAAGACCTTCCTTTTTGTGCTCTTTATCTCACTTGCCCTTTGTGAACACCTTATACCAGGCTGCGCACACATGGATGCCCTCCTCACCCTGTCTGGGCTCTGACACTCCATGCCAGGTCACCAATCCCATCACATGGATGCCTCCTTACCTAACATGGGCTCCAATGCCCAATGCCAGGCCACCCTTCCTCAATATCTACCCTGCTTTGCCCTAGATAGTTGCTTTAGGACTGAACTGGTCAGGAAGAAAAAAGACATCAATTTTTGAACAGCAAATTATAGAACAGCATACATATAGAGAGTCATGTGTCACTTAACAATGAGGTTACGTCCTGAAAAATGCATTGCTATGTTAGGCCATTTCATCCTTGTGTGAACATCGACTGTACTTACATAAACCTAGATGGTATAGCCTATGACACACCAAGGCTCTATATAGTCTACTGTTCCTAGGCTACAAACCTGTACAGCATGTTACTATAGTGAATACTGGAAACAACTCAAACACAATGCTAACTATCTGTGTATCTAAACATATCTAAACATAGAAAAGGTACAGTAAAAATACGGTATATAAGATAAGAAATGGTACATTTGTATACGGCACTTACAAATGGAGCTTCAGGACTGGAAGTGGCTCTGGTTGAGTGAGTGAGTGGTGAGTGAGAGGCCTAGGACATTACTGTACACTACTATAGACTTTATAACACTGTACAGGAGATTTTATGCAGTTTCCTGTAAGCTATACTAAATTTATTTTAAAACTATTTCTTCAATAATAAATTAATCTAAGTGTAGTGTAGCTTTTTACTTTATAAACTTTTAAAAATTGTTTAATTTTTTAACTCCTTTGCAATAACATTTAGCTTAAAAAACAAATGCGTTATACAATTATATAAAATATTTTCTTTCTGTATATCTTTATTCTATAAGCATTTTTAAAAAAACCTTATTAAACTTTTTAAGCTTTTTTGTTAAAAGTGAAGACACACACACACACACACACACACACACACACACACACACACACACAATAGCCTAGGCCTATACAAGATCAGGATGATCAATATCAGTTTTTCACCTCCACATCTTGTCCCACCAGAAGGTCTTCTGGGCAATAACACATGGAACAGTCATCTCCTATGATAACAATGCCTTTTGAAATGCCTCCTGAAAAACCTGCCTGAGGCTGTTTTACAGTTAACATTTTTTTTGTAAGTAGAAGGAGTGCACTCTAAAATAAAGATAAAATAGTATTATAAATGCATAAACCAATAACACAGTCGTTTATTATCTTTATCAAGTATTATGTACCATACATAATCGTACGTGCCAAACTTTTATGCGACTGGCAGGGCAGTAGGTTTGTTAACACCAGCATCACCACAAACACGAGTAATGCGCTGACATTATGATGACTACGATGTTACTAGGTGATAGGAATTGTTCAGCTCTATTATAATCTTATGGGACCACCATCACATATGTGTCGTGACATTGACTAAAGCATCGTTATGAGGTGTGTAGTAATATAACTTAAACTGTTGCATTTCCAGAGATTTTCTATGGAGATGGTTGGGGAAAAGGTGGAGTTCATTGTCTTATTTACATACTTTTGTAGTCTTTAAATTTTCAATGGCTTGTATTACTTTTGTAACTAGAAGAAAACAGGAATATATGCATTTTAAAATATTTTATTAAATATGGTTCGACAGATTTCAATTTACATGTTAACTGCTATCTGAAAGTTAGGTAATGTTTTGATAAAAGAAAAATTCTTCCTCTACTTAGCAAGAACATTACAAACTAAATGTTATGGTGGCTATACAGCTGTAATGCAGAGCTTCTTAAGCTCAGCACTATCAACATTTTGGGCTGAACCATTCTTTGATGTAGGGGCTGTCCTGTGTATTACAGGGTGTTCAGCGGCACCCTTGGCCTCCGCCCACTAGATGCCAGTAGCATTCCCCTCAGTTATGGCAACCAAAAATGTCTCCAGACATTGCCAAATGTCTTCTGAAGGGTAAAATCACCTGGTTGAGAACCACTGTTGTAATGTGGCTCATTAAGATGAAGCTTAACTTGTAAATCAAATGCAATGCCATTTTCTTTATATACATATAATAAGAAATAAATAACTTTAAAAAGTGTTTGCAAAAATGGAACTTCCAAATAATGGGGGAAAATATCCTAACAGAATAATCATAACAACAGTTAACACTTACTGACTTATATGCCAACACTGACTTTGCGTGTATTATCTTGCTGAATTCTTATGACTTTGAGATATGGGTTATTAATCCTGTTATATAGATGAGGAATCTAAAGCTCAGAAAAATTAACTTGTTCTGGTTACACAGTGATAGAGCAAGAATTCAAATCCTAGCCTGCTGACTCCAGAATCCATGCTGTTAATCCATACTCTTCAACACAAAACGGACCCTCCACATTTATAGGGGATATTTTCTTCAGGTATAACATATAGGTAAATCCTTTGAATACCATTTTCTTGCAAAATAATAATAGCTCATGTTTATTGAGCAATTACTATATGCCAGGCATTGTACTAAGCAGTTTATATAAATTAGCTCTTCTGAATCCTCACAGCAACTCTATGAAATTTGTACCATTATCATTCTTATTTTACTGAAGTGGCAACTGGACACAAAGCGAATTGGTAACATGCCCATGGTACCCAGCCAGGACATAAACACAGGCAATCTGACGCCATGGTGGAAGCTCTTAACTACGCACCTAGTCTTTTTTCCACTCATATACTAGGAAGCATTCCCTCTTCAACTTTATAAACATTACTCATTTAGCTAATTCAGAAGGTAACAAATCGAAGTCCTATGCCTATGGTTCAAATTGATCCAAAAGAAGATTTGGTTTGGCCTGCATGGGTTTTTTCCCACCTCCTCCCCCATATTTGAGCTCTGAATAAACATTTCAAAATGAAAGATTTCACATAAAACCCAGATTTCCACTCTCTTGAAGAGCCATAAAAATCTGGCATCACTGAACTCACATTTCCACACAGCAACAATTAGTTGAGCCAAGTAATGACTCCCTTTTTGACATGGCCAGCAATCCGCAGACTGCCACTGTCCCCACTGCTCCCTATCTGCTCTCAGTCTCTAAGGCTAGGAGTAGTTGTTAAAACTGCTGCTCAGCTCTCAAGTGCAGTTGTTTGTTCATTTGTTTTTTGCCCTTTGTATTTTTTTTTTATATCTGGCCAGCTTTTCTCATTAACATTACTAGCTGAAACCTTAAAATCATCTGTGTTGTGATCACTGAGGGACACCCTTGCTCTAGGAAGGTAAACTTCACCCTAGGTGGAACATAGAGTTTACCACACTTAGGTGTACGAAGTTGCTGGGGTTTTTTTGTTGTTGTTGTTGGTTTGTTTTTTAAGGCTCTCTTCATTAGCAAGACATAGCAAATTGAATGGTATTTTCTGCACACAGATTTGTTTGGGATTCGTGTCTTCTAATATGCAGCCAATTTGAAGTATCTTTCCCTTGCAAGTCAAAATTGGCTAGGTAACTATTAGAACATACATGCTGAAAAAAAAATCTCAGGGGTACCATTTAGTATATGATTCTACTGCAATAAGAACTTGCCAAAAGTTAAAAATTTTATTTTAGTTTATTTTTTGTTTCCATGATCAGTAACAGACGTCCTTTAAATATGTCCATTAGTCATCAAATCGCTCAGCCCTGTAAATACTTCCATGGAGAAAATAACAAGACATATAATTCTTAATTAAATTCCTCAGCTTTGACTAATACAAATGTTACTTCCTAACACATGTATCAAATTCAATGTTGGCATATTTTACTGTAAAATAAAACAGATCCCTGTCTTCCAAATAGCACACATCTTTTTACTCTAAAGACTGAACTGTCAAGTTCTCAAGAGATGGGTGAACTGCAGAGGAAAGCATTAACCACTACAGATGATGCCAGAGAGGTGCACCACTTCTTTGTATCCTAATTTGCCTATTAGGTACCTTATTTATTTATAAGCTCAGGACGTCACATAAAATTTAGTTTCACAAGAGCACAAAACACCTCTGCAGCTATCTCCTACTTTCTCCTTGAAACATTGTTGAGTCAGGGGAACAGACCTTTGGGCTGATTTTGCAGAGCTATTTGGTGGATAACCTGCCGTGAGCTCTGCCTTAACTCATGAAGCAAGTCAGTCAGCAGAACCTAGACTTAGAGACTATGTCCGTAATATGCCATTTCAGAAATTAATGGACTTTGTTCCTCTTCAGTAAAATTTTTCAGGAACTAGTTTGCGAGTAATGTCAAAGACCTCACTACACTTCAAATCTTGGATGTTTTTTTTCAAAAAAAATGTGAATCATAGATTGACCCACTGATTTAGGTATTGAAAGATCTTTTGCATTAATGCTTTGTAGTGCTTCTTTTGTGGGTCTTTGTGTTACTAGTTTCTTTTATTTTTAGGAGGAAGTTGGTTTAGAATGGAGGGAGGGTAACCACATGTAAGTGCAAATATTTAGTGTACCGGGCTTCAATGGATGTAGTCTGAAGGTGGGGATCTGCCTTTCCTTCTGTTTTTCTTGCAATCAATCAACACATTTTTAATGAGATGTTTGTGACTTTTTTTCCTGTTTGATTCCACATCCTTAGGCATACTAGTTATTCCTGAAGCATTTTAATATATATTTTGTTAAATGCTTTCCAATGACTTCAGAGGCAGGAGGTATCAACTACACACAAAAACCAGCTCAGACCCAGACCATGCAGTTACAAATAAGTATTCTCTTTCTTTAAAAGTCTATAGGAAATGTCTAGATTTTCGCTTAAAAACAACAGTGACCTTTGTCTTCTGTTTCTGGTGCTATTCATACAGAAATGTTTTCTCTCATAGCATAGTTGTATTTTCAAATGATTCTTATGTTTTCCATTTCAGATGTTCAAATTTGTACAACAAAATGCATAAACACACCCTTTCCTATTATAAAAGTTTTGCCATCCTTTTCTTCAAGCCACTCAGCTGTATTATTACAGTACTTAAAAGTGAAATCTATAATCATATAACCCTATTATAGAATTGAAAAACATATGGAAATTTTTCTTAAAGATCATCAAAGAATGTCAAAACATTCTCTCATTTGAATAATTCTGCTCAATTGGGTTTAGAATCCCTTAAAGGGATTCTGCAAAGTGTAAACTACACACTGCCCTCTCAATTCATCTCAACTAGATAATTTGGAAGTCATTAACAAAAGAACAAAGCTGCTTAAAAAAAACATTTTAATGTCTTTATTTTAGGGCAGAGAGGCTAAAATAAAATTTAGCTTAATCGTAAGACAACCATTTGAATTTTTAAATATGCAATTCACCACTGAAAGTACAATGTACTGAAGTAGCTTATATGCAGATATCTTAATTTCTAGTCTATATTACTAACAGTTTTCTTTGATCAGTGTCCCCAAATTCCCCATGAACTATCAATGAAGAGCTTCATAGTTTTCTTCTGGCTGAAAATGATCAAAGCATTCTTATGTTTGTTAGAATTCTTTGATGCTGCTGCACAAACAGGTGGTGAGTTTATTTCATTGCTATTAAACTGTTTCTTGCTGTCTTGAGCTTAGGAAGAAGTGGTTTATTTTAACAAGGTGCTCACAGAGTGGCTTGTTCTTTCCCAGTTTTTAATAATTTTTACAAGGTTTCCCACAGTGACTAGCAATATGCAACCTGAAATGGAAAATGAGAGCTAAAAAAAGATGAGGTCCATGACCCTCCAGGCCTGAGACACATCCCAGGTGGACTTCCAGGAGTATCAAGGAAGTGAAGCCCAAGCACACCCAGTTGATCTTATTAGCTTTCTCTTTCCATTGTTGAGGCTACATGCCCTAAGCTTGAGTTATATCATAACTAAAAGTTGAGTTTTTAAGTGGCAGAAAAATGTGAAATACCCAGCATTTGCCAATTTAAACCAAAATAAGGAGGCCCGCAGGCAGTATAGTATAGAGAAGTTATTCTCATTTTTGAAGTATAAAAATCCCTTTTTAAAATGAGGACATTTCATGGAACTATACATTATAATGACACTATTAATAATTAATATTAATAATTTTTGAGTATTTGCTATATGCCAGGCAGCATTTTAAATACTTTCCATGTATAATTTCATTTAATGCTCATAACATCCTATAAGCTATGTCTAAGTATTATCTACATTTTACAGATGAGCAAATAGAGGCACAGAAGTCAAGGAACATGTTGGACATCACGTTGCCAGCAGTAGTGGGGCAGGTACTGAAACGCAACTTTGGCTGCCTTCAAGGCAGGATCTACCAACTTGATAGAGGCTGTACTTCTGGTATTTATTAGGAAAATACATAAAGGCTAAGCTGAATCATTACTGAATCAGTAATGCTTTTAAATAAATTTTTACTTCACGTCACATATAATTCAAACCAATAGTACACACAAGTGTGAGAAGTGTTATTTGTTTCACATCCCACAATGCTCATTTCCTGGCAGTGACTCTGGGCTTCACTCTAAATCTGCCTCCCCTGTGGATTCTGAGCCAATGAATGAAAACCACTGGTGTAAAATAAGGGTGCAGACTTGATGTCAGAAGTGATAGTTCTAAGTCCTAAAGGGATTCCCTTCACATTTCCTAACTTTGGTTCCCCCTGTCTAAATGATGGTATTGATAAATGCTCCACCAAATGGCTACTGTGAGAAACAAAAAAAGTGAGCAAATCCTAAAAAGAGTAAAGCACCAGAGAGATCACAAGTTGTTATTAGTGTTTCAGGTTTAGCTTTATCAATGGATAAAATATAAAATCTTTCTTTTATTTTTCTAAATTTACACTGTTCATTCTGAACCTATTTATATCTTATCTTTTTTATTTCAGAGTACTAGAACATCTTCAGATGTCAGGCACTTTACAATTATCTTTGAAGAGTCAGGGAAAAACAGAGCTAAAAACCCAAATTAAAATACTCTTCCTAACACTAAAAATAAAAACAAAAACGGTAACTCTATCATTTAGCAAAAATATAACTAAAATGTCAACCTAAATCATTTGAAATATGCTTCACTAATCAGAAATAACAATTTGTATTCCAAGGGAATAATCAATGTTATGTCAGGATTATTAGGAAACATTTATTAGGTACTGGCACTGACAGGTACTATATGTCTTAGCCTCAAGTTTGTGTCGCATGACTTAAGAAAACTATACAGAAGCAGAACCCTCGCAGAACCAACTGCCAAAAGAAATCAGCAGTGGGGGTCAATTATGTACATTTATATTCCAAAAGTAGCTGGATGTTTCTGGAACAAATGAAATATAAACTGGTGTGCTTAACTAGGTGCTTAGTATTTAAATTACACAAATAGATTCTTAGTAATACTTGCTGATTTCCTTAGAGGAATACGGACAAGAAATGTACCTTATTGGGCCGGGCGTGGTGGCTCACGCTTGTAATCCCAGCACTTTGGGAGGCCGAGGCGGGCGGATCACGAGGTCAGGAGATCGAGACCACGGTGAAACCCCGTCTCTACTAAAACAATAGGAAACTAAACTATATGTGTAATCATGTTTACTATTTTTTACTTGATTCTATCGAATTTATATTATTCTAAAAAAGGCTTATCAGGTTCCTTTGAAGTGGAGTTTTAAAAGTCAGCATATAGGCACAAATTTTATTTTATATTTTAAATTTGCTTCCCATTATAATCCATATTAATTTCTATTATCATAAAATTACATCTCTCTTTAAAATAGTGAAGAAATCATACAAATTAAAAAAAAAACTTCTTTGATCCTGATACGACTAACTCATAACATTATGTAAAACTCTGGATAAAGCAAATAACATACTTCTAATAATCCCAACCAAAAACTGTTACCTTTTTGAAAGGTTATGTTTTTAAAGATTGAAAAAAATAGAAACCAAATAGAAAAAAACAGAGCATTATGCTTTTAAATAAACTATTCATAAAGATACAAAATTTACACATTTAGTAGAGATCATATTTATTCTTATTTAAAAATATATTAAGGTCATTGTCAAAACCTGTAAAATTCCATTGACAAAATAAAGCTTTAAAATAATCAGTAGTCCCCATAATCAGTCCAGAGGTATAACAGATACTTAAAAGAAGGTGACCATTTTATTTTTCAACATGATTTTCAAGGATGTATTCAAAATTAATGGCCAATGCTTGACCGGCCAGTCATTTCCACCATCATAATGGCTGGTGCAGATGACTGCATCATTGATTCAGGGATAGATACCAATGGAGAAAGCAGCTTCCACATTGGTTATGCTCGGTATATATCTAAGAAAATAAGAATATGTTGTACAGATTACTGCTTTTTTGGCGTAGTAGAATTTGTATTTTGTTCCACAATACCTTCATCTATGGTTAAATAGAAAAGATAAGTTGAACGACAGAGATGAAATAATGATATTATTAAATATTAATGCATTCAAATATAATGAGAAAACACACTTTAAATTATTTGATCAATTAAAACAAGGTTAAGAAAAAAACCACAAAGGTGAAAGCTCTTTGTCCATAATAACATAGCACTAACGTGCTGTATTTCTCTTGAACTCAAGGCTACAGAGTTATTTTAAGATATTAAAACAATACTATTAATTGTTTCACTCTGATTTAGCCAAATTAATATGTTAAAATGGCCTATTTTCCTTGTTCCTAAAACTTTGTAATGGTCTCCTTATCTTTTCACAAAATGCCAAAAGTTTGCTTGCTATCAAAAAGGTCAACATCTTTTATCAGTAAGCTTTATCTTGATCAAATGCTGACTTTAAAATCAGAAAAACGAGTGAGTTAAGCAATATTATTTGCCTAAAAGAGAATAAAATTTATGATAAATTTTCCCTTTCATTTTTATATTTAAATCACTATTAGTATTACATTGTAATGAGATAAAGGCTCATTAAGGCTGCCTTTGTTATGTAAAAACAAAACACACTAGAGGGGATATTCTTTATCGAGTTCCAATTATCCTCCAAGGAGATACCAAATGAGATACCATTGAAATATTTAAGTTTAATTATGCAACGTGTTCCAATATATAATCAACATACATATACACACAACCTAAGTATTCACTCACACTCCTGAATCTTTTGTATTTAAAATTTTCTCCTAAGGAGAAAGTCAATAGTAATAAAATTACAGAAAAATTCTAAGGGAAAGAAATCCCACTTTTATGCACATAAAATAATATTTTCTAAACGAATCGTGCATCTGATTACTGAGCAGAGTTCTCCTCACAGTCAGTTTTAGGTTTTCCCAATCCCTCTTTCCTCCTGTTCCAGCAGATTCAGTCAATAAACTAATCTGCTTTTTGTCTTCCCAAAATAGAACCTACCAATATGAGTTTCCTGTCGCCCCATATTTGTCCCACCAATTAATGAATTTGAACTTGAGACCAAATTGTAGTCGGTAGTTACTCCTGCTCTTTTTTCTACCTCTACATTTCTTTCTTCTAGATTTTTCATATCAGAATTTCCCAGATGTTTGTTTTTTTGCAGGGCGTTGTATGAGCTGTAAAGAAGACATGGCTCCGTTCCCCACAGCTGTGCAGCCTGAAGTACCACCGCCCCGCCAGCCGCCCCCTGGACCACCCACACTTGGTGGGGAAGTCAAGTACTGTCCATCAAGTGGCCATGTGATCTCCTTTAGCCAATAAGGAGGAAGAGAAGTGAATTGTGTCCACGCTGAAGTTTTAAAAGCCTGTGTGTAATTCACCACTTTTTTTCCCTCTGCCAGTGAGCAGTGATGCTCACAGGGAGGCTCTTCTAACTGCCTACTCACACAAAAAGATAGAGGGCAAGTTATGGAACAGCCCTCTAATAGGGACTTAAATTTAGAAATTACTCAAATATTTACATGAAAAAAGAATATTAAAGCAGACGAGCCTGATAACTCTAAGGATCAAATTTAATTATTTTCCAACTACTCAGCAGGATGGGGGTTTATGAAGTTTATATCGGTTACAGAGAAGACAGAATATGAATTTCAATACCTGCATCCATGCTTACTTCCACTCAATGCACTATGTTTGCTAAGGGCTAAAAAACATCCTCAGTTCAGAAGAAAGCTCATTTGTTTTTTTTTTTAACCCAGCAAGCATCAAGCTTCATCCTGCACATTCCACTGTTATATCCCCAAACCTAGCACACAAAAACACATTGACATACTTAGTAAATGTTAAGTGAATGAATGGGAACAAGGAAAAATATAAAGAAATACATGACACAGTTCTTCAGGATCTCATAGTAAAGTTTAAGGAAAATGGCGCATACCAAATTTGGATACCTATCAAGTTTTGAAATAGAAAATAAATGTTTAAATGATTTTTAAAATGAGAGTAATATATATACATAGTTAAAAGTCAAATAGTACTAAAAACCTACAATGAAAACAGCATTCCCTTACCCAGCTACTTCAAATCCTGCTCCTGAGATGCAACTATTTTCCACTCTTTTAGCAGGGTATTCTGGTACTGACATTCATTTTCCCGAATATGTTGATATTCTAATTTATCAATTTCACAGTTCCATTAATTATCTATTGACTTCTTACTTTGGAAGATGAAGATTTAAGTCTCCTATCACATCCCACCAGCATTCCAATAGACTCACATCACAATTTTTGGTTAAATTAATATTTAAGTTGTTAAACTATATAACTAATATTCTGCACTGAACCAAGTACTGTCCCATGATTGTTACCTTTATTTGTGCACCTTTTTCTTTTTCCTTTCCTTTTTTTTTTTTTTTTGAGACAGTCTTGCTCTGTCACCCAGGCTGGAGTGCAGTGGCGCAATCTCGGCTCACTGCAACCTCCGCCTCCCAGGTTCAAGTGATTCTCCTGTCTCAGCCTCCCAAGTAGCTGGGACTACAGGTGCATGCCACCATGCCCAGCTAATTTTTTGTGTTTTTAGTAGAGACGGGGTTTCACTGTGTTAGCCAGGATGGTCTTGATCACCCGACCTCGTGATCCACCTGCCTTGGCCTCCCAAAGTGCTGGGATTACAGGCATGAGGCACCGCGTCCGGCCACCTTTTTCTTTTTACTAGAGTTCAGGAACTGGAGCATGGTTCCAGATCCGTGTTGAGAATATCTTTATTTTAGCTATATCCATGATTGTGTTTGGGTGGATAGGGGTTTATATAACGACAATCATTTCCCCTAAGAATTTTAAGGATATTGTCCCTCTGTCTTCTTACAGTCCTATTGTATAGAATTCAGGTGCCATACTGATTTTTTATAATTTATTTGTGATATCTCAATCTTTTTCTCTCTCCATTCTCTGGAGGCTTTTAAAGTTTTCTCCTTGACTTCTTGCTCTGAACTTTTATTGATGTGCCCTCATATGGGTCTTTTCTCATTCATCTTGCTAGGCCATTCTAATCTGAAGACTTAAGATACTGATTCTGATAAATATTCTTACATATTCTTTGACAATTTCTGTTCCACATTTATCTCTATCATCTGCTTTAAAACTCCTATATTTAGATGTTGGACCTGCTGGAATGATCCCCCAAATTTCCTGGCATTTCTTTTCCACTGTCTCTTTGTTTTTATCCTTCTTTGTGAGGGATTTCCTCAACTTTACCTATCAACTCTCTCCATTTTCTAGTTTCAGTTCTATTATCTGTTCCTCCCTACATTGTTTCAGCCGAGTTCTTTTCTCTCTCTCTTTTTCAAAATTCTCCCTTTCTCCAGACACCTCCCTAAAAAGTCTTATGATTTGTGACTGTGTATTTGCATTTCAGAGTGAGACACTAACAAGCTGTCTGGTGCTGCTCTGGAGGAGGCCTGAGCATCAAGTTGGTCTTTTCTTTGTGGGACACTCATAAGTCAGTATATGTAGGGTTCCCCTTTCCACAGTGAGGCTTTTCAATTCTCCAGGGAAGAATCCATCCATCTGCTGAAGGGTTAACCCTTTCATGTAAGGGCCATGTGTTAGTCATCTTTGTTGCCTTTGCTGTGTACAGTAGGCACCAACAGTATTTCATATTTCTAAAATGCAACAGTTTATAAGGTATATTCACAAGATTCCCCAAAATAATCAGAAGGAGAAAGCAAAACAGGTATCAACATCCTCTTCTTATAACTGGGAAAAGTAAAGAACAATCAAGATCTATGACTTCTGCTTAAAGAAAAAAAAAGAGGAAGAAAGAGAAGGACATGAAGAGAGAGAAAGAGAACACATCTGGTAATCTAAATAAATTTTACAGAATTCTTTTCCTTAGGCATTTCCTCCTTCTGACACCCACAGAAGATCATTCTATATATTCTGCAAATCCCAGCATGAAGAACAGGTTTATCAGGAGGATCATGAAGGCTATTTGGAACAGAATCCTCAAAAACCAGTATTTTTCACTGGCAATAATCAATAATATTTTCACCATGTTCTTATTCTTGCTATAATAGAAATAATGTTTTGTAAGATAAATTCTCAAAATAGAGCACAATGGAAGAAATTGTAGGATGTAGTATGTATTTAAAGATAAAACTTTATAATTCTCTGACCGATTTCAGTTTTAATTGAGTTTCTTTAAGATATTTCCACCTAAATAAGTTTTCCTAGGAAATTTTGCCCCTTATCATCTGAAGTACTCTCACTGGAATAGTCTTAGGAAGTAGTTTAGAGAGCGGAGTGATATTAACCTAAATGTAATTTTACTATCTTTAGCTCACTCAAGTAGATAAATTTTCACAGCACAAGGAATTTTAAATATTGAATTTTCTTTTACATTTTACTAAAAATTTTTTCTCCCAAATAGAGTTGCATTCACTGCATCAACCAAAGCAAATATTTTATAATGATCCCAGTGAAACCACGCCCACTCAAAAAACTGAAGTTGTCTTCTTACTTGGCACAAAAACCTTTTGAGATGGAGTTTCGCTCTGGTCACCCAGGCTGGAGTGCAGTGGCATGATCTTAGCTCACTGTAACCTCCACCCGCCGGGCTCAAGAGATTCTTCTGCCTTAGCCTCCCAAGTAGCTAGGATTATAGGCACATGTCACCATGCCTGGCTAGTTTTTGTATTTTTAGTAGAGACGGGCTTTCACCATATTGGCCAGGCTGGTCTTGAACTCCTGACCTCAGGTGATTCCAGCAGAAGGGTTTCTTAATACAGGGCAAGATGCTGTGTCCTGAAATCTGAGTACCTTAAACCCTTTGAGTGAAGCATAAGGAAAAATTAGTGCTTAGGAGCTTAGTAAAATGGGACTTGGGAGAAAGAAAAAGATGGTCTACTTCTAAGTGGTAGAATCAAAGCAGCAGCACTAACCACACTCTCCCAGCCTGGAAAGGTGTGACTCATGTAAGATATGATGACCCTCTTCAGCCATAGCTAATTGCCCACTTGACTTAACTGGGTCCATCCAAATATCTCTCCCTGCTAATTTGAAAAGAAGAAAAGGAGATGTTAGTTGATTTGAAAATTCATGTGGAATCAGGGCCAACTTGACATTAGAGTAAGCCAAAGCAAAGCTATGAGCAAGCTAAAGTGACAGAAGAATTGAGAAGTCAGAACATCACTTTGCAAATCAAGAGAAGAAGGGAGCAGGCACAGAAAGAAAAGACATAGAGATCAAGCAGTGCCGTAAGATAGCACGTGACCAACCTTAGTTCTTGACCGTCCTCTTCCATACCCAAAGTCCTTGCTATACATCCTGCCTTATTCTGGGATGTCCATGAAGTGGCCTGCTCTTTCACTTGTATTAACACTTTTTATTTGTGGGTTTCTACTCCTTGAAACCTAACAGCCTGACTGAGACAGGCAGCTTCAAGGAGGAAGCTGTATCTGAGCTAACCACCAGGTGTTTACCAGGTGGCAGTGGAGAAAAAGCATCCAAAATAGAGGAAACCACTTATAGATCAATCTTGAGGTAGGAGACAGCAAGTTAAGTTTTTTAAAACTACAAGTAGTTAAGTACAACCAGAACACACAGAGGGATGGGAAGTAAGACCAGAGAAAAGGGCAGGAGCCAATGCACAAAGGACCTCATTATCCATGCCTAGGGATTTATCTTTATCCTATAGGTGAGAAGATCATATGTGTGTTTTACAAGCTCATTCTGGCAGTGATGTGGAGGCTGAAATGGAAGTTGGGGGCAAACTGGAGGCAGGTGACCAGTGAGAATGTGAGCTTCTCAAGGGTAGCTGTATATTTCATTGTTATTTTCACCATCAGGGAGTATTTTAAGGGAGGAAGAAAAGGAAAAAAAGCATCAACTTGGTTCTAAGAAATAATTCAGCACAATTCAACACCCCATGAAACACAAGTTGGGAAGCTTGCTTAGTGGTATAATTAGTATATACTTAAGGCTGATGTTTTAAAGAAACTACTACAGCCTAAGGGCTTGTTGACCCATGAGCAAATGCACCACCAAATGTGAGCTAGTATATGATAAAACATAGATCACAAAGGAAGCTTACACTTTGAAATACCACATAATTTCACACTTCATTTCCCCAGTTCTCATCCTCATTTATTAATTTCCCATCATAACATAAAGCCATATCAAGTTTTAGTTACTTCAGAAAACCTGGCACCTTGCATAAAGCCTGATAAAAGCATTAATAATTAAAGAATGACTTTGAACATAGGGCATCTAAAACTCTTCGGCACGATGTTTTCATGCTATTCAGTAACACAAAAAGAAAACATTTGTACCCCTGAATAAATGGAAGTATTGGATGTTCTGACCTTAATTAGTTTAGATAACAAGACAAATCGAATCCCCAAATATTTAAATGAATGAAAATGGAGCCATCAGATTTTATGACAGTCTAGGCTGTAGAAAAAATCAACTTCCTACCTTATCAGTAATTTTCCTTACACATGAATGTAGAAAGTGAACATTACATTTATAGCAAACAGCTGATATTCTAGCAACTGACCACACAGCATCACTTTAACATTATGCTTTGACTCGTTTTCTCTTTCCACACTCAAAATGCCTGTCAATTGTCTCCACTTATCTATGTATATAAATAAAGCATATCCTGTTTTCCCTTATGGCTAGATCCCCATACTTAAACTATACCCTGACAATGCTTTCTTTGTCTCTCATTTCATGTGCCCCTGGAGTGCAGCATCCTAACCACATCTGAAACGCTGTTTGTTATAAACCATTTTAAAAGTCACCTTAGTTACAAACAGCTGCTCAATGTGTGGCCCACGGACTGCAGCTTTAGTATTACCCAGGAGCTTATTGGAAATGCAGTGGCTAAGGCCCACTCAAGACTGAATGACGAATTGTATTTTATCAAGATTCCCAGGTGATCTTGCGATGTTTGACAAGCACTGCCAGATATTTTGGATAACACAGGTTGAGAGGAATCTGACTACAACCTACAATCTGATCTCAATTATATCTGCTAGTCTGGAGAAATGGATCCCAAGTCCTGTTTGTAAAAACTACTCCTGTTTATGTCAAGAGAAGGGCATTCCGAGGAAGGTGGCATGGGTTGTGAAACACAGACAAATTTTAAAAGTCCTGAGTTTATATCTAAGCTCTGCTACTCATAAGCTGTGGAACCTTGGACAAGTTACTTAACCATACTGTTGAGTTTTGTGTTACTTTTCCCTTGTGTTTAAGAGCACATTCATTTTTTTTGTTTTTATTTATATTATTATTATATTTTTAGATAGACAGAGTCTTGCTCTGTTACCCAGGCTGGAGTGCAGTGGTGTGATCATAGCTCACTGCAGCTTCGAACTCCTGGGCTCAAGGATCCTCTGACCATAGACTCCCCAGTAGCTGAGACTACAGGCATGAGCCACTATGCCCAGCTAATTTTTTAAGTTTTTGTAGAGATGGGGGTCTCACTATGTTGCCCAGGCTGGTCTCAAACTCTTCTGGCCTCAAGCAATCCTCCTGCCTCGGCATCTCAAATGGCTGGAATTACAGGCATGTTTTAGATCATTGTAGACTCACATGCAGTTGGAAGAAATAGTACAGAGAGATCTCACATGCCCTTCATTCATTTTCCCCCTATGGTAACATCTTGTATGACCATAGTACAATAGCACAATTAGGAAATCTATGCTCCATCTCAAAAAGCTTATTGTTTCAAGAATGTTTTATAAACAGAATCATATAGTGGGTAATCTGAGATTGGCTTTTTGCACTCTGCATCATCCCTCGAGATCCATTCAAGTTGTTGCATGTATCAATAGTTCATTCCTTTTTACTGCTGAGCCTCCTTACATAGTATAGATGTACTACAGTTTAACTGTTCACCTTTTGAAGGACATTTTGGTTGTTTCCAGTTTTTAGCTTCTACAAACAAAGCTGCTATGAACATGTATATACAGGTTTTTCCATTTCTCTGGGATAAATGTTCAAGAATGCAATTGCTCTTTTTTCCAACATTGTTGTACCATTTTAGATTCCCGCTAGCAATGTATGAATGAACCATTTCTCTGTATCTTTGTCAGCATTTGATGTTACTACTATTTTAAAATTTTAACCTGTGTGATAGGTGTTTAGTGATACCTCATTGAGCTTTTAATTTGCATTTCCCTAATGGGTAATGATGTTGAGTATCTATAGATGGCTTATGTGTCATCTGTAGATCTTTTTCAGGGAAATGTCTATTCATGTCCTTTGCCCATTTTCTATTTGGATTGATTTGTTTTTACTGTTGAATTCTGAGAGCTTGTTGTATACTGTAGGCATAAGGTCTTTCTCAGATTTGTGGTTTGCAAATATTTTCTCCCACTCTGTAGCTTGTCTTTACATCCTCTTCACAAGGGATCTTACAGAGAAGATGTTTTTAGCTTTGATGAACTCCAAGTTACTAGTTTTTCTTTTTATGGAATTTAGTGTCACGTCTAAGAACTTTTTATCCAGCCATAGGTCCTAAAGAATTTTCTCCCATTTTTTCCTTATAGTTTTACTTTTTACAAATAAAACTTGTGATCTATTTTGTGTTCGTTTTTGTATAAGCTGAGGCTAGGTTGAAGTTCTTTGTCATTTGTTTTTTCTATTTTCTTGGACCATCAGTTTTAAGATGTAGTCTCAATTTAATATTAACTTTGAAGGGAGGAATAAAAAGAGATTCATTACACTAAACATACATACTCAATGTAAGAAACCACAATTCCAGTAACATTAAAGTGTTTTATCATGTACATCACATTTAGTGGTGCATTTACTCATGGGTCAAGTCCTTAAGCTCTAGTGGTTTATTTAAAACATAATTAGGCTTTAGGTTAGAACACTGTACAACAGTACCACCGATCAAGCTGTAGAACTTTCTTTTCGCCTAGCGGGCTGACTTGCTTCTTAGAGCCATGTTAGGACCTTGCTTCTTAGAACCACATTTTTCTCCTCTTCCTATTTCCTTGGAGTAGTTCCTGACGGTGGGATAAGAATGTCTCTAGATTATGGCGAATTTACCAAATCCTAACATTGCTATATATATCAAATGGAGAAGTTATGTTTCTCTCAAAGTATGGCTCATAAAAATTATTCAATACAGACTGTGCATTAATTCTTTGCTTTTTCTCCCATTCCTAATTGTTTTGGTTCAATAAATGATACATTAACTCATTACACTGTTGTTTCAGGCTTCAAACTAAACAGCAGTACTTGAGTAAACTGTCAAAGACTAACTCACACAACACCCATTCCTCAAATAAAGGTAACTTCTCAACAATTTTGCACATATTTGTGTTAGTCTATTCTCACACTGGTGTTAAAGACATACCCAAGACTGGGCAATTTACAAAAGAAAAAGGTTTAATGGACTTAAAGTTCCACATAGGTGGGGAGGCCTCACAATGATGGTGGTAAGCAAGGAAGAGCAAGTCCCATCTTACATAGATGGCGACAGGCAAAGAGAGAGCTTGTGCAGGGAAACTTCCCTTTATGAAACCATCAGATCTCATGAGACTTATTTGCTATCATGAGAACAACATGGGAAGGACCTGCTTCCATGATTCAATTACTTCCCACCAGGTCCCTCCCACAACACGTGGGAATTTAAGATGAAATGTGGGTGGGGACACAGCCAAACCATATTAATATTCTTCAGTCTCTTTTCTATTCATTTACAGATATGTAGAGATATATCTATATCTATATATCTATATCTATATATATCTATATATCTATATCTAGATATTGATATCTATATATATCTATATCTAGATATCTATATATCGATATATAAATATATATAGATATTTAGGTAGTATTTTTATAAAGTTAAATTATTGATATTTTTTCTTTGTGTTCTATGTGTTTTCCTTTTGTAAGTCCTCCCATCTGGAGATTAGGACTTACAGAATCAGAATTATGGTTCTAATTCATTTTCGTCAATAATGTTTGGACCCATCTGAAATATGTTTTTGTGTATGATATGCAATAGGAAGAAACTTTCATTTTTCAGTTACTCAATTTTTGTGTACAGCCATATTAAATTCTATCCAGATAGACTTGCCACATGCTATTTACCTATAAATTTAAGCATATTTTTCAGATGTTTATGCATTTTCATTGATCTAACTATCCATTTTGTTGTCAGGTGTTAACTTTGTAGTAAGTACTTTTTGACATCTGAAAATTCAAGTTCCCCTTGTCTTATTTGTCTGTATTTTGTTGCTTACTATTATCTCCAGCTCCTTTTTCAAAATAAATTAATGAATCTATATTTTCAAGTTCAAGAGAAAGTCTTAGTGAGATTTTGATTTTGACAAAATTTATAAATACTTTCAGGGGTGCTCTATATTTTTGCAACTCTTCATTTATGTTCATCTGTAAAGTTATAAATGCAGATTCATAAATGGTTGGGAATGCTCCAGAAATTTTCTTGAAGCATTAAAATTAATGTCTCTCTTTCAAACCTTTAAATGTCTTTAAGTCTTTATGAAGATACAACAAAACTGCTAGGATATTCAAAGGACAGAAAAAACGCAGACTGCACATGTTCTGATAACTACTTTGTGTGTGTGTGTGTGTAGGTGTTTGAGAATGAACGGGTGGAGAAGGTAGAAAAACAAGACTTAATTCTGGGTCCCAGAATATATAAACAGGATGCTATTACTCTAAGTGCAGAGGACAACTGTCATATAAATGTAAATCAAAAATACTTAATTTGGAAAAAAGATAGTAGTAACCCAGCAATTATGCTAAGTACAACTTATTAGCATGAGTTGCCTGAAAGAATTAGGCAATTCCATTCTAAATAGCTGAATTTTAATGAAACTTACTATGTATGCTATTTCTTGTTTCTATACTAGTTTGTTTACTATTCTTAATGACAAAATTTTCTTTAAAAATCCAGCTCAATGACACACTATTCCTATACCAAAAGAGACAAAGTAAAATCACATAAAGAGTATGTTTCTTCTAATCTTCCAACAATTAAATCAGATTAATTATTAAATAAAAATATCCATCTATAACAGACACTTGCCTTGCAATATCCTTTTCCTTTTTCACCTTCATCACAAGAACTCTTAATTTTTGGCTGGTCATATTACTGCTCAATTAAAAAAGGTCATGCCCATCCTCAACTGCAGATATATGAAGCCATGTGGCAAAGTTTTAAAGTTTTGTGTGCTCTTCTTTGCCTCTTCCTCTACCCTGCTGACTAAAAGGAGCATGTGATGATTGGAGGCTTAACAGCTGTATTGGACCTTGAGAACAGGGGCTGCATCATGAAGATGGACGAGTGATGAGCTGCAAGAAGGCTAGGTGCCGTAAATATATGGAAAATATATCACCTTATCTTCAGAATTCTTTCATTTATGATATTAATTAACTCCTATTTTATTGAAAATATTTTCACTAGTTTTGTTCTATGCAGCTAAACTCAATCCCAAATTATATATTTTACTACTACTACTATTACATAATCTATATTCCAGTAAAAGCAAAATTTGTGAAACCCAATTTATTATAACCATGTTTGTATGGAAATTCCTCTTCAAATTATCATTGCTATAAGAATGCACTATGTACAAGTCAATACATTTTCATTGATGAATTTTTGTCACAAAGCTTACAAGACAAAATAATAATAATGATTATTCTCTAGACTTCATTTTGCCCATGATTGTTTATCAATATGAACACTTTTGAATGGAAACAAAGATTATAAAATCATAAACAACAAACGAAGATAATCTACCTTTCTTGCCTTTTAAGCATCATCATTGAAAATTTAGTTTGCATAGGTGTTGTTTCTAAGAAAACGCAATGTATTAATTTAGTTGTACATTAATTTTACATATAAAATTATGTGTAATACATAAGTATATTAATTTTAATTAGGTATGTAGATAATATTTGAACTTTCATTTTTCTTGTTGTATTGCTCTGGTTAGAACCTCTAGTACAATGATTAATAGAAGCAGTGGGAGTAAGCACATCTTATTTCTAATTTCAACGGAATGTGTCTAATGTTTCAGCATCATATATGATGTTTCTTGTGGCTCTTGGCAGATAACCTGTACCCAGTTAAGAAAGTTCCTTTCTATTCCTAGTTTGTTAAGAGTTTTTATAATGACAGGACACTGAATGTTATTAAGTACTTTTGGTAAAACCATTAAAAAAATAATTTTTCCTCTTTTAATCTATTAATGTAGGAAATTGCCTTAATAGATTTTCTGATATTAGGCTACTCTAACTTACTGGATAAAATTTCTTTGGCTATGATACATGTTTTAAATGCATAGCTGGATTTAGTTTTCACCCAAGCCTCTATAACATTTCATTTGAAGCCTCTGTGATTTAAAGACAGAAAGAAGGATGCTCTACATACCTTATTCAAATGTAACTGGCAAAATTTTTTTTTTTTTGAGACTGAGTCTTGCTCTGTCGCCCAGGCTGGAGTACAGTGAAGTGATCTTGGCTCATTGCAACCTCCACCTCCCGGGCTCAAGTGATTCTCGTGTCTCAGCCTCCCGAGTAGCTGGGATTACAGGCACATACCACCACACCTGGCCAACTGGCACAATTATCTAAATAATATACATTCACTTTCAGCCTCTAAATGCATTTCAAAAGTACCAGGAATAGAAATACCTCTAGCTTAAAGAAGATCTCCATAGAGTTTAACTCTTTCCAGTGACAAATTTCTGACATTGTGGGAAAAAGAAATAATGATTCAACATGGAATCCTTGAATATAAACTTTGAAAATACCTGGAGCTTGTTTTGATAGAAAGTAAATGAAATTTTACATGGAGAGGGCTTCTGGGATACTAGTAATGTTGTATTTCTTGACCTGGGTGGTGGTTCTGTATAGGAGTTTACAGCTATTGTTTAAGCTGTCTAAGCTTTATACATGCATCTGTATGTATGATATATCTCCCAATAAAAAAGTAATGAAATTTTCTTTAAAGATTTCTAGGAACTCCAACACTTAGTTGTACTTCTCCCAAGATTCAGGGAATTGGAAGTGATGTCTCAAGGATTATTTCCAGATCTCTGATTCCGTATTTATTACATATTAGTTAATCCATCACTGTCAACTCTCCATATTAAAGAATATTTAAAGGTGAAAAACCAGAAACTCTTCCATCTTAATCAAGATTTTAATGAAGAATTAGACATTCATGATATATGTGTCACTAATGGATTACAATATGAAGAGAAACTAACTCTGCCTTCTCCTCACTGTTTCCTTCTTATTTTTATTTACTGCTCATGAACAGAAACTCATTATGAAACAACTATTCCCTCTGAACTCACAGTAAAACAAAAGCAGGCATCTACATTGAGAGTACAATTACAGTGATACTATGTTTTTCTTAAATAATAATATTTATTTAAAACATACACTCAACTAAAACCTCGGGAGTTTAAATAAGTTTTTATGCCATACATGAAGAACATAAAAGTCAAAACATTATTAAATAATCTTCAAATCTTTCCTTCCCTTCTCCCCACATATTCAGCTGAATTTATCTTTTACGGTATAATAATTGATGTTTTACAAGAACAATATAAAAATAGACTTTAAGTGTGGCTATTTTCACAACAAACAAACTTTGGCATTGGTGTTTTTTATATTCTTCCCCTTCTGGAGTAATCAATGTCCAAAGAACATGATGGCCATTCTTTAAGATTGCTATTATTAAAAATGATGAAATCACATGCAGACTTAAAGACTCTACCAAAAATTAGAGAAAAAAATGCCATGATATTTGGAGGCAACGACTGCTAATCCACAAATTGATGATACTTATTTACATTTTTAAAAATTAACAAAGGGAAAATGGCAAACAGTTCTGAAACTAAAAGAATGAACTATAACCAATTTCTTTCCATATTAGAGATGAGCAAACAAAACCATGTGCAACTACATGTTCGAAATGTAAATTACTTTTTAAATGTTACGTTAAAATGATGTTTAAAACGTTTGCTGTGAAAAATTATAAATATCTATACTGGTTTCTGCATATGTATGATGCCATCATCCACATAAAATAATTTTTAAGGCTGTGGTATTTTTCTCAGAGTTACGTTATAATTTAAGGTGAGCCACATAATTGATTGCATTATAATGAATCATACAGATCTTCAAATGACTTACTTAATTTCACTTTGCAGCTTAAAAGTGCACATATAATTATGTTGTTTCCTGCATGTTCCCCATGTTTCCCCTGATTAATTCTAAGTATGGTTCAGCATCCTGCTCTCTTAGGTTGAGAAAAATATAAATAGTGAAAGAGGGGAAACTAGTGATTAATGTACTTTTTAAATTTTACTTAATTGACAAGAATGCATTAAGTTACTTAAATTAATCCCTTATATCAGATTTTATTTTTCCATTTCATCATTTAGGTATCAGAAAGGAGAGGAAATATTTGTGGGTTGAAGTTATCATAAAAGCAAGAACTGTAAGTTTAAACAACTTATTGATTTGGTTAAAAAATACAACACAGTTATTGAAACTAATTGGCTTCAGACACTGTGTTAGCCTCTGGTAAAGCAAAGGTGAATAGAAATTATTTATTCCTACCTGGCTTTTATTGAGGGCAGATGGGCTGTGGCATTTTGGAAGGTGACAGAAGACAAATATTGCAAGGCAATGTGAGAAGGCCTATAACTGAAGCAAATACAACATGTTGTGTGGTACTAAGATGATGAAGCAGGAGGCTGGTGTAAGGTTCAGGAAAGCCTCTGAAATACATTATAATTACTGTATTCTTAATGGGAAGTAAGAAAAGGGAGGCATATTAGGGAATTCAATCTCACTATCTTTGGCATATCCCTAAGGAAGGGAGAAGAGGTAAAGCATGCCATTGGCTTCAACTCAGGGCAGATGGAAAGTGGTGAATGCAGCCAAGCTATTAGGAATATGTGGGCTACTGTAAAGAAAAAGAGCAGGAGAAGAGAAACAGCTAGCTCTTATCATTTCAGGCTTCAGCCTTGCTGTGAGGTGAGCAGCTTTTCCTCACCCTGTGAATACACACAATTTTGCACCTCTCTCTCTCTCTCTCTCTCTCTCGGTTTCTTTCTTGGTCCATCCATAATTAATATCTTCATTCATTTAAATTGTTTATTGTCCACATTCATTACAAGATAGCAAGTTTCAAGAGGGCAGAGAGCTGTATTTCTAGCCCCTAGAATAATACCATGGCATATAGGTGGCACTAGATAATACTGTTGAATGGACAATTTAAAGGAGGGAGGGAATAAGAAGGATGTAAACAGTAGTTCACCTAAAAAAAGGAGAGGAACAGAGAACCATAAACTCCTGTCTCAGATGTCACCCATGGCATCAATCCCTCAGCTACCTCAGTACCATTCCCTACCAAAAAGTTCAAAACAATGTTTCATCTGGACTCAGTGGTTCACATCTGTAATCTCAGCATTTTGGGAGGCCAAGGTGGGAGGATTGCTTGAGGCCAGGAGTTCGAGACTAGCCTCGGCAACATAGTGATACCCCATCTCTACAAACAAAACTAAAAAACAAAAAAGAATATTTCAAAAGGACTATGCCTACCACATATTCTACATATTACAAGAGTTCGTCAGACTGATAGCCAGAACATCAGTTGCATATTACACATAATGTCATTTCAACTGAAAAGTGAAAAAACATATCTTTAACAGGGAATATTGTAATTGAAACATTCAAATAAGTAGGTTTTTCAACATAAAATATTAATCGTTTCAACAATCATATTTGTAAGAGAGAATGGATTGCTATTGTGTGAACCATAAGTTCAAATTCCTATCTTGAGCACTTAAATTTTTTCACAAACATCACTACATTAATCTGCCTTTTTTGCATTTTACTGCTACTATGTTCAAAAATTCAATCTCCCAGACAAACGGCAATTCAAGAATGCAATTCAAGTGATATATTATTCCCTTTGACTAGAAAGGTATATTTGCCCATTCAGGTTTTTTTAATTCAAATTTTGCAACAGCTGTTACATGATATATTTCTGAATACAAAATACCACATCTTGCTTTCTCAACTACTATAATATATAGCAATTTCTGCAATCTCTCCCTCCTTTCTCTGAAACATATAAAATATACTTTAAATCAAATCATACATAAACGTTATTTATGCTATTTTCTTTGACATAACTTGAATATTTTCATTGTATTCAATGCTATCTTGTAGGTTAAAAGTAAAATGTCATGAGCCTCATTATTTAAATTTCATAGTGAAATCTTTTTTACCTGAAATATTTTGACATGTATAAGGCAACCCTGTGTCTAATATTACTGCTCAGCAAAAATTAAGTATCTTTTGGTATTATAATTTCCCTCATGCTTGTGGGGTTCTTCCAGTTTTTGTATACTTTTTTCTATTTCATCTTTAGATATGTGAATCCTACAAAAAGAAAAGGTGAATTTAAAAGGAGAAAATGTTCCTGTTTTTAAGTGTTTCTGTTTTTAAAGAACCAATAACAATTAAATTTTCTCAGCTTACAACACAGCCACCACCAATGTCAGATATACTCTTAATGAGTCTTTGGCTAAGTATTCTTTAAGTATACCCAAAACCTCTCCTCCCAAATAGATGGTTATCGATTATTATTTAGTTTGTATATATTCACCAAAGTCAATATCCTGAAAAGAGAAGGGATCACTACGTGACTGGGTACGTCTTATAAACCTCAGAGCTGTCACCCATTCAATGTAGGCTATTTTGAGGGCTAGGCATGAAAATATATATAAGAAAGCCTTGAAAACTACAAAATGCTATATACATGCAAGATTCATATTATTATTATTATTACCAGTAATGACTAAAAATTGTGAAACATATAATTGACTTTTCCTTCCCTTCCATGTAAGATTTGAACCACAAGGGGAAAAGAATTCAGACTGAAAAATCAACAGAAAGGACCTCTTTGTACTTGGTCTCTACATACAATATATGCAGCATTAAATGCACAGTAGGTAGATAGATACCATCTTTGTGTCCAGGTTACTTTAACTGCCTCCCGACTCATCCCCCTGATTTGCCATTGGTACCTTACAATCTGTTCTCAACACAGAGCAATCAAAAGGCCCTACAGAACCTACCTTTCCACCCCTATCCCATCCCAGGGATCTCTTCCCTTCACCTTCCCTTCCTGGTAGTTCTCCCAGCACAATGGCCTCCTTTTCTTTTCACAGGCAGGCTCCTACTTCAGCATCTTTGCACTTGGCTGTTTCCTCTGCCAAGAATATGCTCACCCAATGTATCCATGTGGTTTCCTCTCTCACTGCCCTTCAGATCTTTGCTCAACTGTCACTTTCTCAGTGAATCTTCCTTGACCTCATTATTTAAAAGTGTAACCCTTCCCCAAGCTCCTGGCATCCCAACTCCCCCTCTATTGCTCTAAAGTATTGAGTCCCATTACAATATGACTTGTTTTTCTTATCACTTTAATTTCTGACTGAACACTCTGTGAGAGAAGGGATTTGTATATGCTTTGTTGACTTCTCTGTACACCAGTACCTAGCACAGTGCCTGAAATATAGAAGATCATAAACAAATATTTGTTAAATTAATTGATATACAACTTTGACATGGACAAGCTACCTGTAAACTATAATATTATAAACTCTGTTGAGTTCTGTACTCAAGTTCAAGTTAAATTTTCTAAAAAGAAGGAGGAAAGATTACACCCACAATGAGGAACGAAAGTACAATTTTTCTTTTTTAAAAAAATCATCACAAAACAAAATAAACTACAATATGCCTAGCATATCAGTAAATTGGCATTAAATTCAGGCAAGTTCCAACATATTCATACAACCTTTTATGTGACCAAATATCAATGGAGGATTAAAGAACACATTTTGAACCCATCTTTGATTGAAATTTTAAAATCCAAAAAATTAAATCAATTATAGATGCCTTTGATTCTCCTCTATATGAAATCAATATAGAGGAGAATAAGATTTTATTATCTCTCCATTTTGCTTCCACAAACACATAATGTTTGTGTATTGGCCATTACACTACAACAGCTTATTGGAAAGTCAAAAATAGCCCAATGTAGGATCTCTTCTCAGAAAATGTGGCTGCCTGGGGACAGGGGTAAAGAATCCAACATCGTCCTCTTTAGTAATTCTGGAATCCATGTATTGGAACATGAAGAAACTATGTCTCTAGCTGTCTTTCAAGTATTTGTGAGGATGGACCAAATACTTTTAAAAAATGCTGATTTTTTCTAAGAAATTAAAAATTTACAAACAAGATCTGCTAAAAAGGTTATTTTTACAGTGGCTGTTTCAGGATTATGCTTATTGAGCCCTGGAGTCAAACATACTTTTATGCCATTTTATCTCAATGTCCACATCGAAATAGAAAAGTGGAGCTGTCCTTTACATGGAATCTGATCCCCGCAACGTGTTCTTTCCCTTCCACATTATTCTGTAGCCCTGATGACCTTCATGTAATAAGTTTTATACTTTAACTGTTTCCTGTATATCCTTATTGTTTCTACAAAAAAGCCCCTTGAAGGCAGAAATCTTCAATTAACAAAGACTCCATTTAAGGAGGATGAATCACTGTTTATAGCATCATCCAAGAAAAATAAGCAAAAACATTTATAAATAACACAAAGCAGAGCTCAGGCACTAAACAATATTATCAGCCATGGCCTCTAAATTTCCCCAACCAATAGAAGGTAAACAGGAAGAACTACTGGCAAAGATATGATGTGCACAAAATTTGCCCTTAGGGTCCTCAGCTTCTCATTTATTCACTTTTTCTCTCTTTTCAGTTGTCCTATGTATTACTATTTTGTTGTTATGTTAATTGACATTTTCAGGCATTCACTAAATGTCAGGGAAATTGCTCAATTTTTAAACATATTTTTCTTTTAATCTTTCTAATAATACAGTTCATAAAACAGTATTATCTCCATCTTACAGACAAGAAAACACTGGTCTAAGTGAAGTCAAACACTCTTGATTTTAATTGGTTCAAGGTGACAAAGTCTCTAAGAAAAGATTTCAAACCAGGACTGTCTGCCTCAAAGCCTGTGCTCCTAGTCACTTAGCTGTTCTGCTCTCCTATTCTGTCCAGCATTGGCTCTGTGTACAGGTTGTGTGCTTTATTACATTTCATGTGAATACGTTTTCTGGGACTTATTCCTCCAACTAGTTCTTTCAGGAAAGTTATATATATATTATTACAAAATAAAGGGCAGTACAGCAGTCCCTGCTTTTCTGAGGTTTCACTTTCTGCAGTTTCAACAATAAGATACTTACGGAGAGGTGCCATATTCACATAACTTTTATTATAGTATATTGTTATAATTGTTCTATTTTATTGTTATTGTTGTTAATCTTATACAGACCCGATTTATAAATTAAGCTTTATCATAGATACGTATTTGTAGGGAAAAACATAATATAAATAGGATTCAGTACTACTATGGTTCCAGGAATCTAGTGGGGTGTCTTGGAAGGTATCTTCTGTGGATAAGGGGGAACTACTGTAAATAGGAATCAAAGAAAATGGGGATATTAATTGGGAGGAAGTGGACATGCATGCCCCCTGAAACTACAATGACCATCTTGGCTTTGTCCTAGCTATGGGTACGATCAATGTCAAATCTGCCTTAAAAGGATGCTAGCTCCAATAATATTATAGTATTATTTTTGTTAAAACAGGAATCACTGTATGTCCCCAAATAATTGCCACTGCTAGATACAAAGTAGGACTCAAATGCCATGACACACTTAAAAGTCTGGACACTTGTAATCATAATTTGGACATTTCTGAATTTTCAGATTCTGAAGAACCACTGCACAGTATAATGAAGGGAACGGCTCTGAGACCATCCTTAAAGGCTGGATTTCAATGGAAGGTAAAACTTTGATACCACTGGTTATTAAGTCAGTAAGGTGAAAACATGAGTGTGGCATAGGAAAGATGAATGACTGGTGTAGTACATGTATGAGACAGGGGCAGAGAGGGGGAGAGGGAGAGGGGGAGAGAGAGAGAGAGAGAGAGAGAGAGACTAGTTCCTATAAAAAATGATAATACTGTAACAGAATGCCATAACATTTACTTGGCATCTTAACATACTTCAAAACTTGTACCACATTAGCATAGTAGTAAATTTTTTCTAGTCAAAGTGAATACTGTATGGAGACAGAATAATCATCATTGTTAGAAATTTACTGTGTGCCAACAATATTAGCCAGGGAAATACACAGACTACATCAACTAGGCTTTAAAAACTGCATGAAATACAGCTATATTATTCCTAACATCATGATACAAACAATTACTCTCAGCTATTGATAAACATATTTACATTTCACACACATGGATATTAGTATGTTTTGGCAGTTACCTATAAATAATTCAAGCTAATTCCTTAAAGATTTAATCTATGTTAAAATGTGTTCTTAAAAAAGCTGATGGCATACTTTGTAAAAAAAAAAAAGAGCTCAATAATGAAGGGTCATACTTAACAGATATGCAATATGAAGCTACATTTCTCTTTCACACATCTTCTCTATGTTTTCAAAGTTGAATAATAAGGATGATATTTTTAACAAGATAATTTTTACTTTCTTTGCATATAATAAAAATGTCAAAAGTCTTAATTTTTCATGCCTACATAATGGATTACAAGATTATAAAAATGTATTCAAGTAACGCTTTCCATGGACATTATAATAAAGTGACTAGAAAAAAATGAAAGTGAGACTAGAAATCAAAAGAACCAGGTTCTAGTCCAGGCTGTGCCACAAACTAGCTATGTGACTTTGATTTTATTGAAGAATGTCAAATTTACGGCCTCCAAGTGACCAAAATCCCCACTGAACAAAGCTGAAATAGAGATTAAAACTTATCTGTCTTTGGGTTAGTAACTACTACAAACTTCATATTCTGACCTATTAATTGAGAGAGCTGGTTTCTGAGTTACCTTGCAACTCAGACTCTCAGATAACCAAAAACAAAAAACAAAACAAAAAATCCAAAATACAGAGTCAGAAGTCTAATGTTCCCATCACATTTGCGAGACTTGTTTAGGCCAACATGCTTAATTTGCCAACATGCTTAATTTGCCAAGTACAGAATTCTTAATTAATAGAAGACAAGAATTATTCAGCAATCTAGACAGCATACCAGGGGAAATAGGCATGGGCCACATTCTTGGCAACTTGGGGATTTGATGGTGTTAAATCACATATTAGGGTGTTAATTGGCTAAAATGATTTAAATGCTCCTAGTGAAAGTGAATCTGATTTCTAATATCAAACCTCCTTCAAAGACCTCCACCACTCCAGCTAAATACCCAGAACTTCCTAGAATATCTTCTCATTAAAGGAACTGAGCTGAGGGTGTAGTAAGAGGAGAGTCATGGAGAAGAATGAACAAGCAGTTACACAAGTTCTATATCGAAAAACCCTATGAAAAGCTCAATAAACAATGATGAGGGTACTCAACAATACATTTCAGTGGTGAAATTCCCTGCCCTGTATAAAGTAGTGAGATTCAGTACAGTGATGAAATAAGCCACAACCTAGCAGATACCGTAGTTCTGTAGAAAAGTCTAACCAACGGGTAGAAACCATCCACCTTAATGACTTCAATCCTCCTGCTGTGAAAGACAAAGAAAAGAAACAATTCTGCTACTCTTAAATGAGAAAATGGGGACACAACGCAAGTACAGATATAAATATTTCTAGGTAATATTCAAAATATTTAACAACTGGTATTACATTGGTGATTAATCAGAATGAATGCCAGCCACGCAACCAGTTGTCACACCAGTGCATGGCAGCTGTACATAAGCCCCAGTACAGGCAGAAATATTTACCTAGAGCAGGTAGACCCCCAAAAAATCTATATGTGTTGCTAGGTCTGTGTAATATTGACCCCTCTACCTGGTATGACTCCAGGACCCAGAAAATAAATTATGTATTCTTTCTAGATTCTGAAATTTTTTAAAGGTCATATACAGAGACAGTTTGTATAAATTTGATAAAAGGTATCTGCAGAATTCTCAAACTCTAAGATCTGTGTAATATTGACCCATCTATCTGGTATGATTCTATGGCCCAGAAAGATAAACGATTCTTTCTAGATTCTGAGATTTTTAAAGATAATATACAGAGACAATTTTTATAAAGTTGATAAAAGGTATTTTCAGAATTGTTTCTCACAAATACAATTTTCTAAACACAAAAAACTCCCATTTGCGGCTGGGGGCAGTGGCTCACCCCTGTAATCCCAGCATTTTGGGAGGCCAAGGCAGGCGGATCACGAGGTCAGGAGATCGAGACCATCCTGGCTAACATAGTGAAACCTCCTCTCTACTAAAAATACAAGACAAAATTAGCCAGGGGTGGTGGCGGGCCCCTGTAGTCCCAGTTACTCGGGAGGCTGAGGCAGGAGAATGGTGTGAACCTGGGAGGCGGAGCTTGCAGTGAGCCAAGATCGCAGCACTGCACTCCAGCCTGGCAGACAGAGCGAGATTCCGTCTCAAAAAAAAAAAAAAAAACAAAAAACCTCCCAGTTGCTCATTTTCAGCTTTCTTATTTAAAGATTATATACTAAATATCCAAAAAAGGTAGTTGTTTATATGAACATATTTTCAAAATTTAGCAACTTTAATTGTTAATTATAACCATTTAAAGTTGGTGTACCCAGAAAACATTTTGTACATATAACTTTCAGTCAAAATTTAGAGTACACAACCTGTATCCCAACGGTTGCATCTTTATGTTAATAATCATTTACTGAGAGGACTGCATCTTTATGTTAATGACCATTTACTCAGTGTTTAGCAAGTGCTAAACTCTTCGAACTGTTATATATCTTTAAGTCTTTAAAATAACCCTATGATTGTAGTCCCAGCTTCTCCGGAGGCTGAGATGAGGATTGCTGGAGTGCAAGAATTTGAGACCAGCCTAGGCAATATAGCAAGACTCTGTCTCAAAAAATAAATAAATAAATAAACCCTGAGGTAGGAATTTCTTATATGCAAATGCAATTGATTAAGTCATATATATTTTCAGCCTAGGCTGAGAGCTGTATTATACTACTTTGGAGATTACATAGTTTCATTTGTTTTGTAAAATAAAAATTAAACAAGCCAACAACCAACTCTTACCAAGGCCACAGCTACATTAGCTCTAATCCTAAATCTCCTACATTGACATTTACATTTCTATCTGCCATGAACCATGAAACTAAACTTTACTGGGCACCTTCTATATGCCAGAGACTGTTAGATGCAATGCAATTTCATGTAACCCTCACTACTGCCCTAGATGTATATTATTAGCCCCACTTTATAGATTAGAGAAGCAAGAGAAGGTAAGTAACCTACACTAGGCCAATCAGAGCACAGATAGCAGTTAAAGGCTCTGATGCTGTAGTTAGTGTTCCCTAGAGCACACCACATGGTCCCTATAGCACAGACACAGCCAATATTCATAGGACCAGAAGCCATCAAGATGAGGTAAATGTATAGTCAGTATAGTATATCCAAGAAGAACAGGATATGAATATAACTTTTTTTTTTTTTTTTGAGACAGAGTCTCGCTCTGTCACCAAGGCTGGAGTGCAGCGGCAAGATCTCAGGCTCATTGCAACCTCCGCCTTCTAGGCTCAATCAATCCTCCCACCTTAGCCTCCTGAGAAGCTGGGACCACAGATGCACACCACCACGCTTGGCTATTTTTTTTCTTTTGTATTTGTAGTAGACAGAGGGTTTCGCCATGTTGCCCAGGCTGGTCTTGAACTCCAGAGCTCAAGCAATCTGCCGGCCTCGGCCTCCCAAAGTGCTGAGATTATACGCATTAGCCACTGTGCACGGCCATGAATAGAACATTTAAGAAAGAATTGAGAATAGTTTCAAAAGAAAAAATTAAAATAAATATCAGTTTTATACTACATTAATATTTGTTTTTGTGTAAATTACTCAGTGAAGTCCAAGAGTGGTTTTTAATGCTAAAATCACAGTGAGCTTCAAAAGATATTGTAATTTTTATTTTACATTCCACTGGAATCCTAGCTATAAAAAATTATGCTTCATGAAAATAGACTTGGAATATTTCAAATTTATAGACATTTTCTTAAAGTAAGAATATTTTTATAATATTCAATAATCATTTGTATTATGAGGATAAAATTAAAAATAGAAGAAAATATTAGAATATATCAGGAAGTTGTGTAAAAAAATTACTAAAATGTTATCTTGTTTTATTTTCCTAGGATCATAATGGCTCAGCATACCTATATGGGTTAAATATCCTTTATCCAAAATGCTTCGGACCAGAAGAGTTTCAGATTTTGGATTTTTTTTTGGATTTTGGAATATGTTCCATTATATTTAGTTGGCCATCACTAGTCTGAAAATCTGAAATCAGAAATGCTCCTCCTTTGAGCTGTCAGTACTCAAAAAGTTTAACATTTTGGAAGATTTCAGATTTCTGGATTAGGAATGCTCAATGCATATTGTCCATCCAGGGAAATAAGAGCTGTCTCATAGAAAGAGGATAGCAGAGAGAACCAGAAACAGTTCTTGACTTTTATTCCTTTAATACTTAATTCCAAACAAACTAACTGGTTCAGAAGGTTTTTAAATATCAACAAATATGCTTAAACAGAAAACATTTCTTAGCATTCTTTTCTTTAAAAGTACTAAAAATTTAGGGTATTACAAGGAAAAATTCTCTTATAAAAGCATCTATATGTATTCTAAATTTAGGTGACTCATCACATTCCTTCAATAATATCATTGAAAAATAAAGGTGGGGAGCAGCTAATTTTTACTTCCTCAAGACTGAATACTTCCTGTTAAAGTCTTTGAACTTTCTAACCTAGCAGACAGAGAGAGGTCTGAGGTCTACATTTTCCACTCCAAGAGTGGCAGTTACATTGTAAGACCTGTCAAGGAGCATAAGATTACTAGCTACAACATTCAGAAACAAATTTGTATCCTTAAGGATTGCAGTTACAACAGAGTGCTAATCCCATTACCCAAGGAAAGGTTTGCAGCTGACTCTCTAAATGGATTTTAAGAGGTAGGGGATCTCTGGTGCATCTCAAATACATTCTCCAGATAGGGCACCAGCAGCTCTTAGTGCCCTTGAATGTTTTTTCCTCTCAAAATTAAAAAAAATCTACCCTATTTCTACAAAGTCATACAAGCTCCTCGGTTGTTTTATACCAAATCCACCAACAAAACAAATTATATTTAAATTGTTATTAACGATAGCAAATTATAAACAATGAAAGGACCCCAGATATCCATTTCTACTCAAGTCCCTTGGATCATAAAGCTCAAAAATTACATACAGAGCAGACACTATCTGTTTAGGGAGAAAATGTCTCATTCCACATTAATATATAGATTAAAAGTTATTTATAAGAAAGTATATGGAGTAACAAATTTTCAAGTAAAAATAAATACGGAAGTAAGTTTTAAGTAAGTTCAAAAAATAAAATTTTATTATAACATTTTTAATCTCTAGATGACATTCAATACATTTTTAGTGATTTAGTAAAAATAGCAAGTAATAGTAACTAAGGTTTGAGTTCATACTTTGTTAACAATCAGTTCGCAAACACTGTATTCTTATTATCCTCATTTTAAAGTTGTGAAAAACAAGGCTTTATTTTGTTAAGTAACTTATCCAAAGCTGGAAAATGGTAGAGTTAGAAATAAAACCCAGGTTTTACACAGCACAAGTCAGTTTCATGAACAATCTCATTTATTTCTCATAATACTCTAACTCTAGAAAGCAGTATTATTTTGTTTTTCTTTTTTAGAGATGGGGTATTGATCTGTTGCCCAGGCTGGAGTGCAGTGGTACAATCATAGCTCACTTGTAGCCTTTAACTTCTGGGCTCAAGCAATCCTTCTGTCTCAGCCTCCCAAGTAGCTAGACTAGAGGCACATGCCACCAAACCTGGCTACTTTTCATTTTTGTAGAGATAGACTCTCACTACATTGTCCAGGATTGAAGTAGTATTTTCATTACTCCTATTCTCTGTATTGAAACTGAAGATCAAAGAGGTTCCATGACTTGGCCAAGTTCACACAACCTGTACTCCTGGAGCTTGAACTCCAGGCCCATTTCTCATGACTCTATATTAAATGTTCTTCCCAGCATCGCATGTTGACATTAAAATCTGGCATTTGATATTTGATCTTATACATACTCACACAGTAAGCAACTGGGTTCCTTCTAAGATTATCTTTGATTCTCTTCTGAGTTTGTTGTCCTGGACTATTAAGAATATATTTGATTTGGTAATTTATGGATTCAATGCCATCCCCATCAAGCTACCAATGACTTTCTTCATAGAATTGGAAAAAACTACTTTGAAGTTCATATGGAACCAAAAAAGAGCCCGCATCGCCAAGTCAATCCTAAGCCAAAAGAACAAAGCTGGAGACATCACGCTACCTGACTTCAAACTATACTACAAGGTTACAGTAACCAAAACAGCATGGTACTGGTACCACAACAGAAACATAGATCAATGGAACAGAACAGAGACCTCAGAAATAATGCCACATATTTACAACTCTCTGATCTTTGACAAACCTGACAAAAACAAGCAATGGGAAAAGGATTCCCTATTTAATAAATGGTGCTGGGAAAACTGGCTAGCCATATGTAGAAAGCTGAAACTGGATCCCTTCCTTACACCTTATACAAAAATTAATTCAAAACGGATTAAAGACTTAAATGTTAGACCTAAAACCATAAAAACCTTAGAAGAAAACCTAGGCAATACCATTCAGGACATAGGCGTGGGCAAGGACTTCATGTCTAAAACACCAAAAGCAATGGCAACAAAAGGCAAAGTTGACAAATGGATCTAATTAAACTAAAGAGCTTCTGCACAGCAAAAGAAACTACCATCAGAGTGAACAGGCAAACTACAAAATGGGAGAAAATTTTCACAACCTACTCATCTGACAAAGGGCTAATACCCAGAATCTACAATGAACTCAAACAAATTTACAAGAAAAAAAAAACCCATCAAAAAGTGGGCAACGGACATGAACAGACACTTCTCAAAAGAAGACATTTATGCAGCCAAAAAACACATGAAAAAATGCTCATCATCACTGGCCATCAGAGAAATGCAAATCAAAACCACAATGAGATACCATCTCACACCAGTTAGAATGGCCATCATTAAAAAGTCAGGAAACAACAGGTGCTGGAGAGGATGTGGAGAAATAGGAACACTTTTACACTGTTGGTGAGACTGTAAACTAGTTCAACCATTGTGGAAGTCAGTGTGGCGATTCCTCAGGGATCTAGAACTAGAAATACCATTTGACCCAGCCATCCCATTACTGGGTATATACCCAAAGGACTATAAATCATGCTGCTATAAAGACACATGCACCCGTATGTTTATTGTGGCACTATTCACAATAGCAAAGACTTGGAACCAACCCAAATGTCCAACAACGATAGACTGGATTAAGAAAATGTGGCACATATACACCATGGAATACTATGCAGCCATAAAAAATGATGAGTTCATGTCCTTTGTAGGGACATGGATGAAACTGGAAATCATCATTCTCAGTAAACTATCGCAAGGACAAAAAACCAAGCACCGCATGTTCTCACTCATAGGTGGGAATTGAACAATGAGAACTCATGGACACAGGAAGGGGAACATCACACTCTGGGGACTGTTGTGGGGTGGGGGGAGGGGGGAGGGACAGCATTAGGAGATATACCTAATGCTAAATGACGAGTTAATGGGTGCAGCACACCAACGTGGCACATGGATACATATGTAACAAACCTGCACATTGTGCACACGTACCTTAAAACTTAAAGTATAATAATAATAATAATAATAAATAAATAAATAAATAGAATATATTTGATTTGGACAATATTTAATTTCTCACCCAAAGATAAATTTTTTAGTTTTAGACTGAAAGCCAGCAATGTTGAAGTAAAGGTATTACAGAATCTAAAACCACCTGGATGGATCTAGGGAGATCCATTATCCAAGTTTTCTTTGAAGCTCTGAAAGAAAATGTTTGATTTTTAAAATAAAAATATTAGCCATTTAATTTGTATATTTGAAAATGACTTAAATTAGATTGTTTCTTTTTCTGTTAACTTACACAAGAGGCTGAAATGTTACAGGTCAGGAGCCTACAAAGGTACCATAACATCAGTGCTCAGGTAAGAATGGTGCTTTCTCATTAGCTATTCAGTTTCTTGGATCTTAGGAAGCCAACACAAGTCTGTCATCAATGTCTGTGTCAGTGGTTGGTTATTTCCCACTTCCTGACCATTTCAAAATCTTGCAGGGTCTCTAAAGCCTAATTTAGCATCTACACATAGGTTTTTAGATCTGGCAATAATATGCTAACTATGTGGTTTATAATATATAAAATTTTATTTAGAGTGAGTCCTTATTTTAGAAAATTTGCATTTCCAGAGCTTGTGAATTTTTTTAAGTGATTTGTTTCTATGTCCATAAAACTAATTAGGAAACACTGTCACCTGTATTTGATATTGCTTTGAAATCTCATTTTTCTCACTAAAAGCAACATTCAGCATGTATTGAGCAGGTAGCATAAAAACTTTCACAAATAGAGTGGTTATAGCAAAACAGAGTAATGTGAGTAACAGGAAAAGTAACCTGCAGCTATCACAGTTATACATGGTACCAATTAATCATACTCAGCTTTTTAATCACTATCAAATATAGTGTAAGTGTTGGGAAAATATTTAAAGACAAAAACTTGGAGATTCTGTATTTGGTATAAGGAAGTTTAAATACAAAATGACTATCCCAGTGACTATTACATATTACACCTTCCATTTGTACACAGAATGACTAAGATAAAACAATGTAGCTATAAAGTTTTGGCTGATTTCATAAAATTGTATTCTTCATAGGTTTATTGAAATGTGATATAATAAATACTACAGATTTAGAAATGTTCGCAGAACCCTCCTCGCCTTGGAATTTATTTGGTTCCGTATATTATGCTCATTAACACTTGGCTCTTATTTTCTTAAATATTTATGAATAACATAGTCTCAAACTCAACAGGCTTTTTCTTGCAATAGCTCTTCTTCCAGATGCAGCATTAAGTATGGTCTTGAATTAAGGATCAATAGCATCTTTAATGCTGCTTCCCTAAACCATCTGCTAGTTTTGTAGGGGTTTAATAAACCAAATGTCATCTTACATGTTTCCATTTCTGGTGTTCTTTAAAACAATAATAAATAAGCTGAATTAATGTTTAATAAACATACAAAGAAAAGATTACATAATGAAACTTTGAGTATTTTTCTCCTAAACAAAGAAGGGGGCAGCACTGGTATCTTTTTCATGGTCAGGGTCTATTTGAGATACAGTTAGTTCCCTTTCTGTGACCTGCATATAACAAGTTCAGACTCTGCTCTGTGAAGTGAACATAAGAACGGGACTATTAAAAGTTCACTTATGAGCATAGATTATAAGTGTTTACAGTACATAAACTCAGGACTACTGGACTTTAGAGCTTAATTCTGGGTCATATTTCAGTTTCTTTCTTAATGCTCACTCTTAGAAGAAAATGCCCATGGAATAAAAGAAGGTCCATAACTCTCATTCCTAGTTAAGTAGGTTCTAAGATTACTTGGTTTTAATTGCTCACTCTGATTATAGTTTCACATCTGTTCCAGTGTTCCTTTCAGGAATCAAGTCACAGAGGTAGGAAAGTCTGAATCACCCAGTTATTCAGTCTTTCATGTCTAATTATTTCCCACACCAAAGTTATATGTGATGGTCACATACTTGAAACACTTTAAGGAGAAAAAACTTTTAAGCTTTGATTTTTTTTTAAAGTAGGGGTTTACCATTAATTTTTACTTTTTTTTTAAGTTCTTCCCTAAAGTTTAGCAAGATTTTTATGCAACTTATGACTCTATTTCAACTCAGTGTTGCTAAGTAAACATTGTGATTTTACTCTATTCTGTAACAATTTTTGATAATATTCAAACTCTCAGCTTTGGTGACAAAATATACAAACATCAGGAATCTAATTCTGAAGTGTTAGCTAAAGCCTGAGACTAAGACAAGGGGATTCAGGCTCCCTCAGTCCAGTGCACTTTCTGCTATCATGGTTGAAGGTCAGAGATTCACTTTTCCACATCCCACTCAATACCTAGCTCAGCTTCTCAGAAATATTTTTCAACTGGGGGAAAAAAATGAAATAAAACTTATTTTCCACTAAAGGAATGCTTGTCCTCACTTTGTTTTTTGGTTGCACATCAGTCCTTTAGACTGGCCATAGAGAGTGGGGGAGGGCCATGGACTGGGATGAGTGGGGAGGAATCCAGGTGGGCACATGCAGCAGGAGTCTGTGTATGGGTCAAGGTGAGTGTGTGCCAGGGCAGGTGCCTCTCCTCTGCAAAGTTGGCTTCCTCACCCAGGATCTCCAGTGGTAATTTCCCTTCTCACTCCTCTTTCCTGCATTTGATTTAATTGCTCTTTCTAAGGGTATCTTCTCAGTCTTCCCTGCTGCCCCTTCCTCGGGTTTAATCCTGGGGAGGCATTAACTCTTCACACTTAGGGCAGTTCTGAGAACTGGGTCGATTTTAATAACAGCAGAATATAGCAGGTCCTCAAATAATGTTTCCTTCAACTTCACTTCATTATAAGGTTGATGAGAAAAAAAAAAAATCGATTCCTGGCTAGGGCACTGTCTGTGTGGAGTTTGCACATTCTCCTCATGTCTATATGAGTTTTCATGGGTACTCTGGTTTCCTCCCACATTCCAAAGCTGTGCATGTTAGGTAAACTGGTTTGGCTAAATGGTCCCGCTTGGAATTAGCATGAGTGAATGTGTGTATGTGCTTGTCGGTGGGATGCCATTCTGTCCAGGGTGGGTTCCTGCCTTGCACCCTGAGCTGCCAGGATAGGCTTTGGCCACTTATCACTCTAAATTAGAATAAGCAGGTTGGAAAATAAATAGATGAATGAGCAAATGAGTACAAATTATTGTCAAATAAAAATGTATAAAGTAGATTATAATCATACAAATGTACAACAATAAATGATGCAAAATGAAAGTGCTCAGGGGGCCCACCATAATTGTTATTATTTGGTTTTGATCTGCATGGTGGTAGGAGCTGTGCCTGACAATTTTCTCTTTGAAGACATTTATCTCTGGATTTAAGCCATCACCACTACAACTACTATCACTGACTGAATCCCCCCAAATTGGGTAATTATCTTACTTGCTTTTATTAGTCTTTCTTAAATGTATGTATAACTCACACTTATTTCGATGTTTAATATGAGAAGCAATTTAGGTTTTTATTTAGAAGTTTGATATTGTTTTTGTGACCAGAAATATGCAGTAGAAACTTAAATTCGCTTATGGTAAAATTGCTTTCATTATATATTATTTCACCTAAAGTCACAGTTTTTCCAAGAACCTATGGGAATCTACTGTATGGCAATCTGGAGCCAGTCTGTCAAAGTCATCCCAATCTCTCTACTGGATTAACTGGGTCATTTTAGGCAGTTTCTTCATTTGCAAAATAAGATAATTATAATACTACTTTCTTCATAGGTTTGCTATGAGAGTAAAATGAAAAGGTGCTTAGAAAAGTGTCTGACACACAGTAGGTACTCAATAAATGTTGGTTATTAACCAAATGACATTTAATAAAGTTCTCTGGAGATCCGTATTATATTCATAATCATAATAAGGGGTATTTGTACAAGTGGGTATTTGTAAATGTAAACTATATAGAAAATGTCAACACAAAATAAAACTGGCCCAGAAAGAAATAGTTTGGGAAGGAAGACAGCGCCAGTTAGAGAAAGAGGACTTGAGTGAGTGAGTCTGTGTTCAGGTGTTCTTAGACATACCCCTGAATTGGGGAACGTTCTCCTTTCTCTGAACTTCCACTTTCTTTATAACACTTATTCCAATCCTTCATATCAAAATTATCCTCATTCTTTCCCTCATGAGCATGTAAGCTCCTCAGGATAAATGGTTTTAGAAGGTTAAAACTCTTCTTTCTCCCTTCCCATCTCCAATCCTTACCTTGAAAAATTCCAAGCTTGAATAGAGGTGATTATATAGTCAAACAAAATGAAAATCTAATTCGGAGTTTATCTTTAAAGGTATAGAAGATGACAAATTTCTATATATTCATACTATGTTCCTTCTCCTCTGTTGGTTTACCTCCAAAACTCATCTTCTCACTCCAACTGTGAAGTGATTAGCTTTACCAATCTAATCCTCAAATTCTTGCCAAAATCCAAGTCACTCTTGCCCTTTCTTGTAAGTGGGCTTCCACAGGAGCCACAGCAATGAGTGTATTCCAGGGTTCTTCAGAATGTTTTTAAATTTAATTCCTTTATTCTTTGTTCTAACATTCTGTGGAATAAACTTTAATTCATTCCATTTTTCCCATAAGTACTACATAGCATGTTTTCATCTTGTCAATTATAATTACTTATCCATGTGGACAGGGAAGGAAGAATTCAAACCAATTTTTCATTATTATTTCATTATATACAGAATTCATGTTATTATGCATAATACATGGTATTCCTCACTAATCTAGATTATATGTTAGTGCAAGTACCCATATATTGCAAAATGTTTCTAGGACAATGAAATAATTATCTTTTTCTTCTTCTTAAAAATACCATTTTTCCTGTGCTTCCAATATCTTAAATCCATCTTTTTCTACATAATTATCAACCTACATTCACTAATTGCATTAAAATTGGGTGAGCATAAATTTCTTTCCATTTCTTATTGTAATATCCAAGAAGTACAATTTATCATAATCTAACAGTTATAAAACTTTTAAAATGAGCATATTCTTTTGAAACTATTTTAATGTTAGGCTTAAGAGAGAGCATACTGAAGTAGTTTCATTTCTGAGTAGCTCTTGCATGAATGGTTCAACACACAGGACCCTGATTTGAAATCATCTCTAACAACATGCAGGACCCTGATTTGAAATCATCTCTGACAATCTCACCAAAAACAAAATGCCCCATCAGCTGAATTTATTTAGAAACTTAAACTTTTCCAAGATGTGGTGATTTTATGCTATGTTCTAAATATTTGAATTGGAGAAAAGGAGTCATGAATTTTTTTAAGAACACAATTATTAATAAATATTTCATTAAATTGCAAACCAACAGTGATAAAAATATATGTATTTTTTGCATAAATTATTTGATGCCTTCAGCTAAAGAACATACTCTATTTAAAGTATCATGTGATGATGGGGAAATTCTACTGCGACCACCCTCTCCAGGCAGACTGAAGGCAGATGGTGCTGATGTGTTCAGCAGAGAGGAGTGTTGATCACAGTGTCTGCCAATCAAACACTTGGGAAAGAAATGAGCTCCATCTGTGTTTTAATTATGCTAGCATAATCATCCAGGGTAACTGCCAGAACTGCACTTTTTCAGAGTACGAGACATACCATGTACTTTCTTTCGTAAATGAAAGGAGAAATCCCTATATATAGTACTGGCCAAAAAACAAAAATATGAGCACTGTTGATTTGTTGTTTTTTTTTTTTTTTTTTTTTTTTTTTGAGACGGAGTCTCACTCTGTCGCCCAGACTGGAGTGCAGTGGCGCGATCTCGGCTCACTGCAAGCCTCCTGGGTTCACGCCATTATCCTGCCTCAGCCTCTCCGAGTAGCTGGGACTACAGGCGCCCGCCACCACGCCTGGCTAATTTTTTTGTATTTTTAGTAGAGACGGGGTTTCACCGTGGTCTCGATCTCCTGACCTCGTGATCCGCCCGCCTCGGCCCCCCAAAGTGCTGGGATTACAAGCGTGAGCCACCGCGCCCGGCCGAGCACTGTTGATTAAGAACAAAATGTGGGTAGTACGACTGTCCTCTCAAAAATATTTCTATTTTATTGCAGCGCAATGGTTTACATTGTTTCTTTTAAGGCAATGCTAATGTCTGTGAAAGAATTAAAGTGAAGAGGCAATATCTGAAAAAATAAAATATTACACACAAATATTTTGGATACCTAAGAGTCACCCTACTAAAATTCAACAAGGTGAGAAAATTTACAAATTTATAAATATATATAAATATATAAATACAAATCTATATTATTATATGTATATTTGTGAATATGTTCATATTATCATACCAGCACTTTAAAAACTTTTCTAGCAAGTGACACCCTGCTCATTTTCTCCAAAATGATGGTAGGTTGTTTCATTGTTGTTGTTCTACTTTGTTTTTCTGTTTGCTATTATTCTCATAAATGAATTTATTCTAGAACTCACATTTCATCACATATTTCACCACTTGAACAGAAAATGTGCAAGTGCAATTATAACGTAAGGTTTGCACTTCCACTCTGGAGGGTTTCAGGATCTGTTTGACTGCAAAGTGCAAGCAAGCAGCAAAGAATATAGGGAGAGATTAAAGAGAAACAGCTCTCCTTTGTCTTTCTATTTTGTATCCTCCCAGCTCAGTTATTCTCTTTCGCCCTCTCACTACCATCAAATATTTTGGCATCAAGAATTAAAGAGTAAATTCAGAGATTCATGTCAATCTCAAAAGTTTGTTATGTTTTTAAGTTTGAGAAGAGGTATGTGTGCACAAATATGATGAAAAGATTTCCAAACTCTGTGCATTCATAACAAAAGAAATTGATTCATTCAAGATGCATTTATCAAGTGCTTATTACATATTGAGATTTGGAACATAAAGTAAATAAAGATGACACCTGCCCTGAAGGATCTAAGTCTAGCAAATAACTGAACGTAAAAAAAGGCCACGCATATAACAAGACCTTGCATGACTGGTGGACAAGGGAGGGGAGAAGTCATCTTGCTGGGACTTGGGGAGACTTTCAGAGGGATAAGAAGGCTTTCTCTGGAACAAATGAGGCAGAGGGAAGGGCATACTGGACAAAGGACATCCTGAGCAAAGACACTTGACAGTTCATAATGCTTCCTCATGCCTACTTATTTCTTGAGAATGGTGATCTACAGTGTCATATGCCACCAAGACGTCACTGGGATAAGGTCTGTAAAGGGCAGAATAGGTTTAAACATTTGACAGTTACATAACTGGTATGCTACCTTTTCCTCTTTTTTTTTCAACTGTTAATTTTTATAAGACTAGAGGCCACATCTCACGATTGTTTTTGAAAGGAACTGTGTGTTCTCTATGTAACACGTTATTTACTATGCTAACTTACTAAATTCGGAGTAGAATATAATCCATTATACTCTTTGTTATGTTGCTACATTGAATAAAGTGAATAAAGCAAAGCCTCCTGCCCTTCTGCAACTTATGTTCTGGTGGGGAAAAGCAGAAAAATAAATGTAATTAATAAAAAAAGATATGTTATGTTAGATTTGATAAGTGCTAAGAACTTTTTTTAAAAAGCAAGAAAAAGAGGGGTTATTGGGAGCAGTCGGGCAGGGTAAGGTCATAATTTTAAATAGGTCTTTTTTTTTGAGAAAAAAAAGTTTAAATAGGTTTTCAGTAAAGGTTTTACAAAGAAGAAAAGACCTGAAAGAGGCGACTGCACAGGCCCTGCAGACACCTGGAGGAACAGCACTCCAGGAAGGGGGAGGAGCAATTAAAAAGGCCCAATATGGAAATATGTTTGGCTTGTGATAGGGAGAAATAAAGTCAAAAGGTAGACAGGGACCAGCTTTCTAAGGCGTGGCTTCTGAAGACTTGGTTGACTAAAAAATAAGATGAGAAGCCTCTGGAGCGTTTTGAGGAGAGGAGAGACATGATCTGATACACGTTTTGGAAGAATCACTGTGGCCACTCTATTGACATTAGACCGCAGGAGTCAGGAGACAAGTTAAAGTGCTGTTACAAAAATCTAAGCAAGAACTAATGACAGTGCCATCCAATAAAAATATAATGTGAACCATACATTTAATTTTTAATTTTCTGATAGTAATTTTGCTTTTTTTCAAAAGCGAAAAGGCAAAAGTGAAATCACTTTAAAAAATATATCACATTTAACCTAATATAACCAAAATATTATTTCACTAATAATATAAAAATTATTAATAAAATATCGTACCTTCTTTTTTCAAATTACATCTTTGAAATATGGTGTGTATTCACATTTTGAGCATATTTTAATTGGAACTAGCCATATTTAATTACTTAACAGCCACATGTAGCAAGTGGTTACCATATTGAGATAGTACAAAATTAGAATGATGTATTTCTTTTTATTTTTAAATTTTAATTATAATAGTAATTCAAGGGTAGCAACCTAATGTCCAACAACAAGGGATTAGTTAATAAATTGTGGTACAACTAAGTAACTACTAACAGCTAGGTTTTAAATAATATTTAAGAGTATATAAAACATGTTCACAGTAAATGAGGGAAAAAGAGGAAGAAAACAGCATACACAATATGATATCATGAGTGAGAGTGAGAAATAAACATGTATCCCCATAGGAGCCTGGACAAATACATACCAACATGTTAATATTGATTATTTCTGGGATAACTGAGATTGGAAATAGAAAGAGCAAGTTTGGTAGAGGAAAATGATCAGGAATTTGGGACATATTATTTGTAGGATGCTTATTATATACCCCAAGCAGAAATATATTGTCTAGAGCTCATGAGAGAGGTGCAAATCAGCAATATGAATTTGAAAACTGTAGCATATGGATGGATTTAAAGCCATGAGACTTTAATATGAGAATAAGATCATGAAGAGAGTGAGTTTTAGTAGAGAAGAAAGTAGGACTGAACTATAGGATACTCCAACTTTTAGAGTCAGGAAGATGATGAGCAAATGAGACTGGAAAGAACGGTGAGTTAGGGTGAAGGAAAACCAGATGAATGTGGCACTTTTTGGAGTACAGAAAAACTATGTGTCCCAAATGATGCTGAAAAGTCAAGTCAGAGGAGGACACAGCACTGACCACTCTCTTGACCTGAAGCCACCCGTGATCCTGATGTGAGTGGCTTTGAAGGAGAGGAGGGTTCTCAAAAGTGGGTTCAAGAGTTACCAAGAGAAAAAGAAATGGAAACAACATGCCCAGACTGTACTTGAGCAGTTTTGCTACTAAGGGGAGCAAAGAAATAGGGGCATTTGCACCAGCGTGGCATCATAGTCCTTGTGTTCTCATCTTCTCTCTCCTCCTATAATGTAAGTTCCTTGAGGCAGAGAATGCCTTAATTCTCTGAGCCCAATGCTGCTTTTGTGGCAAAGAATTAAAATGTGTGTCCAGCGGTAAAATAGTAATTTTACACAGGCTGGCAGATGACTTAAACTATTGGATTAACATGAGAGTTAAACTCATGATTCAGATAATCAGTAACACAAAACCTCAACTCAGGGTAAACACCTCTGAAAAATAACTGCAATCCAATAATTACTGGCTGTCAGGAGGCATAAGTATAAATTCCTGGATGACTCACTGAAACCTTTCATCAAGAATGATCTTTTTCTTTTTTCCAGATCCCAAGTTTAAAAACCGCTAAACCCAACATTTCTTTGACATTATTGAAAAGATGAAAAAATCCCAAATACTGAAACTTTAAACTAGATAACCAGTGCAAAATCTGCTATGATACAAAAATATATAGGCTGCAAACCAAATCTATAAAGGAGATTGTTATAATGAAAACTACAGTGACTAGAAAAATCAGATACTCTTCCAACTTTCGACACTTTACTAAGTTTGGACAAATGCCAACCTATTGTTTCTGCACAACCAGTCTTTCAACAATGGTTCAACCTAATTAGAAAATCTTCATGGAGCTAACATGTTAGGAGATAACTCTAGATAACAAGTCAGATATACGCTGATTTTTGGCATAAGAACAACTTCCTTTTTAGGTTTCATTTAGGAAGCACAAGTTTTTTCTAAATAGGGACTTCATTTTAAAAGTTAAGCAAGAAAGAGGGAGAAATGGGGGCCAGAGGATGGGCAGGATACTGGAATAGCTACAGCGATATCAAAGAAATGTAAGTAAGGTTTGGGGGTGTTTAAACTTGGATTCTAGCTAGTTAAAAAGGATAAACTAGTAATTTATTGCAGAAGGTTCAATGTGTAAATATAGTAATCTATTTTATTCACCAGAAAATGCCTAACAAAACACTCAGAAACATTTTGCTACTGCTGCTTCTTTACCTCCTCCTATTGCCCTAACACGATTCGAAAATCCCAATACAATCTCGGTGCTCTGTTTCAGTTCCCTTTCTCCTGGTTTCTATCTTTACTTTCTTCGCTCTATAACCAACAACGTCCTTTCCTTCTGCCCACTATCTCCTTTATTTTACCTAACTTGTCCCCATCAGAAGGAAATACTGTTAACTGTAGAAGCAAGGATCTGCAGTGGGGAAATGATGAGGAGGCCCCAGTGTGTAGCATAGTGTTTTATACTCAGTGGGGGTGCAATAAATAGGAGTTGGTTGCTTAAAATACAAGTTATAGGGAGACTAAAGGAAGATAGAGGAATAAAAGTAAAGAGAAGGACTAGGTTTAGAACAGTTCATTGTAAAGTAACTGTGTATGGAGGGGGTGTGTGTGTGTGCATGTGTGCTGCACACACAGGTTTGTATAAGAAAGAGGGGAAAACTCTATCATAGAAAGAATGCAAAAGAAAGATATGTGAGTTTTACAGTCAGGCAAGTGGGATGGGGGTTGGGAAAGCATAGGGCAGAGATAAAAAGCGTAATGGAATAACCGCAGATCTGCCATCAAATAAATACATCAATTTAGAATTTTAAGAAAAATATACTCTTTCACTGAATGCAAATAAAATGAATTTATTAAAACCCAACTGCAATTTGCTGCTTACAAAAATTACCATGAAAATCATACAATAATAGTTTTTAAGTAATAAGAAAGTTATCCTCTATATACATATATATACATATATGTATATATAAATATATACGTATATATAAATATATGTATATATATATATAAATATATGTATACATCTATATAGGTATATATAAATATATGTATATATCTATATAGGTATATATAAATATATATGTATATATCTATATATAAATATATATGTATATATCTATATATGTATATATAAATATATATGTGTATATATAGAGGGGGAGAGAGAGAGAGACGTTTTCAGCTTAAACTACTTGAGATCTCAGGTCACACTGTCCTTTGATTAATTTTGCATTGTACTTAGTGCACCATCACGCAACGTGAGGGCATTCAATAGTAATTATTTGGATTGTATCCTGATTGAAGAAGACAGAACTGACCTTTGGCAATAAGGTAAACAATGCCACCTGACTCTTGTACTCTAATAATACAATTAGTAAATCATATTCCTCTGTCATTTTCTCTACTGAGACTCTTGGGAAGTTTTGAACTTAAATTGCAGCATAAATTTCTTATTGGAAGGTTTGAATTTATTAAAATATTTGAGTTAGTGAGCTCATTCCCTTGCTTATAAATACTAAAGGGGACCTGACGGTCTCCAGTTGCCATCCCCTCATGTACCGTTGGCATAAAGAAAAAGCACATGGGAACAGTTCTATTTCCCAGCATTGCTGGGGCTACATCCAGGAACCAGTCTCCTGCCCCTACCACAGACTCCTTAATTTTTGTAAAATCATCTATGACAGACAGTAAGCAACAGATATGGGGCACAGTCCCCTCCAAGCTTTTTAACGTGGCTAGTCCCCAGTGCACTCTTCATAGCAAACCCCCCGCAAAGATGGCTACCATCTGTTCCTATGGCTTCATGCCCTTTAAGGTATTGCTGCTTAACCTTTCTTCTCCCTATTTGCCCCAGGTCACAAGATTTTGCCTGCAGAAAGAGCACCCTTTATTTCCATTAATCCTCGCTCCAAAGCAGACTGTTTTAGAGGAGTTAATGGAAAAATTGTTCCAGTTATAGAATTTCATTTCCATAGCAGACATTGGCAGAAATGGGGCATTCCACAAATTAAAGTAAAAGAACTTTCTTCATAAACAGTTTCAATAATTGCATGTCTTTCTGCAAGTTTCGCCCTCATTTAAAGATGGAAGTAAAATTAAAGCAACAATAAATTAAAGAAAAACAACTGAATCAGTGAGATTAAGTGAGAAAGATCAGTGAGAAAAATGAGAGCTTGCAATGGTTCTCTGATCTGCAATGTCTTTGGAGTAGTTATGACATAGGATAACTTCCTAGTTCCATTGCTTACTTGCTGCATGACTTTACTACCATCACTGGGAAAAATTCTCCCTGGAAATAAAACTCTGTACTGGTTTTCAACATAGTTGGTGAGAAATCAAGATCTTCGAAGTTTCTGATTTTGCAGTCCGCTTCTATTTTATCCATGTCCACTGACCAAGTAAGATTCAAAACCTCAAAACTCTCATCTCCATTAGTTCCTTTATCTCTGATTTCTCTCAAAAATAAACTTTTAAGATAATTTTTAACAAAGTAAAGGGATTAGTAAAGCAACTGAGCCAGTTCAAAATGTTTTAAAGATTAAACAGTCTCTTCTATCACAAAGAAGGCAACAGCTCTGTGAGGTTTTTTTTTTCAAATAAGCAAAATAGATTTCATCTCTTCTCTAATTTACTGTAGTAGGATAAAATACATATTAAATTGAGTATTCTGTATACTTTTTAAAAATAATCAAAAGTTTAAAGGTATTTGGGTTTTCTTTTTATTTATGTGAGCACTTGCATTAGTATATACTATTGACAGATGAAAGAAACTAAACATTGAAGTGAGCTTACTATGTACATAAAGAAATAACAATGTATATTTTATTTATGGAGATATTTTTGATAGATTGCTATTTCATTATTTATTAAATTAAATAACCAGCTGATTTGCATTTTTAACTTCATTGTTAAATAATATCTCTCCTTTAATGATGGTATTTTGATTGACAAATCAATCTCATAATGACATAAAATCAGATTTTTTAAATATAGAATCCTAAGGTTGCTGTACACTGTGGTATGAAAAAGAATCAGTGTCAAAATAACTACTTCCTGCAAAGAAATGTGCTTTTCACAAGCCATTGTCTAAGCAAGGGTCCTAAGGTACTATTTAGTTTTTCTCCAGGAATTGATTCTAAAAATAAAAAAAGAATATGTGTAGGAAAACAGCTGGTTTTCTTTCCATCTCCTTTTTTTCAGAGAACCACAGCAAAATGTAAATCTAGGCTTTCTGTCCAAAACTAACATTCTACAGCAGTTTCTCTTCTGCATCTTTACCACTTGTGTTTAGCAGAAGTTAAAATACAGCTACTAGATATAAATTATCTTATGCTTCACGTGGATGGATCCACGTGCTATCATTTGGCTTAAATGTATGATTAACACAGGACGTGAACAATAAAAGAAACTATTTTTGCAGCTGTTGTCCTCATGTTTAAAGTTATTGATTAATGTATATATTGTACCTTTCCTAGGAAACTGTATAGGGCATACCTGGCAGATTCATCTGCTAGGTTTTGTGACTCATATGGCTTAATGCCAGATCCATAAACGACAGTGTTATTCAAAACTCAGGGTTACTAGATCTCACATTTGGCTCTCTAGTGGCCCCGGTATTACCCTTCTGTTTCTAAAGAAACCGCAGCTGATTCACATAGGAGTTAACTAATGGAAATTTTGAAGTCCCAAATCAGTTTTGTTTAATTAACTTCATCTGATGTGAGCCTCTCAATAAAAATATTAAACTGAGAATAGTGTCACTTTATGAGGCTCCCATCTGTACCTAAGAGTTTTGAACATTTGAGTTGGTGAAACATTTCTTTCTAATCTGATTTTCCCACATTAATTATCTTGAGGCATTTTAATATCCTTGGGGATGATTACATCCAATGAATTAGGTCAAAGTTTCATAGTCTCTATTGGCAATCACTAGTTTAATTTATGATTTTCAGCAAAAATATCAGATGTGTGAATTTAATGTTGATTAAATCAGCCATGCATTTTGTTATCCTTCTGTGGCGGGTAGAATAATGGCCCCCAAAGATATCCATGTCTTAATTCCTGGAGCCTGTGAATATGTTAACTTACATGGCCGAAAGGACTTTGCAGATGTGATTAAGCTTAAGGATCTTAAAATGGGGAGATTCTCCTGGATTATCCAGGTGGGCCCAATCTAATGACATGACTCTTCTAAAGTGGATAAATTTCCTGGCTGCAGAGAACCAGAGAGATGGCAAAGTGAAGATTCAGTCTGTACTTGCAAGCTGTAAAGATGGAAGGAGATGGCCAGGAGCCACGGAATGCAGACAGCCCTAGAAGCTGGAAAAGACAAGGAAAGGAATTCTCCCTAGAGCCTCCTGAAAGGAGATCTAGCCCTTCTGACACCTTGATGTTTCAGTGCACTGAGACTTGTGTCAGACTTGTAACCAAGAGAACTGCAAGATAATAAATTTGTACTTTTTAAGCCACCAAGTTGATGGCAATTTGTTACAGCCAACAGTAGAAAACTAATAGTTATTATGCTACTTTTTCATCACTCTTGTAATGGGAGAAAATAAGTTTAAAAGTTGGTTAGGAAAAAGTGCTCAACTCCAACCAGAGAGTATGCTGCCATGAAAATGAAAACTGGCTTGTAGAAGGGTGGGCACCAGTTCCAACCAGCCCTGGCTCTGCCACTGAGTGAACACAGAAAACTGAGTAAAGCACTTAACCAGTCCCTCAGAACCCGAGCTTCTCCTACCACTGGTCAAAATGTTTATTTCCAAGTCCATGTTCCCCACAGAACTTTTTCTAATTCTTTTGGATACTGGTTTGATTTAACTTTTTTTTTTTTCTCTTTTTGAGATGGAGTCTTGCTCTTGTTGCCTAGGCTGGAATGCAATGGCGCGATCTTGGCTCACTGCAACCTCCGCCTCCCGGGTTCAAGCAATTCTCCTGCCTCAGCCTCCTGAGTGGATGGGATTACAGGCATGTGCCACCACGCCTGGCTAATTTTGTATTTTTAGTAGAGACAGGGTTTCTCCATGTTTGTCAGGCTGGTCTTGAACTCCCAACCTCAGGTGATCTGCCTGCCTCAGCCTCCCAAAGTGCTGGGAATACAGGCCTGAGCCACTGCACCTGGCCTTAACTTCTTATCTTTCTAGTGAGAGGCAAGGTGATCCTTTTTCTGCCATATTTCATTCATCTCATGCTGGAAAAGTCTACAGACCCGACATTTCTATATTTCAGCAAAAACAAGTTTAAGTATTGTAAAATTTAAAACATCCTTATTAGAGCATAAAAATAAAGTAAAAACTTCCCTAAACCAATTTTAAAAATCACTGCCTAAAACTACTTGGAACTACTCCCTGATTCAAGCATGAAGGAAACTGTAATCTTTATAGTACACTCTTTATAGTGTGGCTCATATCAATCAAGTCAGCAAAAGTGTATTTTCGTGGATATTTTAAGGGTTCAAAACGGCAGAAATATTTCTTAATTATTACTACAAAGAGTTAGTTATTGAAGAAATTAAATTATGTCACCCCACACATTAACATGGCAAAGAACAAAAACCTAATATAATTTAGCTTAGAATATATTATTCTTGTTTCCAACATAAGCATTAGGTGAGTGTTTTAATGAAAAGGTTTTAAACAGTATGGAAACAGTTTATAGTGACTGACTTTCTTCAATATTTAACCTACTATAATCTAAATTAGATAGTATCGTAATTTTTCCTACTTTTTAGGAACTTTTTTTCTGATAGCAATGAACAAGTAAATTTTCAAACACAAACAGGATTAAGTATTCAAAATAGTGAAGAAATTAAGTCAAAGCATTTAGCCTATTTTCAGGGCAGAAAGAAATTCGAAGACTAAGCATTTCGATATTTAAGATAAGACATATCCTTCACTTAAAAGCAATTAAATTTAAATTTTTAAGCAATGTTTCACCCTCTCTCACAGCTGTACTTCTCACTGATTCTTTGTAGAAAGGTGAATCATCTCATGCAGAAATAAAGCAAGTTAGACAGCAGGGTATATTTTAAAAGGCTTCAAAAATACAAGAAACAAAATGCAAATTTTAGACATTTCTCTAGAGAGGGACAGTCTAAACCATTTACCTACCTGTCAGCAAAGCCATCTGCCTACCTTCCACACAGAATAAACGTTCAACTATGTAAAGAAACGGGAGCCTTCTCCAGCCCATCCACTCTACTCTCGTTCTTTTTTCTCTGCAAAGCTATCTATTAACTAATTAGAAACTGCTGTTATCTACCACTCCATTAAATTTAAGGGTTTTTTTTTTTTTTTTTTTTTTTTTTTTGGTAGAGACAGGTCTTGCTTGCTTTATTGCTCAGGCTGGTCTCCTGGGCTCAAGCGATCCTCTCACCTCGGCCTCTTGAAGTGCTGGGATTAGAGGCGTGAGCCACTGTGCCTGGCCAAGTATCACATTCTTCACAGAATGTACTACTGAATCATCCCTTGGAATCAAGAAGAAGAAATAAATGCAAGACTAACTTTATGGGCAGAACTCTCAGAATGAAGAGATTCAGAAGGAGGCTGATAGAGAGGAACCGGTCATGTGTCTCATTATTGTTTATTTTATTTATTTATTTATTTTTTTATTATTATTATACTTTAGGTTTTAGGGTACATGTGCACAATGTGCAGGTTTGTTACATATGTATCCATGTGCCATGTTGGTTTGCTGCACCCATTAACACGCCATTTAGCATTAGGTATATCTCCTATGATTGTTTATTGATAAGGCAGAGAAAAACTGAAACAGCACTAACTTCTCAAGGAAAATATTCATGTATCACTGTTCTGTCTGAATGTTATAATTGTTTCTACTATATTCTTTCTGTAAAGCTGAACATAGCTGGATTATCCTTAAGAAGAATGGATACATATTTAAGGAAAACTTTCATGAAGCACTCATTGCATTCATCACAATAATAGAAGCATTATTTTTACAATCAAATTGTGTGAGATACTGAAAAGCTATAAAAGTGTGGCATAACTATGGAATGATTATCACTATACTTTGAACTTCATACATCTCCCTTTCACCAACTATATCTTTGTCCTACATGTTTTAATTTCTATAACATGCAAATTCTCAACTTAACGTGGCTCTTCTTTCTAATATCTTCCCATACCATCTTAGATATTTCAAATGTTAATATCATTTAAACTGGGTAAAATATATAAAATGCCAATACAATATACTTACACACTTTTAAAAAATTAGCCCTACTTGCCCTGTGACACTTGTCAAAATATTTTAAGGAAGTTACATATTTCGAATAGTTTGAAATAAAAAGCTATTGCTGTTTACCAGGGAGAATAGCAGGCGTTACACTGTGCATTCAGTTTTCTTTATAAGCCTACCCCACATGTGCCTGCCCACACACACCTATGCACATACACACACTTTAAGTACAAACTACAAATCTGTTCTAAGTAATTGACTGAATGCTCCCATTCACTATGATTTCAGTCAGTAGTGTATCTTAGAAAGCAAGAAACCTGCAACAGAATAATAGAAGCATTTAGTAATTCTTCAATATGCAAAACAAGGCACTTACCTTCTATTGCTACAGATGTCTGAAATCACACTGGAAAGCGAGCAACGAGAGAGAGGGGCTTTATTGTGGGGTGAATCATCCCCACGTAGATGCTCTGAACAACCCCTGTATGCATACTGACATCATCAGGAGAGACTTGGAGGCAGAGGATACTATGGTAACCAAGCAATGTGCTGGGAGACAGAAGCCTTTAATTGCTTTAACAACTTCCTGGGGCTCCAGCTACCAGGCTTGGATTTGCTAAGTAAGAAATGAAGGTTGTCACAGAGGCAGTGGATGTGACACAGAGCAAGAGGACTTGATGAATTCTGAATCTATTAATCGCGATGTGACTTTTTAATGACAAATATCTTTACATGATTCTGTTAGCATCATTCCCCTCACATCTGAAGCTCTGATGAAGGCATAGGTCAATAAATAATGCTCCCAGGTAGCAACAGTCTAAGTATTCATATGTGGCTTTCTTATTTAACTAGCATTAACATTGTCACATTACAAACATCCTTATCCTTAATGGTGAATACTTCATTTCCTTTGAAAAGAAAGCTCACATCTGTGCCTTTGGAGGTCAGCTTACTGAAAACAATGAAAACTGACTCTATTTACTTCTCCATGAGGTGGCAGCTGCCCATTCTATTTATCTCCTAAATCCTTGCCAATACATCACTTATCCAGAAAACACCTCCAGCGAATTGCCTAATTATGACACCCAGACAAAATCAGAAGATATCTGTTGACTACTGCCACAGTTTTCTGGTTAAGTCTCTTCCATCACAGGCAGAATTACTTCTACTTCTAACAGTCTCCCTTTAAACTATTTGTCCTTCCCTGCCTCTGTGACCCACATTCAGAGGAATACAGCCTCTCTTTAAAATATCCAGTTTAAAGTAATTGCTTAAAATAACAATGTTTCAACATCAAACCAAGTCTATAATGAAATACCACACTTATTTGATCAGATGCAACACTTTAATAAGTATATAATTTATCATCTGTACTATGAAAGCTATTGTTTTCTTCTCCATGAATATTACATTGACATGTTTTTAAACAATACTGCGGTCTAATTTTGCTATTGCAAATACTGTAAGTGCAAAGATAAGCAAGTAACTCACCAGATCTTAAGATATTCATATCACAATAAAAAATGAAGGTTGTCATTCTGTACTGTATATTTAGATCTCAGCTAGTTCAAAGAAACTATTATTATCTCTATTTCAATTTAGATGAAGCTAAGCCTACCTTTTAATGTTTCCCTTGTGAGTAAATAGTGTGCAAATGTATAACAATAATACTGCTTACAAAAATAGTAAAATGGATTACAATAGCACCAATTTACAATCTGGAATATGTAGAAAATTTTAACTTAATTGATAAGTTGGGCTTTTCATTCCCATACAGATTAGAAAAAATTCTGAAAGCAAAACAGTAAAGTCAGCCCTCACAAAAACATACAGTAATTCAGATTTTCTAAATTCTGGTAAAGTGAAAAAGCTTTCCAACAAAATGGAATTACCCCTATCCTTTCATTTGTTCTTCTGAGATTCTGAGTTTGAGAAGCAAAAACACAAAGTTTACTATAAGTTAACAGTACAAAGCTCTGTGTGTGTGTCCGTGTATGTGTGTATATATATGTATATATCACACATATATTCAAATTTTAAAATAAATACATGTATTCATCTGAATATGCACTGAAAAATGTCCAGAAGATACACACCCAGGACATATGGCCAGGAGTGTTGCTTCTAGCAGTGTCAATTGCAGACTAGGTTTGAAGGAGAGTCTTCCAATGTTCATATTATATGCTTTTAAAAGGTCTTTATTTAACTATGAATATGAGTTACTATTGTAATTCAATCAATGGAAATTCATCGAACTGTGTTCTGAACTTGCAATCCTGACTTACCTGCCCTCAGAGAAGGCCAATGACAGCTTCAGTGGTCTAGGTCCTAACAGGCTAGCCAGACTATTTTAAGGTTGTTTCAAACAACACTTAGGAGGAGATGACCCACCTGTCTAAACAGAATTAGGATGGAAAAAGCAAATAAAGGTTATCTAGGCAATACACACACAAAAAGGGAGCACTTGTTTAGACTTTTCCAGAGATGTAACAATCATAAAGAACGGTCCAACAGTAAAGCTGGTTTGTTAGATTTTTTTTTAAAAAAGGTACCATTTCAAAAAGAGCACATCCGAAAATAAGACCAAACCAAGAGGTCTCTAACACTATGAATGGCTGAAGCAAATATGGAAGACCACCAGCAGAAACAAAAGTCAAGTGTGAGTGAGAAAAATGGCCCCACATGGCCAGATTATGTGGCCTGTTAGAGAGGCTTGCATTAGAGAAAAGAGGCCTAATTTCTCCAACCTCCATTCCCTAATTCCAGGCCTCATTTAGTTTTTATTTTCCTCTTAATTTACAACACTGTCACAGTGTCTTGTACTAGTTAGTGTTCTATTTCCTCCCACCACTTCACTAAATATTTTGGTCAGTGTGATCTCACCACCTTATTAGAGAAGATCATAAACTGTTTCTTGAATTGATAACTTCCAATAAAAATTACCTCTTCTTTTGATTCTAAAGGACAGCAAGAGACAGACCTTGTGAAGTACACACCCACAGAAGCATGAGGTCCAGAGGTTAGAAACAGACCTGGGTCAGGGGCAAAACCTACCCAATAGCAACACTGGCCCCATCAAGCTCTGACATGTTCTTGCTGGATAACAGTATACCTTCTTTTATTCAGAGAAAAACACTTCTTTCCCAAGAGGATCCTAAGACTTCAAAGACATCCAAACAATAGTGTAAGTTCTCAAACTGAAAGAAAACAGTAGTTAGAAGAGAAAATGAGGGGCCTGGTGCAGTGGCTCATGCCTGTAATCACAGCACATTGGGAGGCCAAGGCAGGCAGATCATGAGGTCAGGAGTTCGAGACCAGCCTGGCCAATATGGTGAAAGCCTGTCTCTACTAAAAATACAAAAATTAGCCAGGCGTGGTAGCATGTGCCTGTAGTCCCAGCTACTCGGGAGGTTGAGGCAGGAGAACTCCTTGAACCCAGGAGGCGGAGGTTGCAGTGAGCTGAGATCACACTACTGCACTCCAGCCTGGCCAACAGAGAGAGGCTCCGTCTCAAAAAAAAAAAAGGAAAATGCCCTTTCATAAGAAACAGACAAACCAGCAGTATTTCCTAAAGAAATAACTCTATCAATTTTCAAAAGTATTATAAATCTCATCTATCTCCCAGTCAGCCACCTTAAATTGATGTTTAGAGTTGAGCAAGACCCTGAAACTAACTTGTTTCTTAAACTAAGTGAATTCATCATGGCAAGTGCCCATTCAGAAGCAAATGAGGGTTAAAGTCCCACCTGAGAGAGGACATTTGGCCAGGATTTCTAAAGCCCTGACTGTCAGCTACAGTGGCCATTCTTCTGGTTCCTCTAAGTCACTTTTCTGAGGATAAGGCAAAACACCCTTAATCCTAACCCAGCTTAGCCTTATAATCTAGGTTGAACGTCCTCCTAGTCCAGATGAGCAACAGTCATGGTTCCCCTGATCTTGATAGAACACTTTTTCTAAATCCAGTTAAGATGTTCCAAGGACTGAAAAGTGACAGTGGGATGTGGGACTTTATTATGAGCATTTGGATTTTGATAATGTTAATTAAAACTAATTCATACTGACTTAATGAAAAAGTAGTCCAAGAACTTCTAATGACAAAAGGGTGGTGACTCCCCATCACCCTTAAATCCAGTTAGCAACCAAATTTCCCTGATCCCTCTCTTCCTGTTCCATTCCCACTACTGCCCCTCTAGCTTAGGTCTTCTTTATCAGGCATCTCATAATGTTCTGGCTTCCCTGAGTTCAGTGTCTCACCCCTTTAATAATTCTATGCATCACTTTGTCCTTGATGCATCTTTATAAAACACTGCCTTGACCAGGTTACCACCAAACTCCAAAACTCTAAAAGCCTCCCCTGTGAGCTGCTAAATCAAGTGCACATTTCACCGTTTCAGCGTAAGCCCATCTTTACCAGATAGACCTTCTGATACTTTAAGCAACAACTAATTAGACAATCTGATGCACAAATATGTCCCCATACTTTCCCTCCTCCAGGCCTGTGCTCTTACTGTTTCCTTCTCCTGGAATTCCACATCTATCTCCCCATCCCCCCTGCAACCCTCACACTTCTCCTGTTTCTCCTTCCTACCCATTCCAAAACCTATCAGTTCTTCAAGACCCATCATCAGAAGTCAGCTCCCTCTCAGAATTTTCAGTGTTCTTAACCTTGAGAACTGCACTTAAAACATACTTTTGCATAGTTATTTATCAAGTTGCTTATTTTCCTACTCTCTTTAATCTTCTGAAAGGTAGACACAAAGTCAATATTCACCTCTTATTCTATACATAGCACCATGCCTTGCATTTGGTATTCCCTCAATAAATACTTATTCAATAAATAAACACAAAATTTATTATATCCTATTTTTCTAAGGTGCTTAAAATTCAATTTTTTCAATCTTTTAAAGAACCCAGTGTGGTAGGGAAAGGTAGAAATCAAAATCTCACTTTTAGAAATGAAAAACAAAACAAAACAGAGGCTCAAAATGATTCCGTGGTTCCTCCTGTGTCACATGGCTTCTAGAGTCCCTGATGCCCCAATCTGCTCCTCACCTGGACCTCTACTGCTTCTCATCGCAGCCAGAAAGCAGGTGTGCTCCCATTCCCTCACAGTGAATCCACTGTTTCTAGAGAATTAAGGCTGGAATGGCCTTAATTTTTATTCCTTACTTATGTCCTATGGCATCATTACTCACCTCATCCTAACATTCTCCAGGCAACTTATGGGGGATGGGAGAAACATCTCTTGTTACCCATTTCTCTTACCTATATCTAGCTACCATCTTATCCTACTCAAAGGAAAAAAAAATACCTCGTCTGACTGCTTTGGTGATTCAAGTTGAGTGTATTACTTTTCTTTTCTTTCTTTTTTTTTTTTTTTTTTGGACACAGAATCTCTCTCTGTTGCCCACGCTGGAGTGCAATGGCACTATCACAGCTCACTGCAGTCTCAACCACCTGGGCTCAAGCAATCCTCTCACTTTAGGCTCTCGAGTAGCTGGGACTACTGGCATGCACCACCACACCCAGCAATTTTTTAATGTTTTTTGTGTGTAGAGATGGGGTCTCACTACATTGCTGAGGCTAGCCTCCATGACTTTCCTAAACACCACTTCCTCATTTTCAAAAAGGGAAGAACAATAGTACTACCTCATATGTAGTTATGAAGATAAAGATAATGCATACGGGACTGGCACATCACAAGCACTCCATAAACAGTAGTTATCATAATTAATAGTAATAAACAAAACTACAGATAATCAGATGACACCACCTTCTTTGAGAGGCTTCATCTGTATTCTGGAACAGTGTTGTAACTGGGTGATACAGAAATAGAAACTGGCCAAGTAAGGGCCCTTAAGAGTTTGAGTAATTAAGTGGAGCCTCAGTTTTTTTAATATTTAAAAGAAGGATGTTGGTCTGCTCCAATACAACACGCTATGTGCTATGAAAGTGTTCTATGGCAAATCTTTGACCTTTCCCGCATAAATATCTGCCCTCTTCTGCAACCAACCCCAGCTGAGTGCCCAATGTATGGGTCCTTTTCTCAGTCTATGTAATAGACTGAAGCTATGCGAAGTTTTATCCTTAAAGAATTTTAATTTCACTTTCATTTAAAGGTCCAGAACTACATCTTTATACTAGCTCTGAACTCACCCAAGAGTCGATTAACTTTAATATTTTCCCCAAATTAAACACAAATTATAAAGCCTTCAATGTTTTGAATCTAAAAATCAAAGGAATTATACATGATGGCTTACTCTAATACCAAAAACTTACTTCAACACTTCATGATTCTAATTTTGATTATAAGTCCCAGAGGAAGAGCTGGATTAAGTTCTAATATACCTTTTCTAAAGAAGCTAGTTTAAGATAAGTTCCCATTTTCGTCTCTCAATTAGTGGAGTTTAAAATACCTTTTCCCTAGGATACAAATAAGGAACTTTGAGGGAAATGTAGAGCATTTTTGCGAATCTAACCATAGATATTGTTTTCATGAAATAAAATGAAGCATAAGAGGGGTTAAGGACGATGCCTGTAGCCTAAGAAGACCAGCAGAGTCGAAAAGATCTGACAGCAGGATGTGGGTTATAACACTTCTGAAGGAAGCAAGGTTTTTTTTGTGCAAGGGTTTTACAAAGGGCATTCAGGCAGGACTGTGTTTGGATTTAAATTAATCAGCCAGTCAGTTCCACAGTGCTACGATTCCTTCTATTTAACTGATTAAGGCAGGTTTACTGGCAGTTCCCAAATGATGTCAATAGCTTCTAAAAGGTCAAATGCAGCCACATATACCAAATGTCCTAGAATAAAAAGCATCAATAATTACTCCCCTATAATCTGTGGGGTGTGAATTTTCCCATTGGAATCGAATGCCCTGATTTTTTCTTTTCCTAAAAGCTGAAAGATAATTTATAAATTTTAATGATATAAATTGCAAGAAAACCTGTTTTATTTTATACTATGTCTAGTTAAAACAATGTAAATAGCTCAGCTTCAGTATCACATGGTGAGGTGAGGTGGAACCCTCCAGTCATAAGGACTAAGTTAAATATAATAACTTGTTATATTAAGCAAGTGAAAACCAAAGCAATGTTATTAACGCAAACTCACAAAAAGAAAGCTACAGCTGTAACCATTGTCAAGTAAGAAATGCTCAGAAAACAGCATGTATATGAAAATATATATACTTATATATTTTCTAAGCCATGTGGAAAATTCCATCTGGGTTCAAAACTGGATTCTAGCCCTTTGGGAGTTTCTTTAAAATCTGATGTTTCATTGTTTTTTCCCAAGCAGTAGGGGATTTAATGCATTCTTGTAAAATATTAATTACACATATCTTGGGCACTAAGTCTAAAAGGAAAAGGGAAGAGAAGATAAGCCCAGGATGCTAGAGTATAAAGTGATCAGGACCAGCTCTTGTCTGTCTATGTCCAGACCAGGGACTCAAACAATAACTGCCAGCCCAGGGACTCAAAGGGAGTTCGAAGAACTCAGCATAGCCCCCTCCCTCCCATTAATGTCCCTGACCTTCATTTGTGAAAAAGGAAGCAATGTTGCACAGTTTTTTAGAGCACAGCATGGGACCTAAATCCCAGCTCTGCCACTTCCAATCTCTGCGATCTTGGGCAAGCTACTTAACCTCCCTGGGCCTCACTATTGTCACCTATAAGATGAAGGAAAAAAGAATGACACTTCTAAAGGTTGCTGAGAGCACTTCTAAGAGCCAGGCAAGGCCACTGCTTTTAGAGAACTTATATTTTAGAGTGAGAGGTAAAACAAGGAAAAATTAAAGAAATAAATTCCAATTTTGTATACATGCAAAAGGGCTCTGAAGAACCATACCACAGAGTGATTGGATAAGAGACTGCCTGGATGGGGGGATGACTGAGATACAGTTGGCAGAGAGAAAGCTCAGTCTCAGAAGAAATGACATTTGAATAAGGGAAAGGAACACAATGCATAAAAATCGAAGAATAGAGGCCTCCAGGCATAGAAAGCAGCAAGAACAAACGTCCCAAGACAGAAATTAGCTTAGAATATTTAAGGAACATAAGGAAGCCCAGTGTGGCTGGAGGACAGTGAATAGGGAGTACAATAAGTTTAGATACCCATTAGACAATGAAATAAAGGAGCCAGGTAATTAATGAATGCATGAATGGAGCTTGTGGTAGAGGATAAGGCTGGAAATGTAAATTTGGGATTCACCCACTTAACACAAATCTCTGTAAAGCATTCAACACAGTCCCCAAACATTGTTGTGGATAACCAATCTCTCCATCTTCACCTTTGCAAGTACCTGAACTGATATTTTCATTAGGGAGGCTGTCAGCAAAATAGAAAGAAGAGAAAAGATGAGTGGAGTTGAATTAGCTCAGGGAGTGCAAATACATTTCATGTTTAATGCCAACTTCTGTGAAATAGTAGGGACTTCCTGGTGTTTTGTGTTGAAACGGATTCTGAGAGCACGTAGGAGCCTGTATAACAGTGTGTTCCCTTATATGCAAAATATTATAAATGATAAAGATTTCTAAGGCTCTGGAACTGGCAGTTTTTGTTCATTACCAGTTTCATTTTGGTACTTTTCTCAAAATAATAGTATAAATTCGATATCATTACTATACCTATGCTATAGTTAAGAAATACGTGGCTGAAATAGAATAACTTATTTGCCCAAAGGGACCAGCCTTGAAATAGTTAAAACTGATTGGGTGTATCCGACTCTGGAGACCATGTTCCTACTTAATGTGTTATGCATGAAAATTTGCAAAAAATAAGCTCCTTTTTTGTACCCCCCAACCACAGTTTAAGGGCCTTTCCACCTGAGCCTGGTTCATCCGGATGGAGTACGTAATGTCTTGTTCAACCATCACTCAGTCTGGCATGTTCTCTGGTTTCTAAATACACACATTGCTTTGTGAAGCAAGCATCCAGGCACTAGTCTTTTCTGTGCTGATGATGTTAGTGCAAAGCATCCTATTTGTTAAAATGCCAAATCCAATGTGATTTAGTGATTAAGTAATCTTGTAAGCAAGCTGACATATTTTAGAAACCGTCAGAATTCCAGGTTATTTTAGCAATGGTTGCATCACCTACCCTATTATTCAGTTGATGGTTTCTTACCTAGCTGCTTTTAAAAACACACATTTTCTCAAAAGAAGTTATTGACGTTGCTATGCTACTTCATCCACACAACAGCAGATTCGTATACATTAATTTACAGGAATTTTTAGTAATTTCATCCTAAACAATAGGATTTTTAATTTTAAGGATTCTAGGACAGTGAGAAGTAAAAACTCACACAAGTTATAGACAAAACACGATACAGACAGAAAAGCTAAAATATTTTAAATCCAGAATTACCTTCTTTTCCCTTCACCCACATGCTTTCCTTCCTATCTTTTTTCTGTGAGAGGGCTTTATAACAGAAAAAAATGTATGCCTATACTACATTGATTTGATTCCAGCCAACTAACCAGATTTGGAATTTTTTTTAGCAAGAGCCATAGGCAACAGCAATAATACACTATACCTATCAGTGGTTAGTTTTATTCATGAACCCATGCTGGGTGAAGAAAAAAAGAAGTAAAGCTAACTTCAAAGCATTATTGAAAGATGATTAACTCTCTAGCCACAAATGAGAATCACAAGCTACTTTGATGTGGGAGAATTTTTAGTGCCTAAATTTGAAGAAAAGACATCTACTATACAAGTTTAACCATTAAAAAATTTCAATAATATACCACCTTCGCATGCTGAAAACCAGTAATTACCTAAGGGAATAAATAAAATTAGAACTCAGCTGCAGAAATTATGCTTTAAATGCAAAGCTCACAAACAATATTCCTCCCTCATCATATAGTCCAGTGGCAAAATGCCAGCTCTAATATGTACAGTACGAGAAATAGAACTCTTTACATTGTCATTGTCTCCCATCACCCATACCACAAGGTACTTTGGGCACTGATCTAGCTGCATGCACATCTTTATCTCAAAAATTCCACTGAGTTCAAATTTGAGTGTTATTCAATGTGATACACAATGACAAAGACTATGGTTCTACAAAAATACTTGTGCCAATACTTAATTTGAAACTAACATTGGCAATGATCTGAAATTGTTAATCCTGGGGCCCTAAGCAATCTCTGTCATTGTATATAGTATATGCCATTGTCTATTTTCACACAAAATTTGAAAATTATTCTTTAGTATGTATAATTCTTAAAGTTTGTATAAAAATAGGCCATGGAATATACTGCATGAATTTCAAGAGAAAATGGAAATTACTAAAGAGAAAATTGAGTAGGTTGAAATGTGTTATTATTATTATTATTATTAGTAGTAGTAGTAGTAGTAGTAACAATGGCCTAACCATACAGGAAAGGTGGAAGGCTAATACCATGTAATTTACATGGCTTCTAACATGTAAATTCATTGACCTGATACTATTTTAAAAAAATATTTGTATTTAGCAATCGGATTATACTTAAATATTCTTAAAACCTAAATGCTGGAACATTGCCAATTTTCTTTCTCTTTCCTACCAAATTGACGTATCTCTATCAATAATTATTTGGAAAAATATTCAAGGCAATCTCAAAAAAATTACTGTGCTTCATTATGCAAAATGGAAATGCAGCTTTAAAAAGTATTCTGCCTGACATTCAGTCCTGTATACTGCTACAGCAGGTCAAAAGCCATTAGCCACCTGCTGAAAACACATACTAGGAAACAAAATGTCCTTCAAAATCATTTTGCATAAGGTATTCTCAAAGCAAAAGTGTGAGGTTATATTCTAAATGTTCATGAATGTGATGGCTCAGAAATACACTCACCATGACATATTAATTTTAAAATAATATTTAATAATGGTCATATGATTTAGAGCATTCACATTGGATTTTTAAAAGCACCATGTCTATTATGAGAGAAATAGAAGTTACAGAAGATACGTAAAATAATTAACCAGTTCAATACCATATGGCTGTTGTTGTCTCCTTTTCCAATAAAAAGAAGAGACTCATTATTATTCCTGGGATTCTTAGGACAATCTCTTTTATGCCAGTAGTCTTCTGAAGAATGACCCAACAGTCCTTTGGTATTTTAAAGATATTCTTTAAGTCTATTTTTTACAGAAGAAGCAAAACACCAGCCCTTGTGCTGTTGCACATTCAAAATAATTCACAACTCATTTTTGTTTAGCATTTTGAAACTTGGCAATGAAGCATATGGCTCTCTATCATTATTCTATTATTAGGTTCCATTAGCAATTATTAGATAAATGGTCATTTAGCACTTTGTACAAACAGGTACTGAGTTAAGTGTTAGACACACCTTAATGCATTCAATCCATGTAACAACTTTATGACACAGGTAATATCTATTGCCATTTACAAATAAGAAAACCAAGGCACAAAGAGGGTAAGCAGCTTGCTCATAGTTATATAGATAGCAGATGACTATTTCAAAAAGGGAAATTTATAGCTTCCCTCATGTAAGATGAGAGAATGTGAGCTTCTGAATGTGATGAGCAAACAAAAGAAAGAAAATGAAGGAGGCAAAGTACAAAGAGAGTTGAATGAAAGGACTGAATTGAAAGAAATGCTTTCTCTTTCACAATTTTCCTAATCTTATTTGGCTGACTGTGGTGCTTTAAAAAATGACAATAAACAAGTAAGAGAATTGTAATCAATTTGCAAGAGCAAAGATGACTCCTACCAGACTCCTACCAGACACTAGGAAGATCACTTTTTCTTGCCTTATTTAAAAGGTGAGTTTCGACCATGTGGAACTGCAAATATCCAATTTCATTGCCCAAACTCTGGGATGACATCTGGGAAATAAATAAACATTTTGGTACCATGTCAGATTCCCTGGTTGCAGAGGCACAGACCGATCTATGAGTCCTAGACTATTCACCAATAAACCTGGTTCCTAACATGGATTGCGGGTGACCTTTGGAGACTGACTTCCTGAAGGGCCCATGGAGTTCACAGACTATTAGCTACAGAGGGTCCAGCTGTACTGGTGTTGCCCTCATTAACTTGAACAAATAAAAACTGGTTTGTAGAGATCTCAAATTACCTCCTGATACAAATGTCCAGTGCCTCTTCCAAGGGCCCAGATCCAAAAATCTGTCAACACATCACAGGAGTTTTTGCTGAGGCTGGTGGGTATTCAGATTTGTTTGGATCATTTAGAAGCCTTTAAGCAAAATATCACAGGTCTCTAAATCTTCAAGTATAAACTAAACAAAATAACTCATAGTTAATAAACTATGAACTCCAACAAAATGTGTCTGACAAAATGGAAATTGTAAAACATTTCAGGAAAAAATGCACTGAACTCTCTGACAATGAGGTTGGAAAAGATTCCCTTTTCCGCACCCAAAACAAAGGAATGTAAATCCCTGCTTTAACTGAAGAGAGTTGCCATTTATTTTATGGCTGAAGACCAAATTATACATATTTTTGTGACTTGCAGTTAGGGATCAAGGTCAATCACCAGATTTTCTCTCACAGCAACAACACGGCGGCAGCACAAATACGTATGTTCCTCATCCCTTTCACTGTGAATTTTTAATTTTGGTTTTCCCTCTCAGAGCAGCTAAGATTTCTTCATTTGTCAAAAGGGTAGCCATTAAAAAAAGTCATTTAGTTAATAAACAAGGAAATTAGCTAGCCTGATACAAAACAGATAGTAACAACACTAACAGCAATCTGTACACGCAAATTAAAGCAGCCAGAGTTGCTCTGATAAGCACTTTTAAACTGTTAGTGGTACTCCAAAAACGGTATCACCAGTATTAGAGGTTAGACAGCAGTTTAAAACATTTCTTCCTGTCTCATTTGGTTCCTGCAAAAATCTCAATAGTAATTGCTGAGTTTTACCTAAGGATGTGCAGAGAAAGACATCAGCAGAAAGCGGAAACAAGAAGTATCAAAGTAGGATAACTCATCTCCCATTCCAAGCACTTTTCTTTTTCTTCTCTTCTTTTTTTTTTTTTTTGAGACATTGTCTCACTTTGTCACCCTGGCTGGAGTGCAGTGGTGCCATCATGACTCACTATGGCCTCAACCTCCCGGGTTCAAGTGATTCTCCTGCCTCAGCCCCACAAGTAGCTGGGACTATCAGAGCCCACCACCACTCCCGGCTAATTTTTGTATTTTTTGTAGAGATGAGGTTTCCCTATCTTGACCAGGCCGGTCTCCAACTCCTGGGCACAAGTGATCTGCCCGCCTCAGCCTGCCAGAGTGCTAGGATTACAGGCGTGAGCCACCACACCTGGCCCCAAGCATTTTCCTGCATCTTCTTTTGTTACTCTTTGGAGCAACCAGCTAATGCTTGTTTAAGTTTGAGGAAAGCCAAATAACTTAAGTAAACAACACAATGAACACAGGACTTGTAAATGTCATGAAAGACAATGCCAGATTTTAAAGTACATAGTCATCAAAAAAATTAGCATCAGAATGTTCATAGCGACATGTAAATGTTCTATATTTTTAAGCTGATAATCTCTACTTAATTTGTACATGTAATAATTTTTTGGTGGTGGAATCAGCATAAATATAAATATCACTGTTTCATAATGAATCAAAATATCTTCAGTTTTCTCCAAAAACAATCTTTTTTTTTCACCTAACCTTCCTTGGTACAAAAATTAAATCTTTCTTACTACAGAATAGGAAGAATCTGCTAATTCAATAATACTAATTTCTTTTTGCGGATTAAAAAAGGAATGAAAAAAATCTCCTCATCTTGTCACTTCTTATAAAATGCTTTGTTCACCATTGGCTTTAATAATTCCTTCCTTCAGTTGGTGGAAAATGTATCTGAATCAGTAAGAACCTACTTCTGCCAATTCCTTTCAGGAAAACAACTTTCCACCTGCTGAAATCATACCTCCACTCCAGGCTGTGGTCATTCCCAGCCTCCCTCCTTCACCTCAGTGGGACCCTGTTATCCTGATCCGCACAGCATTATGCTAAACTCCCAAGATAAGGGGAACAGAAGATAACCAGTAACAGGTATTCATGTTTAAACGATCATTAAAATAATTCTATAAAATAGAAAGCCAGAGTCTCAAGGGGGTAGCTGGCCAAGGATAAATAAACCACTTCAAGTATAATATAAATTCAAAAGTGTTAAATAAGTAATAAATTTTACTTAAATTTACCAAATAAAAAGATCAGTAGTTATATAAATATGGTCAATACATTTTTTAAAAAGAAAAAATATGCATTTAATTTGTTAAACCAAAATACTCAGATAAATATAGCATAATATATTCAATACATATTTCACATATTGCTGACTTTAAAAGTTTTTTATTCTAAGTATAAAAGTAATCTCCTACTATAATCACTACAAATTGATAAATTAATTGTGTATATAAACTTAGGATAAAATACTTGCTATAATTACTTAAAGCATTTAATATTTTCAAAATTGTTTTAAAATCTGTTCCTGGCTCAGTTTCTTAAATGACCAGGGATATTTCTATATTGCTGCTTGTCTGAGCTTTGAAAAAAAACAGTACTTAAAATGCTGCATTTAAGCAATAGCTGTTTTAGTTAAATACATTCTAACAGTTCCAAAATTTCAAACATTTCCACTGACAAGTGTCTTTGGTTGTTGTTGTTTTGTTTTGAGACAATGTCTCACCCTGTCACCCAGGCTGGAGAGCAGTGGTGCGATCAGGCTCACTGCAGCCTCCACCTCCCAGGCTCAAGCAATCCTCCCACGTCAGCCTCCCAAGTGGCTAGTACCACAGGTGTGTGCCACCATGCTCAGCTATTGTTTTTTCATTTTTTTTGAAGAGACGGGTCTCCCTATGTTGCCCAGACTGCTCCCAAACTCCTGGGCTCAAGGGATCCTCCGAACCTGCCAAAGTGCAGGGGTTACAGGCATGAGCCACTGCACCCAGCCCACTTACAATAATTATTTGACTTAAACATTAGAAATGGAAAAGCCTAGACACTTTGGACTTAATTTATATGGAGGGAATTTTAAATGCAAAGAATCTTAGGTGTTCTATAAAAAATTCACACATTCAGAGAAGGTATCTTACATAATTTTTAAAGGAAGAAACGAAAAAGTATGAGTAAAACATTATTTTAGTGGAGAATGTTGTGCTCCTATGAGGCCCAAGATTCATAACCAACCATGATGCCAAAGGGGAGATTTTTTTAGAGGAATGAAAAATTATTCCAATGTTACTTGATCAACACTAGACGCCACTAGGAGGCACTCTGAACTTCGGTGCTACTGTATGACCTAACACTTTTGTGTCACTTTTTGTGTGTGTGTCGCTGCAGAAAGCACATTTCCTGCTCATAATCAAAGTGTCAGCCAGTAGGAGACCACCATAATAACTGTGGTAGGAGCCTCAAAAACTGAAGCTGTATTCTGATTTGTAAGAAAACCAATGGTAATCATGTGTTACAAACTCTTCACTTGATAAAATGATGGTTTCAGGGTTCCTTTAAATAGGGAAGACTTCTAATGTACTGAGAATAGATTCCAAATTACAAATACTAAATTTGTCATCAGCCTTTCATGTTATTACACTGCCCCATTCCAACCCTTCACAATGCCAGTCAGTGGCAAATGGGTTATCATGCATTATGTTTTTAAAAGCACAAAAGAGTGCCCAAAGGCAACCAAAAAGGCCTTAACAGTCAATTGCTTGGCAAATAGATAAAGAAAAATATTTATGTAATTGCTACCTGCTTTTTATACAAATACATGCATTTCCTGGAACATGGTAAATGTTTGTTTTGAAAGTAACCTCCATAGTCTTTCCCCACGTCGTATATCAGTACTGGGTTGGAGAGCAGTTTATGACAATAAAGATTTAATTTACCTTTAATATTTTTCTCAACATTATGATTTTAGATTACTTTTGTCACTTCCTATTCCCTCCAGCATATACACAAACCCACATATACACACACATTAATGTTAACCTTCATATGTCTAAGGTGAATTTCCCAAATTCCATACATACCACGTTTAAATATAAATTACAACCCCCAAACAATAAACGGCTCTAATCTCCATTCGTGAAAAAAAAGGATCAAAGAGTTTCTCAAACACTCTATTGTAAAGAACACAAATCTAAGCAATAGTCCGTTTTTTATTTTCACCCTTATTCGTGTGGGTACAACTTCTCTCAATGTTTGTATATTGCCCAGTAAAGATGACAACTGGTGTTGTTTCAACAATATTTGGAGTAATGAAGCAGATCCAAATTAAAATGTTCCCTATAGCTATATTTTCCTTCAAGAAACTCCTATGATGTCCTAGATAAAACCCTAGAAACAAGCTATGTGAAACTACCTGGTTTATCTATTGTAAGACTAAATACAACTAATTAATTGACAGGATTTCAACCCAGGGTTGAAAGAAGGGAATTTACTACAGTATGCCTATCTTGCATTCAGAAACAAACCCCAAATAAAGTTAGCTATCTAAAGAGGTTTTTTGGTTTGGTTTTAAAATTTATTTTATTTTTTCTTCAGTAACACTTGGCAAAATGTTGAAAACAGAAGAATCTGCTGGAGAAAAAGTAGTTGCAAAACAAATAACATACAACTGGGTTAATGTCTTTAACACATAAATAAGTCTTACAAATATAAAAGGAAAGAGGAAAACATCAACAGAGTAACCACATGCAGAAGTAAAAATAATATAAAAATGTTCAAAAATAATATAAAAAATGTTCATTTATCAATCCAAATTATAATGTATTCTTGAATTGGCAGTTAAAAAAAAAGAAAACTAATTTCAGGTTGGGAAATGGGTGTTCTTATACAGACTGCCACAGAAATATAAACTGTCACATGGCTTTTTTAAAGAACAATTTGGCATATACGTATCAAACACATAAAAATATCCACACTCTTTTACTTAATTTTACTTCTAGAAATTTATTTTAAGAAAGTAGAGATAGGAAAAAATTAATCTAAAAGTATTTTCATCAGAGTGTCATTTATAACAGCAAAAACAAATTTCTAAGATCCCAATAATAGAGGACTGATAGAGGCAAAAAATAAAATGTAATGCAGCTACTTAGATGCAGCTGTAAAAGAACATTTAGTGACAGGAGAAAATGTTCCCTATCTAATGCTCAGTGAAAAATATTGCTCAGTTATCTTAATTTTATGTCTTATGGTTTTGAATCTCTGTTTGTATATGTGCATATATGCATGAACAGAACAGCAGAATGGCTGACAAACAAATGATATCAGTGCTTATCTCTGGGTAGTAAAATAATGGGTAATTTAAAAATATTGTGTTCTTTGTGCTTATGTTTTTTTGCATTTGACAATTTTTCATAATGAACAAGTATAATTCAAGAAAACAATGGGGGGAAATATAATTTCTCAGAAAAATAAAATTATGTGACTTCTTATATCTGATGCTCAGTTTCTGATAACTAGAATAGCACTGCTGAGAATAATGAAAACAGTGTTTCTGTAAAAGGCTAAAATTGATTCTATGCCCACAGAAATGAAGAGAGAGGCATCGCTTCTCTACCTGGCAAAAGTATCTCTGTCTAACCTAATACCATATGAAGAAGCTCTATCTAACCTAATACCACACTATTAGGATAGGTTTCTCATCTTATCACTTAGATCTATTTCCAGGATAATAGTCAAATCATCCTCATAAGAACCATAGGCTTAGTGAAAGCTACTGTCATTGTAAAATAAGCAGTAAGATGGCTACAAGCTCTGCTGTGATCTCTCTAAACCTCTTTGTGCATCTATACAATGGGAATAATAGCATTATCGATCCTAGAGGCAGTCTTTCAGCCAAACCAATTGCCCATTCTCAGATAAAGTTACTGTTTTTTTATATCAACAACAAAAATTTGTGGCATAGCCAGGACACATTTGTTTCCATAATCTACTATACTGGACAGGACATATTTTGATTATCTGTATTTTAAATGCTGTGTTTTCTATCTGTTCACTGAGCATGTAACCAGACTTTAAGAGTTGCAGTTAAGCTGATTATTTTGCACACGAATCTATGACTATAATTTCCTGAATAAACAAATAACAATCAACAAACATTTACTGAACATCTTCCATGTTCCAAGAATTATGTTAAGTACTGAAATGTTTTCTAAATATGGGCAAATCCTTCCCCAGATCATGTACAAGATAAGAAAATTGTATTTTTCCCAAATTTAGTCTAATGATAACTACTGAATATTTATAAATATGAATAATTAGCTAACCCTTACACTTGTCTTGTTAGTTTCTTCTCTAAAGGACTGGAAGCATTTTATTACTTTATAATGCCATTTTAGTAAGTTTTGCTATTTTATTGTGGCAAAGTATACATAACATAGAATTAGTCACTTTAAACATTTTTAGGTATACAGTTCAGTCGCATTAATTACAGTCACACTGTTGCACAACCATGACCACCATCCATCTCCAAGAACTTGTTTATCTTCCCAAACTGAAACTCTGTACCTATTAAATAGTAACTCCACATTCTCTCTTCCTCCCAGCCCCTAGCAACTAGCATTCTATCTTCTGTCTTGAATCTGACTACTCTAGGTACTTCAAGTAACTGAAATCATACCACATTTGTCCTTTTGTGTCTGGCTTATTTCACCTAGCGTAATGTCTTCAAGGATCATCTATGTTGTAGCATGTGTCAGAATTTCATTCCTTTTTAATGCTGAATGGTATTATATCATATGCATATGCCACATTTTGTTTATCCATTCATCTGCTGACAACCACTTAGGTCGTTTCCACCTTTTGGCTATTACGAATAATGCTACAATAAACATTGGCATACAAATGTCTATTCGAGTCTCTGCATACAATTCTTTTGGGTACATATCCAGAAATCAAACTGCTAGATAAGTTTTGCTTTTAAAATTCCAACTTCCAGTATACATGTCTTCTGATTTTTAAAAAATCAATTATCATCAAATTCAGTCTCTATACTGAATTTTTAACAGCCAAGGATCTAGTTCATTATCTTTCACCATATGCTTTTAAAACCCAAGATAAAAAACAAAAGTACCGTTTATACCTATGACGTAAGGTATAACTCCCCATAATGCCAGTATTAGCTAACTTTTCTCTATCAAAGTCCGTCACTCTTTGGTAATGTCATCTATAAATACTCTTCCAGTTTCTTCACACCTAGCCTCTGACTGTTAGTGTCAACCAACAGAGCACTGAGCCACCAAATTTCTGTCACTGCATCTGACATGTTCCCCTGACAGTGAACACATTTTATCTCCACTTCCAGATGACACATATGTATTTTAATAATGCCACCACAACACTCACAACTTTGCTATTAAAATAATAGTTACTTAATAGGAAGAATTCCAGTCAAATGGAATAAGAACAAAGCAATATGTCTCAGGTAAAAGTATGACCCTCCTCCAGCATAATATTTAACTTCATATCATCAAAAATCAGATGTAACACCGCTGGCCCATAATACAGATGTTATGATCTGTTAGTGGTGTCAAAAAAAGATTCCACTATACTTAACAAAAATTAATTTGTGAGGATCCTTTGTGCTTTTTAAAATTATATAAAAATAGGTAAGGCATTTCATCTCTATTGTGAGTGGAAATATAATCTAGAGATACAAAGCAACCATTTTAAAATTCTTAAATGTGAATTACCGACCAGTTGAGGAGAGAAATGTAGTTTCTATCAAAAATAAATAGAGTTATTATGTCTTGCATACATTCCATAACTTTATGACACCAGTGGCATGATGAAGCTATTAAAGTCTTTCTGACAAAGTAAAGACCATAATAACTCACTGCCTCCTTCATCAAAGCTGGTGAATCATGGAGTATATGAAGGGTAATTACCCTTCAAATAAAGTATGTGGGCAGTTTCTTATCATAAATGTTTATTTTAAATATATAAATTATCACACCTTGTTAACAATTCAAAGAAGGCTGCTATGGTTAAATTATAAAAGAAAATTACTTCAGATCTGTTCATTTCTCATCCCAGATATCAAATATATGATGATTTCTGTTACTAGATTCCAGTGAGTTGTACTGCAGTAAATCGGAGCTGTGTGAGTGCAAGTGAACTGAAATAGGACTTTCCTCAAGTATTTTTACAGTGAGGAATAGCAAAGGATTTTTCACAGATATGATACTATTTTAGTTCTTAAATCAAAAGCAAATTGATCTATTTTGCCAAACTTGCCAATAATGATAGCAGCAACCTGGAAATATCTACCATATATGAATAATTTAATAAATCCCAAACCAGAGACTCACTATAATGGCTTAGAGAACTCCAGTACCACAGATGGGAGATAAGATTACTGGAAATACCCAACACTTCCTGAGAATAGCCAACATTTTTTTCTCTGAAATGCTCTATAATTGGTTGGATTTTCCATTCACTCACCAAGGGATTCGTAACTCTGAAGGAACTACGGGTACCCTTAGGAAGTATCAAATACAAATTTCCTTGCTGAGAGCTGCACAATAGTTCTCTTCCAGGAGTGAAGCTGACTGGGGTCTTGTTCAAGCTGAGTTTAGGCATTTAGACCATAGAGTAGCTTATTTTCTGTACCTTTCACTAAGCCCAGGAAATCTGTCCCCATAATTGGGCACAGATTTCCTGGGCTTAGTGAAAGGTATAGAAAAATTTACATTCACATTTTAGCTGTTAAAGGAGGCAGTTTTGTCCCCACAGTTGGGACAGATCTGTCCCCATAGTTGGGATAGATTTCCTGCGCTTAGTGAAAGGTACAGAAAATATGTCTCAGGTCCCAGAACATGAGAACTCTAGACAGCACGGGATAATGGTAGCTACATTTAGAACATGGCTGGAACATGCTCAAGTCAGAAGAGCTGTGTAGGTCTGGCGGGACCTAGAGATGCAAATACCAAGAACTACATCTATTCTTCTTCTGCCAGCTCCCAACCCCACTTGAAATAGATTGAAAAATAAGGATGGTAAAACTATTTTGAGGAGGATAAATAAAATGCTAAGGATGAAGCATTTCTCCTTGGCCTTTCCACCAGCATAATGATTTCTAAATTAAGAGATTTTAAGTGAAATTCAGATCATTATAATTCAACAGCAGTAATGAACAGCCTTAATTTACAAATATCAGATGGAAGAGTAAGATTTTTTTCTGCTTCCAGAGGTGTTGCCTTCTTCTCATTACAGGGGTTAAATATATCTGCTGGGATTTATCATCATTATTATTAACTATAATCACACTTTGCTTGGTAGTTATCTTATTTATAACTTTTGATATAGAGTTTTTAAGATATATTCTTGACCTCTATACCACATATCAAAAGAGTAGTAAGTTACTTGTTTCTTTTCAGAGTAAATTATTGATTTGCTACTGACTATGCTCAGAATGATGAATGAAGTAAGATTTAAAGCTGTGAAGAATTTGGAGCCCAGAACCTTTCTGACCCACAACTTTGAGCTAAAAAATGGCATGTGTCTAACTTGGAAAGTAATTTTTAATTGCTATTTATTTAGAAATTATACTACATTTTTGATGCCTTGCTCCATTTTCTCCATGAATGGTTCAAAATTTAATTCCTAGAAATCATTAGTTTATAATCACTCCCTTTGATATTCAGCAGTTCATAAAACTAACAGAAACCACATTAAAAAACTCAGAAACTGTTAATAGCAACAATTTAGAAAATAAGACTAAGTAGAGAATAAAAAAATTTATATTAATAAGAGCTTACATTAATAATTGTGAATTAAATTCTAGGCACTATTCAAAGTACTTTTACAGGTTTTAACTCATTCAATGCTTACAAAAAGCCTGAGATGAATAATACTAATTTCTCCATTTTGCATATTAGGAAATGAAGACTCTGAGAGTTTAAGTAACGTCTGTTCAAAGTCACACCTTCTACATGTGGACAGAGCTCAGTATGGCTCCAGGATCTGTGAGCTTACATGACACAAAACTGCCTCCTTTAACAGCTGAAATGTGAAACGTATTCTTGCTTGTGTCCTCTCAGTTCTTTCTCTGAAAATGAGTGTGTTCACTGTACACTTGACCTAAGAATGGAACAGTAAATTTACAAAATGCAAACTTTGCTTTACCATAATTTCTGCTAACATATTCCGTAAATTCTAATAATTATTAAAAATAACTTCATATAAATGATCCAATGTAAGAGATTACAGTTTGTGTAAAGTTCAACATCTTTGGCTCAATTTGAAATAAAACGAACATGTTAAAAAAAAATTTAGTACATATATAACCACTTGAATGAATGATTTTTAAAAAGTTAAATACAATGGTGAGAACTCCCAACACCACACCTTACTCCCCATTTGTTTCCAAAGTTCCAGAAACCAAATTTCCAACGAGGCAAAAACATCTCTTACTAGATGCTTGAAGACACCTTATATTCAATACTTTTATGGTTTCCCCCAACTTACACTTTCTAAACACATTTCTGCCTTGTTTCATGATGTCACTTAACTCAGAAAGAAACTATATTTTCTTTGACCTTGCTCTCTCCCTCAACCTCTTCAAGCCAATCAGTCACCATATTTCACCATTTCTGTTTTTGAAACATCTCCTGATCCCACCCCCTCCCTTCCTTCCTATAACCACCACTCTAGTTCTTATTGCCATCTTCTTACCTCCACATGATACTACTAAAGGTAACAGCTCTAACAGGTTGCCTTACCCTCTGGTTTGTCCCTTATTTATTCAGTCTCCCACATATCTACCAAAGTTCTTTTGTAAAACACAAAAGTACAAAGCTTTTTAAGTTTCCAATTGTTTATAACAGAGGTTCTCAAACTTTAAAGGGCATGAGATTCACCTGAAAGGCTTGCTAAGATACAGATTGCTGGGGACTCCCTCTCCTTTTTCTTATTAAGTGAAACTGGGAAGCGGCCCAGATATCTGCATTTCCTACAAGTTCACAGGTGGTGTTAATGCTGCTGTGCTAGCAACACTACTTTTTAGTGTCCCAATCAGTGCTGTGCATTAAAACTACTTGGGATACCTATGTAACAAACCTGCATGTTCTGCACATGAATCCCAGAACTTAAAGTTTAAAAAACAAACAACAACAACAAAAAGTCTATTTGGGGAAGTTTTATAAAATGACTTGCTGAATCCTAAACCAATTACATGCAGGCATTGCTTTTTTGTTGTTTTTAATCCTCCAGGTGATTCTGATTTCCAGAAGTATGGAGAATCACTGGTGTTTAGTAAAAAGTTCCAAATCCTTAACATGGCATTTAAGACCACTCATCTGGTGTTTATGCACTTGCTTTGCCTAAAAAATTCCTAGTCAATGAATAACAACAATAATAAAGTTTGCCTATCTAAAAGCATGTATTCCCAAATGATTTTGTGAGAATTAAATGAGATAATATATGGTAAATGCCCACCAGTGGCTGACACAAAGTCATGTTTCACATAAATGTTAACATCAATTCAATTCAACAAATATGTTGAATATATTTTTAATTCAATTCTACATATATGTATGGCTCACCCTTTATATGGAAGAGGCTATATTCTCTGCTGGGAATGTCTGGTTAGATAAGACAGAGACGGTACCTGTCCTCAGAAAGTGAACAGCACAACAGTAATCAGAGTTTAAGGTAATGAATACCAAACGTTAGTGACTTTTGTAATAAGTACTGTATAAGGAGGAGGACAAGGTGGTATGAGAGCTTACAACAGTAATACCTAAATTTGTCCAAGCTTAGGGTGCCAAGAAAACCTGAAACCTGAGGTGTGTGGGTGCAAGAGGGGAAACTGAAAAGCGCATTCTAGGCCACCAAAAGAGCTTGACCCAATAGCACATAGGCAGGAGCAGCTTAGGTGTGCTAGGGATAGAAAGGCTGGTATGACTGGAGCTTAGAGGTTACACAGGGAGAAGAGGAGCACTAGGTAAGAATAGAGAGAAAGATGGGGGTAGATCAGCCGGGCGCGGTGGCTCACGCCTGTAATCCCGGCACTTTGGGAGGCCAAGGCGGGCGGATCACAAGGTCAGGAGATCGAGACCATCCTGGCTAACACGGTGAAACCCCGTCTCTACTAAAAATGCAAAAAATTAGCTGGGCGTGTTGGCGGGCGCCTGTAGTCCCAGCTACTGGGGAGTCTGAGGCAGGAGAATGGCGTGAACTCGGGAGGCGGAGCTTGCAGTGAGCCGAGATCGCGCTACTGCACTCCAGCCTGGGCGACAGAACGAGACTCCATCTCAAAAAAAAATATGGGGTAGATCATGAAGAATTTTGAACTTGATCCAAGAGGAGAGGGAAACCATTCAAGTGTTCTACAATTAGGTCTTCCTGAGGCTGTCACCCTCCAGCTGGTATGCTCCCCGATGGCAGAGGCTGGGCTCTATTCATCTTCCCCTTTTCCATCCTAGTCAAGTGGCCCTCATACTGCTGCATGCACATCCCAAGGGATACCCAAAGACATGCCAGTATGCAAACTGGCACAGAAGTAGTTTAAAGAGAATTAATTTCTAGATCTTTGGTCTTCATATATATTCGTTCCTAAAATTGTACTGAGACTGAATTTGGAATCTGCAAATTATTTTCTCCCACCTAGGCCTTCAGGCTTAGGTTTACTATGAACCTTGTCTTATGGTGGGAAAACTTCAGGGGGGACCAAATAAAGGGATGATTCCAAATACTGGTGTTGGTATTGAAAAAATCAATGATTCTAGGCAACACCTTCTATTGCAACTCAGGTGAGTTTTAACCTTTGCTTTCACTGAAATTGAAGACAGATCTAAGCAATGGTCATTTAAACTCATTTATGGTGATAGAACACTGAATCATATTTGTCCCAGGATATTCTGGACATAATCAAAATTATTTGTTGTTATTTCAAATTCAAATTTAACTGGGCATCTCTATTTTTTTTTTTTTTTTTTTTGCTAAATCTGGCAATACACCCACATTTTCATTTTGAACTGGGTCCCACAAACTGTGTAGCTGATCCTGGTCATGACAACAAATATAAACATTCATTTCATGAGAGAAATAACTGGGTAATTATATATGACACCAGCTAAGATTATACTCAATGAAAATACCTCTTATTTGAGCTTTTTTTCTTTCCTGCCCTTGCAACCCCACACAGAAATACACCCTGCCATACAATTTTCCCACCAAGTTTCCATCTTCAAAGTGTAAAAGTGGTACGGCCAACTGGGAAATAAAAACTTGATAATGAAGGCCCATTAGCATCTCAGATACACCAAAAATATGGGGAGTATAATAGAAAGAAAAATTTGAAAAGGCAGATTTTTCACAAAAGCACAATTTCTCAAAAAAAAAAAAACCTGATTGACAAAAAAGCCAACATGTTGCCTGTACCAGTTTCACCAGTAATAAATAAAATTACACACACACACACACACACACAGAGAGAGAGAGAGAGAGAGAGAGAGAGAGAAATGGAGAAAGGAAGGGAGCAAGTGCTCTGGGAACTTAACTGATTCTGACTTTTCCACTACCTGGAACTTAAGAACCAAATATTGACTTTGGGAATATCTCTAAATCCTATGATGTGATTTTCACTTTTAAATATTATGTTTGAAAGATTTGCATCTACTTCTCACTTCTCAATAAATATAGATGTTTTCCTTTCAAGTATCTTTCTAAAACAAGAGCCAAGCTTTTTCCTTCTCCTCTATAGCTGTCAATCATATTTACTATTTGTATCTATTTCAAACTCATTTTGCAATAAAGGATTTCACAATCTTCTCTCCTTCCTCTGGGGGAAAAACAAAGGGTGAAACAAACAAGGAAGATGACTTTGTATAATCCTTTCATTTCAGATCTGGATTCGTTCCTGCTATGAACTTCATACCAGAGTTCTGCTTTAAGTGCTTCAGACATGGACAAGATGAAAGAAGCTCTTATATCCTATAAAGAGCAAATTCACCTTTGGTGTAAATGTTGGAGAAGTGTGAGGAATGATTTACTCTTTGAAGAAAATATAATGTGTTCGAAAGTGTTCAGGTTTGAAATTCTCCAAATGTTGAGATCCTAGGAATATCCATTTCACAAGCAAGGATACAAAACCAATCCATCCTTACTCAGTTCAAAGTTTAAGGCTGGAGAAGGTAGTGGACAAGAACATGGATGTGGACTGCAGACTGGCTGTCTTCAGATCGCAGACCAGCCACTTATCCTTACGACCTTGGGCAAGTTTTTTTAAGTTCCTGATGCCTCACTTACATGAGGGAGATGATTATAACAGTATCTATTTTCATAGGGTGGTTATAAGCATTAAAAACATATAGTTCTTAGAAGAACATGGCTAATCCACAAGAAGCACCATGTAAATTGTTGTTATTACATTAGTATTAAAAATATTTCTGGGCTTAATCTATGAATGCAAGTCCCTGTATATAATAACTGACCTTCTCACTTATTTTTCCTGGCATGCATTCTAAAGATCAAGGTTTTAAAGAAAAATGTTATTTTGTCTTTTATTTCCTATCAAGACTTAGAGCTTGCAGAAAGCTAAAAATATTTTATAAATATAGCCTAGCTGAGCAGCATTGTAATGTGGTAAAAGTAACAGCACAGGGGACACCAAAGCCATGCATTAAAGTCCTGATTCACAACTAAGCTGTGAACTGCACTTTAGCATTTAGGTTTTTACTCACTTGTAAAATGAGAAGGTACCCACTGAATTTCTATTACTTCTTACAAAACTAAAATTCCGATTTTGTAACCTTTAACATGAACGTCAAACTTGTCAGAAAGGAATCCAATGAACTCTTACTTGCCAAAGACCTTCTTGGAATAGTCTTTCTTGAAATTCTAGTTCTCCTAGGCTCTCATATTACAAAATTTATCACCCTGTACTGTACATAATTTCAACCCTTCTAAAGCCAGGCAATAATATAATCCCAGGGTTAAATGACTAAAAAAAAAAAAAAAAAAAAAAAAGAATGAGTAATTTTTAAAAGCTTTTCTTACTGGCTTCACCTGGCACAAAAATATTAACAATATCTACAAGTATTGTATGCAATGTTTGCATATTAATGAATACTGTATCATTCTCATGACAGATTTTTGGAGCTGATAGAGATCTCAGAGTAGTGCTTTTAAACCTGGGGCAACTTTACCCTCCAGGAGACATGTGGCAATGTCTGGAGTCATTTTTGGTTATCACAACTTGAGGAGTACACTGACATCCAGGGGGTAGAAGCCAGAGATGCTGCTAAATAAACAGCCTCCAATGCACAGGACAGCCCCCCACAACAAAGAATTACCTGACCCAAAATATGAAAGAAGAAAGAATGAAAGAGGGAGAGAAAGACAGAGAAAGAGAGAAAGAGAAAGAAAGAAAGAGAGAGCGAAAGAGAGAAAGAAAGAAGGAAAGAAAGAAAGAAAGAAAAAGAAAGAAAGAAAGAAAGAAAGAAAGAAAGAAAGAAAGAAAGAAAGGTGCTGAGGTTAAGAAACCTGCCTTAGAGCAATGATTTTTCATGGGATGCAGTACTGCCCCCTAGTGTGAGATTCAGAAATCTGGTTGTCAGGGCTGGTGTGGGGAGAGCTGCCATCAAGAGTGGGCAGGAGTTCAGTCTGGAGGTGCATCATGCAATGTGCACGACCTTTTCTTAATGAAGTATGGCACCACATCCTACTTAACTCTCAAATGTCCTACAAATCACATAGGTAATAAATGTCTTCATGATGAGCTAAGCTTACGACCCAAATCCATTTTACATAAAAACACAAGTATTCTTTACATGGTTTAAAACCACCCCTTATGTTTAGAAATGAAGTTACTACATGAATCAAGAAAGACAATATTTAGTTTTATTTGAAATTTTGCCAAGAATTGCTCATCATTTTGGAAAAATCACATCACCAACAACAATGCCAATTGTGGTACAGTAGTCTTCCCTGATCCTCGGGGCATATCTTCCAATACTCCCCGTAAATGCTTGAAACAGTGGATAGTGCTGAATCCTATATACGCTATGTTCTTTTAAAATTTGATAACCCAGATGGCTAACAGGTGGGTAGCATATGTAATGTGGATACAGTGGACAAAGAAATAATTCACATCCTGGGTTGGATGGAGCAGGGGGCACAAGTTTTCATCATGCTATTCAGAATGGTGTACAATTAAAAACTTATAAATTGGTTGTTTCTGGAACTTTCCAAATTTTTGGACCATAGTTGACCAAGGGTAACTATATTACGATTCCCTAGAGGGTCAGAACTAATAGGATACATATATATGGGAGTTTATTATTAACTTACATGATCACAAGGTCCCACAATAGGCCATCTGCAGGCTGAGGAGCATTGAGAGCAAGTCCAAGTCTCAAAACTGAAGAACTTGGAGTCTGATGTTTGAGGGCAGGAAACATCCAGCATCCAGCATGGGAGAAAAATGTAGGCTGGGAGGCTAGGCCAGTCTCACCTCTTCACATTTTTCTGCCTGCTTTATATTCGCTGGCCACTGATTAGATTGTGCCCACCAGATTAAGGGTGGGTCTGCCTTCCCCAGCCTACTGACTCAAATGTTAATCTCCTTTGGCAACACCCTCACAGGAACAATACTTTGCATCCTTCAGTTCAATCCGGTTGACACATGTATTAACCATCACAGTAAATGAAACCACAGATAAGGGGGGACTACTTTATCCGAGTGGTCAATATAACAAAGACATCAATCTGCATTTGTAGCTGTCACACATACTGTTATTCTACATATAAGCTCAAGATTTTGAACACTTCATTAGGTCTTACGGTGTAATCATAACTAAACATTTACATATTGAATGAAATACACGTTATCTTATTATAAATTACTTATTCCTGTATTGCTCTTTTATATTAAAGTTAGGAATTATATATATATGTATATATATATGCATATTTTTGGATTACACACTTAGGCAGGTTATATTACACATAAATTTCATTTCTTGGTAATAAAGAGGGCACTGCAAAACATATGCTATGAAAAAGGAGACAGTGAATCCAATAGGGTTGAGAATCTTTGTATTATAAAGTACCTCACTCAATTCCTTCACTTTGCAGAAGACAAGTTAGAGGCACAGAGAGAAGCTCATCAGGTTTTCTGATGGCAAATCCAAGGAGTTTTCCACAACAGGTAATTCTATTCTATTCTGATCTTATATTCATACTATCAGTAGATCTCTGAGAATTAAGGACTGCCTGATTCAAATGCACACAAAATATTCCCTCCAAAAACACAAACAGGTAAACCTGACCTGTACAGCATCTACATATAAAATATTACCATGGGAACCATGACAACTACAAACTGAGAAAACTGTCATCACCAACCCACCAGAAAGCTAAGCTTCGTTCATTTGGTTGTTTGTCTATGCAATCTTCCATGTAAAAATGAAGTGAATGAAAATAAAAATGACTCATTTCAGAGGTTTCTAATTTGGTAAGATTTAATCACCACAGCTCTCAAGTTTCCTCTGGAACAAAATGCCACAGACCAGGCTTTGGAGGGAAAACAATAATAATAATCTACTTGAGCAGTCCCATGATTCATTTTATCCATCATATGGGGTCTAGTTTTTATTTCATTCTAAATGCCAGGGAGACCAAATGCCAGTTTTGATTATTCTGAATCCTTAATATGATTTTTGGTAATGTTACAATCTCCTTCCTGAAACCTTAATTTTTCCTCTTGTTTACTTGTCAGGTAAACATTAATTGAACGCTCCTTGTCTGAAATACTATATAGAATGCTCTGGGGAATTTTAAAGTAAAGACAAACTGTTTGCCTTTGACAGTGTTACCATCTTATGGAGAAGACAGAACGAATATAAACATATAAATACAAGTATAGGGCACAATCAAGGAGCATGCAGAAGTACAAACGCAAGTATTACAGGGGAACACAAATCAACTCCTCAAAAAAAGATACGTGGGGAGGTGAGAGCAGAAAGGCAACTCTCCCACCTCCTTTTTAATTCTCTATGATGCAGGCTTTCTCCTTTAATTTTTTTTCTGTCTAATAGGGGTCCAAGAGGTGCTTACTTGATCTCCAGCAGGCTAACCCCAAGAGCGCACAATGCCATTCAGGTGTTAAGTCACAAGTAACACAATTCCGCCTGCAGAAGAAATGATTGCAGGTCTCTCAAGGGCAAACTGAAATTTGGCAGGTGACCTTTCATTTACAGCATCACAGAAGAAAAATACATAGAACCATCCCATATTAATCGCTAATCTAGCAAACCAACTTTCTCTCTTTTTATAATCCGTAAAAATAGAGAACAATAGCTTAAATGACCTCTGCTTTGTAGGGAAAATTAAAAAGGGCTTAAGCCAATATGCTCTCTATTTCTGGGTGAAAATAAAATACCTCCACAGAGGAAAACAGGCCCGGGAATGAATGGTGACATTCCCTGTTCCTCACATATTCAAGCATAAATCACTTACCTCTTAGCTAATGGGCTGTTTTCTTATAGTGAATTTTACCTACAGATTCCTTCTGGGAAGAAAGGGCCTCGTTTGGGCTAATTTTTAAATTCTCTAGTAGAATCCCTTTCTCAGACAATTAGGTCATTTTTTTCCAGAAACTCCCACTTAAATACTTGATTTTACTAAAAAGTTTTATTCATTTAACTAATATTTATAGAGCACCTGGTATGTCCCAGGAAACTGTTGTGAAAATCCCAGCCTAAGGAGCTTCAATTCTAGTGGGAACAGATAATAGGGCTGGGGGAGTAAATTATATGTTAGATAATAACAAGGTTTATGGGGGAAAAGGAGAGCAGGGCAAAACAATCAAGTAGTAGAAGTGAATGTTTGCAATTTTAAACAGCGTAGTCAAGGTAGATCTCAATGAGTAACAGTGAGATTTGAACAGTCTTCAGTTCCTAAAAAAACAACCCTTGCTCTCTAGATCATATCCATTCATAATGTTGCTTCACTTTTTCCATGTTTATATTACCCACTTTTATTGCTACATGGTGATTTTGAAAAAGATCCATTTCAAGTAAGATAAAGTCCCATGTTCAGAAAACTGCCCTACAATACAAATATCCCTGAATTCCAGTATTAAGTAGTTAAGAATAAAAAGGTGAAATTATAAAACAATTAGAATAAAAATCTTTTCTGCATACTTGCAAAAACAAATTAGAAAATACAAGGAAGCAGGGGGGAAGAAGCACCCATTCACAAAATTTAAGAACAAAACCCCCAAAAAACCACTAAATATGAAGAAGTAACCCTAATAAGAAATGTGTGACATACAAAAGGAAAACAAAATTTTTCTGAGAACCATAAATGCAGTTATAGTTACATAACAATGTGAAATACATACTGTTGGCCAGTATTGTAGTACTATAAAAAGGGTTCCAGAGAGCTTCTGCAGAACACTGTGAAGAAACTTAATACTACTGAACTGTACATTTTAAAATGGTTAAGAGAGTAAATTTTATCTGTTTCTTTACCACAATTTTTTAAAGTTCTAAAAATAGACAAACCTGACAAAAACAACAATGGGGAAAGTGTTCCCTATTTAATAAATGGTTCTGGGAAAACTAGCTCGTCATATGCAGAAAATCGAAACTGGACCCCTTCCTCACACCTTATATAAAAATTAACTCAAGATGGATTAAAGACTTAAATGTAAAACCCCAAACTATAAAAACACTAGAAGAAAATCTAGGCAATACCATTCAGAACATAGGCATGGGAAAAGATTTCATGACAAAAACATCAAAAGCAATTGCAACAAAAGCAAAAATTGACAAATGCAACCTAATTAAACTAAAGAGCTTCTGCAAAGCAAAAGAAACTATCTCAACAGTGAAAAGATAACCTACAGAATGAGAGAAAAGCTTTCCAATCTATCCACTTGACAAAGGCTTGACACCCAGAATCTACAAGGAACTTAAAAGAAATTTACAAGAAAAAAACAACCTCATCAAAAAGTGGGCACAAGACTTGAACAGACACTTCTCAAAAGGAGATTTATGTGGCCAAGAAACATATGAAAAAAAGCTCAACATCACTGATCATTGGAGAAATGCAAATCAAAACCATAATGAGATACCATCTCATGCCAGTCAGAATGGTGATTATTAAAAAGTCCAGAAACAACAGACGCTGGCAAGGGTGTGGAGAAATGGGAATGTTTTTACACTGTTAGTGGGAATGTAAATTAGTTCAACCATTGTGGAAGACAGTTTGGCAATTCCTCAAGGATATATTACCAGAAATGCCATTTGTCCCAGCAATCCCATTACTGGGTATATACCCAAAGCAATAAAAATCATTCTATTATAAAGATACATGTACACATATGTTTACTGCAGCACTATTCACAATAGCAAAGACATGGAATCAACCTAAATGCCCATCAATGATAGACTGCATAAAGAAAATGTGGTACATATACAACATGAACTATCATGCAGCCATAAAAAGCAATGAGATCATGTCCTTTGCAGGGACATGGATGGAGCTGGAAGCTATTATCCTCAGCAAATAACACAGGAACAGAAAACCAAACACCACATGTTGTCACCATAAGTAGAAGCTGAACAATGAGAATGCATGGACACAGGGAGGGGAATAACACACACTGGGGCCTTTCGGGGTGTGGTGGGGAGGGAGAGCATCAGGATAAATAGCTAATGCATGTGGGGCTTAATACCTAGGCGATGGGTTGATAGATGCAGCAAACCATCATGGCACATGTTTACCTATGTAACAAACCTGCACGTCCTGCACATGTATCCCAGAACTTAAAATAAAATTAAATTAAATTTAAAAAATAAGGTTCTAAAAACAGACAAAAATTCTTAAAGTAACACAAAATTCTTCATATTACACAAAAGTACCAACACTGCAGACCAAAGAATAGTGTCTTATTGACAACCTTGCTTTAAAAAAATTTTTTAGGCCATATTCCATTTAACCAAATTATCTAAAGTACAATAAAAGTGGTATTTTAAATCAGTAGGGAAGGAATAATTATTCATTTAATGATGTTGAATCAATTGGTAAAATCCACGGAAAAAATACATAGATAATATACCATAACATATATAAAATTAAATTCCAGAATTAAGTAGTTAAGCATAAAATGTGAAATTACAATACAACTAGAATAAAACTATAGGCAACTGTTATCTGACCTCGCAGCAAGAATATTTTTATAAAAATAAAAACAATAGAGGGAAATGAAAGAAATAAAAAAGAGAAGATATTGAATTTATCTTCACTAACTGAAATAATTATCTTTAATAATTGAATTACACAAAAATTAAAACATTAAGTATGTTAAAAAATAATCCACCATGTATAAAACCAAAACGCCAACAAAGAGACAAAATGAATTGCAAAATACCTGACAATGGGTTGATAACCTTTATAAATAGTTTACATGTATCAATATGTAAAGAACAAATAATACATATGAATACAGAAGTCACAAAAGAATAAAAAAATTAAGATGTTCAATAAGTACATGAAAAACTGTACCATCTCAATAGTAATTAAAGAAATAGCAATACTTATATACAGACTTCTTACTCCGTATCATACATAGCTTTAACTGTTGTATGTCTGCTTTCTATCTGCTTTCTAATTCCATCCTCCCACAAGTGTTTTAGGTAGAAAGAAAATTTTGTGCTATTTTCCAGATGAAAAAACTGACACAGAAAGGTCACATTCCAAGGCAAGGTAGTCTCATTTTGGAGTGGCTCTCTTAATCCCTGCACTATACTGCTGCCATAAATAAAAATAAGGGAACGCTTACACACTTTTGGTGGGAGTGTAAATTAGTTCAACCATTGTGGAAAGCAGAAGCAGTATGGCAATTCCTCAATGAGCTAAAAGCAGAACTACCATTTGATCCAGCAATCCAATTACTGGGTATACTGAGTATATACTCAGAGGAATATAAATCATTCTATCATAAAGACACATGCACATCAACATTCACTGCAGCACTATTCACAATAGCAAAGACATGGAATCGACCTAACTGTTCATCAATCAGACTGGATAAAGAAAATGTGGTGAGATACACCATGGAATACTATGCAGCCACAAAAAGGAATGAGATCATGTCTTTCGTAGGAACATGGTGGAGCTGGAGGTTTTAACCTTACCAAACTAATGCAGGAACAGAAAAACAAATACCCCATGTTCTCACTTATAAGTGGGGGCTAAATGATAAGAACTATGAACATGAAGAATGAAACAACAGACACTGGGGTCTACTTGAGTGGGGAGGGTGGGAGGAGGGAGAGGAAGAGAAAAGATAACTATTGTGTACTGGGCTTAATACCTGGGTGACAAAAAGTCTGTACAACAAACCTCCGTGACACGAGTTTACCTATGTAACACACCTTCACATGTACCCCCAGAACCTAAAATAAAAGTTAATAAAAAGTAAATAAATTAATTAACAAATGAATTAAAAATAAAAAGGAGAAACCTTTTTACTGTATTAAATGTTCTCTAGGGCAGGCCTCCATAACTAGGCCCACAAGCCAAATGCCCTGCTCACTGTTTCTGCACTGCCTGCAAGCTGAGAATGAATGTTTTTTTATGTGTTGTAATTGTTGAAAACAAATTTTAAAAAGAGCAACACTTTGTGACACATAAAAATCCTATGAAATCTAATTTCAATATCCCCAAATAAAATTTTATGTATTGTCTATTGTTGCTTTTGTGCTATAAGAAAAGAGTTGAGTAGTTGCAACAGAGATCACATGTGGCCTACAAAGCCTAAAATATTTACCACCCAGTCCTTTACAGAAAAAGTATGCTAACTCCTAATACAGGATATGGTAGACTGTGAACTCTTCTACGTTGTCACTGCACTGTAAATAGCAATCAAATACAATACAAAGCAACAACTATATATCTTCATACTCGTAGACCCAGTAATTTTAGTTTATCACAACAAAATGTAAATTTCATAGGAATTTGTATGTAAAAACATTGTAGCAACTGTGAACCCAGGAAGTCTGACTCTAGGCCTTCTAAGCTCAGGGCTGGGTCTAGCATGAGATCTGCACTTAAATATTGAGCCAATGTCTTGACTCCCAAGGAAGTAAAATAGTTTTCCAAGTCTGTCAAGTAACACCCATTAAAATTGGCATTCCTGAAGTCCTATTGCTCTGAACTGCCAAAACCTTGATTACCACCAAGGTATATGACATATTTATTTCAAATACATTGTTTTGATAGGTTGAATCATATGAAACTCCAGATATTTGAAAATTTGTGATACATTAAAATCATGAAATTAAAAGGTAGACACAGTTTGAACATAAAATCTATCCTAACTATGGATGAACCCAAAATTGAAGTTTACTTTCAGCAAAATATCAACATGTCACATAAATTAATGTAATTTCTCAAATTGTATTTGTTTTATAGTTTTGATGGCATTTAATTTGTAAGTGTGTTTTATTTTATAGCCGTATAAGTGCTATAAACTAAGACATTTACTCCAACTTTGAATATATTTAAGTAATACTATGACAAGTATAATTAAGTCAAACTGGAAGTGAGGGTATTTTCCTTTGAAAGGGGCCTGCATAGTTTACTTATTTGAGAACCATGTGCATATCTCTTGAATTGCACAAGCATCCTAGCATATAAGTTTGAGAAAACACAAAATGCAATCCCCTTTTGCTCTATTTCACAAGCTCGGTGTTGGTGGAGAACCACAGAGGGCAAGAATCAGGATGAGGAAGACAGCACAAAACAGGCCATTTTCAAACACCCTCACATGTAAAACAAAACAATTACCTTTATGAGCCTCAATTTTCTCCTCTGTAAAATAGGGATGAAGGTTTACACTGCGGGGTTATAGAAAACATTACAGGTACTCTAGGTAAGGCATACAACATGTAATAATGATATCCAACATTTATTAAGCAGTTAACCCTGTGCCAGGCATTTTCTATGCATTTTATGTGCATTAATCTCAAAGAATAATTACAACCACCACACTGTATGAAGTGACACCAATACATCCCTGTTTCAAAAAGGATAAAGCTGAGGCACTCAGAGGGTCGTTCAGTAATTTGCCCAAGGTCACGCAGCTATTATAGTAAGAGGCAGAGTTAAGACTTGACCCAAATGTCTAATGACAGAAGGAAGCTGGTTTTCTTTCCCAGTCTACAAAATGACCTCAACAAATAGGAACAATTATTATGATTCTGATGTCTATAGTTTGCCAGGACAAGAAAACATAAATATTTCTTCTTTTAAACCCAGCCACAGCCCTTCTAGCATATCACAGCCCCTCTAGGGGCAGGTGGGTGGCAGGGGGACTGGGGTGACAAACCATCACAAAACATTATTTTCAACTTGGCACTAGACTTCTCTCTATAAAATCTGGGGCATATGGAGCAACTTTATTTTTGAAAGCCTTCAAAATTCTAGCCAACAACAGTGTAAACATCCATTTCCTCCTCTCAATAATTTGAAAGGTCACTCCCCTAGTTTCCTTCCTTTGTGATCCTGTAGTTGAAAATGCTAGACCACGCCACCAGACATGAAGACAAAGTATTCAGGAGGAGCCAGACATAGCTTTACCAAGGTTGTTGTACAGATGAAAAACTGCTTGGTAAACATTGCGAAGTTGGTAGCTTGAATACCAGGAGGGCTGTGCTTTCAAAACTGAGACTACTTTCTTCATACCTTCTATGTTTCTCCTGTTTAGAATGCAGCACTAACAATAAACTTCAATTTCATTCCCACTTGGCAAATGGGTTTGTTTTCACTTTGAAAAGACAACCAAAATGATTACTATAACAGAACTATCGAATGTTTAGCAATGGAAACCAAAAAGGTTATTAGGTGACATATTTCCCAACCACCCCTAAACTTCATGCCCTGGAATCAAGTATATATTGTAATGAAAAATAAAGGTTTTAAACTTACAGTACTGACCTCTCTCAACTTCTCTGAAGAGAATCAAAAATGGCCAATAGGAGTTTATAACTCCCAAAATGCTTAACGAAAACTGGCTTTTCTTTTTCTCTACACAGCTGCAATCTTCAAATGGTGCCACTGTACAAAATATTATATAACATGCTGTAACAGCAGGTTTAAAAACAAATAGAAACCCCTTCAGGGATCAATACAGCTCTTATCACCTTAAAACAAACAAATAGAAAACCTAGAGACACAATCAAAGCTATTTTTCATGGACTACAGAGAGTATTTGGGGGAAATTATTAACTATTATTAAAACACAGTTCCAAACTCATTCTGTGATGCCAATATTACCCTGATACCACAACCAGACAAAGATATACTAAAAAAAGAAAACCATAGGCCAATATCCCTGATGAAGATTGACATAAAAATCCTCAACAAAATAATAGCAAATAAAGATCATTCATCATGACCAAGTGGGATTTATTCCAGGGATGCACAGAAGATTTAACATACACAAATCAATCGATGTGATATATCATCTCAACAGAATGAAGGACAAAAACCATATGACCAACACGATTGATGCTGGAAAAGCATATGATAAAATTCAACGTACTTTCATGATAAAAACTCACAGAAAACTGGGCCTAGAAGGAACACACTTCAACATAATAAAAGCCATATGTGACAGACCCACAGCTAGTATCTTACTGGATGGGAAAAAACTGAAAGCCTTTCCTCTAAGATCTTTATGACAAGGATGCCCACTGTCACTATTGTTATTCAATATAGTACTGGAAGTCCTAACTAGAACAATCAGACAAGAGACAGAAATAAAGGGCATCCAAATTGAAAAGAAAGAAGTCAAATTATCCTCGTTTGCAGATGACATGACCTTATACTTGGAAAAACCTAAAGACTCCACCAAAAAACTAATAGAACTAATAAACAAATTCAGTAAAGTTGCAGAATACAAATCAATATACAAAAGACCAACACACAAAAATCAGTAGCATTTCTATATACCAACAGCCAAACAACCTGAAGAAGAAATTTTTTTAAATCCTATTTTAAAAAGCCACAAATAAAATTCACTACATATGAATTAATCAAAGATGTGAAAGATCTCTATAATGAAAACTATAAAACATTGATGAAAGAAATTGAAGAGGACACACACATACACAAAACGGAAAGATATCCTGTGGTCATGGATTGGAAGAATCAATATCGGTAAAATGTCCATACATCCCAAAGCAATCTACAGATTCAATGCAATCCCTATCAAAATACCAGTGAAATTCTCCATAGAAGTGAGAAAAAAAATCCTAAGATTTATATGTATTCACAAAAGACCCAGAATAGCCAAAGCTATCCTGAGCAAAAAGGAACAAAACCAGAGGAATCACATTAACTGACTTCAAATTATACCAAACAGCTATAGTAACCAAAGAAGCATGGTACTGGCATAAACACAGACACATAGACAGATGGAACAGAACAGGGAACCCAAAAACTAATTAAAGCATCCAAATGAACTCATTTTCAACAAGGTTGCCCAGAACAAACATTGGGGAAAGGACAGTCTCTTCAATAAATGGTGCTGGGATAACTGGATACTCATATGGAGAAGAATGAAACTAGACCCGTATCTCTTACCATATACAAAAATCAAATAAAACGGATTAAAGACTTAAATCTAAGACCTCAAACTATGAAACTTCTACAAAAAAACATTGGGAAAACGCTCCAGGACATTGGTATGGGCAAAGATTTCTTGAGTAATACCCCATAAGCACAGGCCACCAAAGCAAGAATGGACAAATAGGACCACATCAAGTCAAAAAGCTTCTGCACAGCAAAGGAAACAATCAACAAAGTGAAGAGACAATCTGCAGAATGGGAGAAAATATTTGCACACTATCCATCTGACAAAGGATTAGTAACCAGAATACATAAGGAGCTCCAACAACTCTGCTGGAAAAAAAAATCTGATAATCCAGTTAAAAAATGGGCAAAAGATCTGAATAGACATTTCTCAAAAGAAGGCATACAAATGACAAATAGGTATATGGAAGGCGCTCAACATCATTTATCATCAGAGAAATGCAAATAAAAACTACAAGGAGATGTCATCTGACCCCAGTTAAAATGGCTTTTATCCAAAAGACATGTAGTAACAAATGCTGGTGAGGATGTGGAACAAAGGGAACCTTTGAACACTGTTGGTGGGAATGTAAATTAGTTCAACCACTATGGAGAAGTTTGGAGGATCCTCAAAAAACTAAAAATAGAGCTACCATAAGATTCAGTAATTTCCTTTCTTTGGGGTATATATGTCCCACTGCTGGGTATATACCCAAAAGAAATGAAATCAGCACATTGAAGAGATATCTGCACTCTGATGTTCACTCTTCACAATAGCCAAGATTTGGAAACAACCTAAGTATCCATCAACAGATCAATGCACAGAGAAAATGTGGTACATATACAGAATGGAGTACTATTTAGCCATAAAAGAGAATAAGATTCTCTCATTTGCAACAACATGGATGTAATTGGAGGTCATTATGTTCAGTGAAATAAGCCAAGCACAGAAAGACAAACTTTGCATGTTCTCGCTTATTTGTGGGAACTAAAAATAAAAACAATGGAACTCATGGAGATAGTAGAATGACGGTTACCAGAGACTGGGAAGGGAAGTGGAGAGGTTAGAGGGGGAGTAGGGATGGTTAATGGGCATAAAAAATGGAACGAATAAGTAAGATCTAGTACATGATAGCACAACAAGGTGACTATAGTCAATGAGAATATAATTACACATTTTAAAGTAACTAAAAATGTATAATTAGGTTGTAACACACAAAAAATGTGTGAGGTAATGGATACCCATTTTACTCTGATGTGATTATTACATATGGTATGCCTGTATCAAAATATCTCATATGCCCCATAAATATATACACCTACTAGGTATCCACAAAAATTAAAAACTAAAAAAATTTAGAAAAATTTTTAAAAGACATGGTTAGGTATGAATCAGAGTGGATAATATTAACGGTGGTAACAGTAGTCAACACCATTATAGTAATTATAGAACTAGCAGTAGTCTTTGTCATTGTCATCACAGTAGTAGACTGAGTGCTTGCTGTGTACTGGTCTCCATCCTAAGTGCATTACATTGATGAGCTTATTAATTCCCACATGACAAGCTTGCCAGAGTGACACAGGCCCCCAAGCCAGAGTCTGTGGATTCAAATCCTGGTCCCAGCACCTACAACCTATAAGACCTTGGGCAAACTACTTTAACCTCTGTGAGCCTCATTTTCCAACATCTACTTGAGAGGACACCAAGAGGAAATTTATTTCCACAACAGCAGTGAAATCTAATATGTCTTTTTCCTTAACTTTTTTCTACAAAAAACAATAAGCAGAAATAAACAGTCTATGGCTGTTTTTCCTTTAGTGAAAATCTTGATGCAGCAATAATAATGAAGCAATTTAATGAAAGTACAGCAATTAAGAATCTAGCTATTTGGAATATAGGGGATGTACTAAGAAAGCTCTTCTGGTTGACAAAAAAACAGCAACTTTTCTACATAAAGGGCAAGTATTCAATTTATATTCACTAAATCTGGGTGAATTCCTACAATACGCTTCTTAAATATGCTCTATGTGCCACTCTGTTAGGAAACTTAAAATGGTGAAACTTTTAAACTGGCAAGCCAGTTATATAAGGAAGCAAAACAACAGAGTCAGATACCTTCCTCAACATCAAGCAAAGGAAGAGGCCAGATGAAGATTAAAGCATGCTCATTCAATAAAACGGTACATCTTAATGCCAAATCTGGATAAAACGCCAAAAAAGATGCACTTATATATTCTCCAACATCAACAGGTCAAAATTTGTCCAACTCTTTTCTGCACTATCAAAACACAGCAATTCAAAATAAAAACAAAATGAAAACTGATGAGAAAAAAATGTATATAATATTAAAGAAAGTTTTAATTCTAAGAGAAAAGTAAATTTTTATAACCAAAGGCTAGGGCATTTAGTAAGATAAAAACCATAAACTCTTCTGGCTGTTTAACAGAGGGAGGTCAATCTGTTTCATGAAACCACATGTGGCCTTCCAGAAAGTCAAAGGGTCTGCAGGAACTAGATTTTATGGAAAAAGAAAAGAAAAGAAGAAAGAAAGAACAGAAAGTCAAAGGGGAACACGATGGCCAAAAAAAAAAAATCCACAACTGAAGCAATAAAATAAATCAAACAAAAAGTCCACATAAAAATTATATGAATAAGGCCGGGCGCGGTGGCTCACGCTTGTAATCCCAGCACTTTGGGAGGCCGAGGCGGGCGGATCACGAGGTCAGGAGATCGAGACCACAGTGAAACCCCATCTCTACTAAAAATACAAAAAATTAGCCGGGCGTGGTGGCGGGCGCCTGTAGTCCCAGCTACTCAGAGAGGCTGAGGCAGGAGAATGGTGTGAACCCGGGAGGCGGAGCTTGCAGTGAGCCGAGATTGCGCTATTGCACTCCAGCCTGGGCGATAGAGCGAGACTCTGTCTCAAAAAAAAAAAAAAAAAAAAAAAAAAATTATATGAATAAATATATGAATTGCATATTTTTCACTAATGTCAGTATAAAAACTGAATGTACTGGGATTAAAATTTGGAGGAAAAATTAATGAGTTCTTTTGCTCCTTCTCTTGGCTGGCCTGCTGTACTCTAATTTAGACCAAGTTAAAATTAACAGGAATTGTTGAATTCTAAAATAAGTTATGTGAATGTTCAGAATTTCACATCCAACTTTTATCAAGTATTTCATTTATTTTTCCTTATATCAGGTGTCCCCAGCCCCCTGGCCACAAACTGATACTGGCCTTGGTCTTGTGGAAACAGGGTTGCACAGCAAAGAGGTGAGCAGTGGGCAAGCAAGCCAAGCTTCATCTGTATTTACAGCCACTCCCCATCGCTTACATTATCACCTGAGCTCCACCTCCTGTCAGATCAGCTGCAGCATTAGAGTCTCATAAGAGCAGGAACCCTAACGTCAACTGCACATGAGAGGGATCTAGGTTGCAAGCTCCTTATGAGAATCTAATGCCTGATGATCTGTCACTGTCTCCCATCACCCCCAGATGGGACAGTCAAGACGCAGGAAAGTAAGCTAGGGTTCCCACTGATTCTACATTATGGTGAGTTGTATAATTATTTAATCACATATTACAACAGAATAATAATAGCAATAAAGTGCACAATAAATGCAATGCACTTGAATCACCCCAAAACCATTCTCCACCCCAGTCCGTGGAAAAACTGTCTTCCATGAAACCGGTCCTGGTGCCAAAAAGGTTAGGGGCTGCTGCCTTGTATCATATGGGAAACTAGTTCTACACCTAATTTACCATTTAGTAACACAGAACTAATTCACCACATTTGTGATTACCCTTTCTTGTATGTGTATTGTATCATGCTGATATGGGTTGAGTTGTGTCCCCATAAAAAAAAAGATGTTCAAGTCTTAACTTCCAGTACCTGTGAATGTGACGAATTGGAAATAGGGTCTTTGCAGATGATCTAGTTAAGATGAGGTCATTAGGGTAGACCATAATCCAATATTACTGTGTCCTTATAAAAAGGGGAAACTTGGACACAGAGACGACACATAAAGAGGAAGACAGGAAAGATGATGTGAAGACACAAGGAACCATGTATAGGCCAAGGAACATCTGAGGCTATCAGAACAGGTTCTCTCTCACAGCCTTCTGAAAGAGCCAACCCTGCCAATATACAGATGCTGGACTTCTAGCCTGAGAACTCTGAGACAATACATTTTTGTGGTTTAAGCCACTGGTTTGTGGTACTTTGTTACAGCAGCCCCAGGAAACTAATAAGCCGGTTGTAGATGAAGTCAGCCCAAGCTTGCATAGTGTGGCTGGAAGCTTAAGAATCCTCACAGAGTTCCTGCAGCACACACATACATGACTCTACACTATGTGAAATGGTGTGAAGAACCTGCAATTTAGATGAGGATATGGACTACACCCACCTAAAATATTAAAAATAATGTCGTACATTTGCTTAAAACACTTTGTACATGTTTTACTTCAGTTTTTCTTCACAACTACACTGAATGAAAGAAGGGAGGCTCGGTATCTTCATCTTACTGACAAGAAACCTAAACGTTGACTGTTTTGGCCAATGTCACATATATACATGGCAGGGCAACTACTGGTGCCAAATCTTTTCTAGGAAAAATGAATACAATCATGAATATTTTAACTTGGAACAATGGTGGCACTTTAAAAGTAGAGCTTCTTCAAGTGACTCAAGGAAGAAGGACAAAAATAACATCACATAGACTGAGTAGGCTGAGGGGTTCTGTGATCCAGGTAAGCTGGAATAAATCAGAAGAAACTGATAGAAAAAGTAACTCTTGAAGGAAGTGAAGGAAATAGGCCAATAGAAAGAAAAGAGGCTTCATGATGAATACAAACAATGCCAAAAAAAAAAACAATAAATTATGTGGAAAGCCTAAACAAACATTAGAGGGAAGCCTTCAACTGAATAAGAAGTACAGAAAGGGTTGTAACAGCATGTGGGGTTGAAGTAAGATTGGGGACTTTTAGCTGGGCTGATGAAGGGGTTGTCATTGACAAGACAGACAAGCAGTTACCACTGACAGTTTTCGAGCAGGGTTTGCTGTTGTGGTAAAGGAAGCTGTTCTGGTAGCTGTGTTAAAATCAGTTTAGTGGCAAAACAACCTAGGATTGTAGTTGATATAGTAAGGGACTTTGAAAAACTGGTCAAGACTGGAGATAATGACCATATAGATGCTTTAAGTTTTAGCTACCAGCAAGACATTCTTGACACTTTTCTTCCCTCACCCCCTGTATTTCTGGACATACTTGCCTTTTTGGTATTCTTTGGTGGTGGAGGTGTAGAGGCAGAGTTCCTTTGTTCCAGCCTCAATATCTTATACCTGTTACCTCTGCTTAGTAGAGAATCTTTGCACAGTTAGCTCCCTGACTTCATCTGGGTTTTTGCTCAAATGCTACCTCTTCAAGAGGTTTTGTTGACCATCCCGTGTAAGAGGACCCTCTGCTATCATTCTCCATTCCCTTATTTGCCTAATTTTTCTTTACAGGACTTATTAGTACCTGAAATTATATATATATTTATTTATTATATATATGTTTTTAATCTATATGTTACACTTAATGATTATCTGTCACTCCCATTAATAAGTAAGCTCCATGAGTCCAAGGACATTTTATGTAGTGTTCAGAGTTTTATTCCTAGAGCCTGGCACAGAGATTAGCATAAAGTAGGGAGTCACTAAATATTTTTTGAATAAATAAAAGAAAACTTCAACTTATTCCCGAGTTCAATTAATGGTATTCCCCCCACAAGACTTATGATCCATCTTCACTGCCACTTCCCAGTATCCACCACCAGACTGGTACACACTGTCATGTCAAATTAAATTAATGCAAGAGCTACCCAACTTCTCCCCACTGACACACACACCCCAATCCAACTCACGCCCCCACAGATGATCTTACCAAAACGCAAATCACATCAAGTCCCCAGCTCCTACCTAAAACACTCTCCTATGTTCTTATGAGGAAAACCAAATTCTTCACGTGGCCAGCAAGACCCTGCGTGGACGGGCCCCAGCCAAGGGGTCCAGCCTCACAGTAGCTCTTCTCTCCCCTTGATCTTCCTCAGTTACTTGATGGAACTTCCTCAGTTACTTGATGAGAACCTCATTCATTCTCTTCTGTAAAGGGCCTCTGCACAAATGGCAGTTCTCTCTGCTTTCTGGAACACTTTTCTTCCTACCCTATCTCACATTCTGCTACTCATACTTCAGATATCAATCAAGTTCCTCAGGTTCCTATTATACAAGCCCACAAAATCGTACTGTTCTATTCAGAGCATTTACTTCTGCTTGTAATTATACATAATTATTTGTTGTTGTTGTTGTTGTTGCTGTCGTGTGTATATTTTATTAGGGATTGTCTTCCTCCTATACTCTTCACTCCATGAAAACGCAGACCAGGAATTTTTTGCTCATTATTGGATCTCTGGGGTCAAGAATAGTGCTAGGTACATGGTTGACATTGAATGAGTATTTGTTGAATAAGTGAAACCCAAGAGCTAGAAGTCACTGTCAAATACATAGATAAAAAATTTTTCCACTAATACTGAGGTAAAGCGGAAGGCAAAGATATTAGTGAAAATCTATAATAGGACTTAGAGCTACTATTAAAACAGAAGGAGAGTGGAGGAACCCAGGACAATGCAAACTGAAACAGTGCTAACTATCTACTGGATAATAATGGGACCAAGAGAGTCTGTTTAATTAGGGAACTAGACAAGAACTAGTTCAAACAATTTACTGACACCAGGTAGTTATGACTTAGGTAGTGACAGTAACTAGGTGAAAGGTTACATTTACATATCCTATTAACAGCTCCTTGACTCATCATCAGTCTGCTCTGGAAACATTTATCTGTGCAGAGAAACCATTAAAACTTTCCTCTCCTTGGCATTTTCTATTATAAAAATTCTGCAAAAAGTCCTTAGTTCCCTGGAAAATGTTTTAAAGACATTTCACTCTGGTCGATTAGGCATACAGTAATAGCTAAGTGAGGCAGGGGCCACAGAGGAAATGGCATATAATAGAAAGAACCACTTCACTCCTGATTAAAGTTACTCATGTGCAGCTTGAGAAAATGTACACACCAGAAAGCTCTGAGCACTGCAGGGTATCACGGGTTAAAGGACAAGGCCTAATTTTTTTTAACCCTCATTGTTACTGCTTTATTCCCCAAACACTAGAACCAATATAATTCTAAATTCTCCCCAGGGAAAGAAGGAGTTTATTAGCTTACTTTTATTTCCTTTTTTTGGGCTTCTTTTAAAATAAGATGTAGCATTGATGAGCATGAAAAAAAATCTAATATTGCTTCCACTCATTGAAACCCATCAGTGACTCATGCAATAAACAGCAAGTCTCCTGGTTTTGTTTCTGAAGAGGGCACACCAACAGTTTCAACAGCATACTCCAGTTTTACCGGAAACAGTTCTCAAAAGATGACTTACCACACCCTGCCTGAGAAAGGACAGCATGAAACTGGGGAAAATTCTGATCTTCAGAAATACAACAGACAATGAATATTTCCAATTTCCTGCTGTTTATATGAAGAGAACAGAGGCACAAGGCAAGACAAGCCTGAAGCACAGGTAAGAACTGTGGCAAATAAAAGAGAAAGGAAAAATGAAAGTACACTGAACAAGTGACTTTACCAGATTCAGAGGGGCTGAGGAAGGGGAATTTGCGGGAGATAACCAGCGTTTTCTACCCCTACAAAAATAAGATTTCAAAACTCACAATTAAAAGAAAAAGACGTTTAACAAAGTAACGTTTTTAAACTAAATGGGGAAAAATCTCACTAGTTAACGAATGCTTGCTTTATGCAAGGGACTGTACCTTTATACAAACCCTAATAGCATATGACCTTGGCTCTCCCAGAATTTACTGAATTTGAAAGGAATGTCTATGAAAATAAGGATTTGTTGATGTAATTAGTAATGTAAATAACAGGTATACATATAACCTACAAAAAGTTTTCTTTAAACACTATAGAAGCCTCCAGTTACATGCAACAATTATCATGCTATTCAAAATTAACTAATATCTTCATAAAAGTTCCCTTCAAAAGAGTTCTGAAAGATAACATAAGTGCTTAAAAATAATAAATTCTATCTTTAAAATATTCTAAACTTCAGACTTTTAAAAGCTTGAATTAATCTTTATATAAGTAAAATTTTACTGCACTGCAAATGAGTCCTATTTTAAAACAAACTTACTTTGGCATGAATAAGTGAAATTCTCAAGATATGAAATTTATAAGGCACTTTTAGCCACGGAAAATGCAGGTAGTAGTACGATTCTTCCATAAGGGCCTCAGACTTTACTTTTATTTATTTCTACCACTGTTTTTGTTTTGCTTATGTTGTACATGCAGCAGTGAACTGTACACTCAATGCAGGTAAAAACTGTCCTTTGTTACTGCAACTGTTGGCTGGACCTATTATTCTTTGTGCATTCGCTTCCCAGTACCTGTGGTCCACACTCTCCACAAAATGAGCTTCTCCTATCTGATAGGGAAGCAGATCTGCTGCTTTGATTGTTTCCTTAATTCTGCGGTGTCATTTAAAGTTGTACTTGAAAGTATTATGTTTTCTATTTTTTGAGTCCAGTTCCCTCCTTTCTTGAAGCTATCCTCTTAAACTCCCTGAACAAGAGCCATCTGGAAATCTTGTTCCTGCCCTCCATCCTTTCTGTGAGACCACACCAGCACAGCTGGGTTGCAGCAGGCACTGCTTAGGTGCTGCTGGACTGGCTATGCTCCAGACCCTCACTGTTAACATGCAACTCTTGTCCTTTTGTGTTAAGCATTGCTAATAGACGAAGCTCAAGAGAGTGTTCAGCAGTTCAAGCTCCTTTGGGCAGAGATCCTAATCTCACAATCACACATGATTTGAGTAACGCTGTTTATATGTAGAACTTCTGTTGCCACATGGTCCCAGTCTGCCCAGTCTCCAGATTGACAGTGTAGATACTTTTCCACCTTTCTTTTCCCCAAGAGGCCTGAACTAAGTACTGTATAGGTTATCCAAACAGAAATATTTTCTTTGTATTAAAGGGACTCCTATGAATCTAACATGAAGCCAAACATCATTTTTATGCTGTCAAAATCAACAACTTCTACTGTTTCTACTCACTCACCAACACAAACAAAATTTGAAGCTTTAAACCAGCAATGTCCAATAAAACTTTCTGCAATGATGTAAATTTTCTATATCTTCTCTGCCCAGTACAGTAGCCACTAGCCTTATATGCTATTAAGCATTTGAAATGTGGCCAGTGCAACTGAGGAATGGATTTTTAAAATCTTATTCCATTTTTAATTAATTTATACTTAAATATAAACAGACAATGTGGCTACTGGCTCTCAATAATTAAGGGTCTGAGATTTTTACCCTACTGGCAGGCTAACGAAATCAGTGTGCCACAGTTTCATGGGGCTGCTGGAAGAAGACAGAAAATTCTAGGGTGAGAAACAAAGGACTATACTACTCACAAAAATATCAGTAGCAGTAGTATCAGCATAGTTGTGCCAATCTCCTGAAGCTCAGTTCCCCTAATGTGATGTGAAGCGGATACTTGATGATCTGCATTGTCAGAGGGGAACCCTGAGCTTAGGGTACCTGAATCTTTTAAACTGGACAGTAAAACCTACCTGCCCTTTGCTTCAGAGGAAAAGAATACCTCTATCTTCCAAAACTATCTACCATACAAATGTCTTTGAGAAGAAAGTCTCGGATGAAAGCAGTAAATGCCTTTGCTCACAAGCCATGCAAAAGTCTGAGTGACTAATGGAGAATTGAATCCCAACATAGGGGTATCATACATATCTCTGAAATCCACTCATCTCCCGCCTGCTTGAATACCTTGCTTTTAGCCACACTTAATTTCTTCCTGTGACCATGGTAAGCTTCCAAATGGTTATCTTTCTTCCACCACTGTCTCCTCCCACTCATTCTCTATACAGTAGCTAGACTGCATCTTGTAACACAAATCTCATCTTGTTTCAGTCTTCAATGTCACCCACTGTCCTCAGAATTAGGCCACCCCTCCTTAGCAAGTTCCACAAAGCCAGTACTTCCCTTGCTTGTCCGTTTAAGGTTTATGCCTTTAGCCACATTAAACTCCTCTCATTTTCTTACATGTAGAGGTCATACAGTGGTGGCCCTAGGTTGAATTCCAACTACAGATTTGCCTGGTTTGGCCCACAGAATAGTTTTTAAAACATTTGGGCGATTTCGTATTTGGGAGATTTCATATTTACAAAATATGAATTTTAAGCTCCTCTTTAAAAATCAAGGCATCTGGCAACACTTGGCCTGCATCCCAACCTGACAATACTTGGCTGAAACTGAGTATCTACTTTTCCCTTTAGACAGCTTGGATTCTCCAGATTGCCATGCCTCTCCCTCCTGCTCTTACCTATGTATTGTTTAACATTTTCTGCCTGACTTCCATTCTAAGGCGTCATGCTCCCTTTGGTCTCTTTCAATCTTCCCACTTCTTCAGCTGCTAACTACCACTCATGCTTCAGGTCTTCGTGTATTCATGCCGTTAGGAAGTTTTCCTTCACCACCGCCAACCCAATTAGGATGAGATGATGCACTGTGTGACATTCATCTACCCAGGACCCTGCCATCCTATCATATCTTCTGAGGTTCTCTTCACTACCCTTATCATGGCATGAATCACATGGCATTATAATTTTTTAAAAATTTTCTTTATAAATTTATAATTCTCTGTTTACAGATCTGCATCCCTCTCTAGACCTTTAAGTCATAAGAAAGTGACTATGACTGTCTTGTATACCATTGTATGTCAGTGCCTAGGAAAAAACCAAACGTTTAGTGTGGGCTGAATAAACACTTGTTGCATAAATGAATGAAACAAGTTAGCTGAGGAATAGCTACTTCAAAATATTGGGGAAGAGTGTATTTATATTTTTATATATGTATTTATTTTTAAAATGTGGACCACTGAAATTCCATTCCTTTCCCCTCTCCCCCTACCCGGAGAAACTAAAATAACTACTTGAGTCGTAGAGCAATAGCTATATACTGGCAATGTGCTAAGAACCACACATGGATTAGCTCATTTAATGCTGACAGCAGTCCTTTCAGGTTAGTACTTCATTATTCCCATTTTGGAGAGGTAAACATTCAACCCTGGATAAGATGAAGGCCTTATTCTCCACAACACTACAGTAAATTGTAGGGATGCAAGATGACTGAAATTTCTGCCAGGATACCTGAGAGCACATGACACCAACAGCAGCTTTATTCACAGCCCATCTTTTGAGCTATTTGTATGTGGTTTTAATTAGCTTTCACATTCAAATGGTAAAGAAAGTTCTTATACACACAAGAAGCGTTTATGGCTATTATACCAAACGACACGGCTTCCAGGGCAGTAAGAAGGATCTTTAATCTCATTTCACAAATAGAAAAACAAAGGTATGGAACAATAAAACCAAGTGTAAAGTTAACGTTATGTCCCTCAGGTTGCCCCTCAGCCTGCCATGCTTTAATGTCAGAGTCCAATCAAAGCCTCAAAGCCCAGTATGTAAAGCCTAATAAATTCTGCACATAGCAGATAGATAAATTCTTCCTAGGAGGAGGAAAAGAATCAGAGATGTCACTGAGTCACACAAAATACAACCTAGACAGAAAGTCAAGATCCTTGGTCAATCTTTTCCAGGTGGAATTCTTGCTCATTCTTTGCCCCAAGAAAAAAAAAAAAGCAAAATTCTAAGTCTTTTTTTTTTTTTTTTTTTTCAGACAGGGTCTCTCTCTGTGGCCCAAGTTGGAGTGTGGGGGCATGATCACAGCTCACTGTAGCCTCAACCTCCCAGTTTCAAGAGATCCTCCCTCCTCAGCCTCTTGAGTAGCTGGGACTACCGGTGTGCACCACCACATCTGGCTTTTTTTTTTTTTTTTCCTTTAAACATTTTTTATGGAGAGAAGGTCTCACTATGTTGCTGGTTTCAAACTCCTGAACTCAAGCAATACTCCCGCCTCAGCCTCTCACAGTGTTGGGATTACAGGCATGAGCCACCACACTCAGTCTCACCAGGTCTTGTAACTTTTAAAGTCAAATTTCCAGAGTCACTTCAGGACCCACCAGGCCTTAAGGTCCAGCTTACTAAAAATCTTACATTAAATCTCTGTATATTTTTTCTAGGCATTATGATTTGCTTCCTCAAGGAGTTGAGAAAAAAACTGTATGTGGGAACCACAATTTTATTGACTTGTTGCATTCAATTATATTTAATTTTAGAATTAAATTAAATTAAATTTTAATTATAGAATTAAAATTTCTATAGCTTTTAACATTTGATTAGCACATCATACATGTGTAGAATGTTTTCCTAAGCTTTCATTCTAAAAACACAGAATTCATTTTATTTCCAAGTGCACCTTGATGAAGTAGAAGCACATGGTATTTTATTTTAGAAAGCAATGTCTTAGCAAACTTGTTATTTCTTCCAATTATGTAAACTCACCAAATGATTTTTTATCTATTTATTTATTTTTATTGTTTTTTTTTTAGATAGAGTCTCACTCTGTCACCAGGGCTGGAGTGTGTGGAGTGATCTCAGCTCACTGAAACCTCCATCTCCCAGGTTCAAGCGATTCTCCTGCCTCAGTCTCCCAAGTAGCTGGGATTACAGGTGCCTGCCACTATGCCCAGGTAATTTTTTGTATTTTTAGTAGAGATGGGATTTCACCATGTCGGCCAGGCTGGTCTTGAACTTCTGACCTTGTGATTTGCCCGCCTCAGCCTCCCAAAGTGCTGGGATTACAGGCGTGAGCCACCGCAGCCGGCCAAATGATGATCTTAAAGGGCCTTTGATAATGCATTCTTGACCTCATTTTACTTGCCATGTATAGTCATTAGAAGACTGTTCATATAAAAATATGAAATAAAACTATATAGTCTTTAAGTTATATTGGAGGGCCCTTTAGGACAAGGAACGTACTCTATATCTTTATATCTTTAACGCATATAGCAGAGTGCATCGTACAATGAAAATGCCTATTAAGTCAGGAATGCAGGAATGACAGGGCTTACCATTTAATATTAATTCTAAAGCTGATTATTTATTTTTGAGACAGGGTCTCGCTCTGTCACCCAGGCTGGAGTGCAGTGGTATAAACACAGTTCACTGCAGCCCTGACTTCCTGTAAAGATGATTTTTAGGCCATTTACTTGCTTCATAAAGTAACTTCATAAAGTAACTAGAATGGCATGAACTATGCTTTCTTGTGCCTGTGATTATAAACTGAAAATTTACAAACAATATGTCACATGTTATTTGAGCTAAATGTCTGATTTTACCAAAATGAAAGTATCCTTCCTGGATTATTAGAATTAGCAGTAAATTTAAGTTTGCACCTAGAATAGAAAAGAGATTGTAAAAAATGTAAAACATCTGAAGGAAACAAAGTCCAATAAGATCTTCCTTCTATTTGAATTTCTATGACCACAAAGGCATAGGATGTAAGGTCCATAGCTTTGTACACAGGAATTGGTGGGGATGAGACGATTTCAACTCTGAACCCTAATGACCAGCTCCAGGAACACACGCCTTTTAGCCCCGCAAAGCTACTGACCAAATCACCCAGAGAGATAATCACATCTCAGCCAAAGGACCCGAACTCAGACGATCAGAACACAGGACCTGCCACCAGGCAGCTGCACCAGACAAGAGACCGTGCTCAAAATCACGTAATACCCTAAGTCATCCCAAGGGAGCCCCACAACTACCCTCAGCGGCAGGCAGAGCTGACGCATATTTTGCAGATGACAACACAGAGGTTCCGATGGGGCGGGTCCCAAGGCCACAGAGCTGGGAAGGTGACCGAACCTAGACTTAACTAGTATCCCAAGTGGTGGATACTTCCCATTCTGCCTTGGCGATCGCCCTTCGCCCGCGTATTACACTCCGAGGCTGTCAAAACGGCAGGAAGAAAGCAAAGCTGGGCAAGGACGGGAAAGAAAGAGGGGAGGGAATTTCCACTGCTTCCCAGCACTCGCCGCCACTCCACACCCCAGGTTGCTACTCCGCGGCGGCCTCTACTTCCCCAAACTAGACTGAAGGGCGAGCAGAGAACCGAGGAGGCTTTCTAGGCGTCACGGAGAGTTCTCCAAGTTGGGGGCAGAAAAGGCGAATGAACAAATTGTACCCCCTAGGGTGAGGGCACAAGGAGAAGTGCGGAGGTGAGAAGGACCGGAGGGGAGGGCGACCCCTCACAAACTCGCCAGGGACTTAATAATGGTGATGAAGGGTCGTGAGAGAGGTTTGGGAAATGCGAGAATAGCTCAGTCCCCAAAATCCTCCCTGGCCGCACCGCTGGATCCCTGCCCCATCCCCCCACCCCCGACCCGGGCAGCCCAGGACAAAAAGCAACAACCTCCTGGGGCACCAGGAATTGGTGGCAGCAGGATCCCGAGCCCGGGCCCCCTTCCGCGCCCCCACCCTCACCCTTGCCCTGACCGCCTCGCAGTGGCGGCGGCGGCGGCGGCAGCGACACCAACCTGCGCGGCCACGGGCTCTGTCCGGGACGGAAGCCGAAGCCTGCGGGCGGCGGAGCGGCGGGCGGAGTTATTTGGAGGCTCCGGCTCCTTGGGCGGGGACAGGCTGAGCACGCGGAGGCAGCGGCGGCTCCCTCCCCTCGGGGCGCGCAGGGCCCAGCCGGGTCCGCCGCTCGCCCTCGACTCCTGGGGCAGGTCTCAGTCCCTACCCGGGGGCGGCTCCCGGGCCAGCCCCGCGCTCGCCTCCTCCACGCCGGCAGCCCTGCCTCTGGGCGCAGGGGGCGCGGAGCTTGGGAACTGGAGCCCCGGCGAGTCCCCAGCGATTGCGCGCAGCTTCCCGGGGTTTCCCTGCGGGGGTCGCGTGTGCTGGGTGTCTGAACTCACGTGCGGGCCAGAGGTAGCCAAGAGCTGGAACTCTTGCCCAAGTGCCCGGGAGAAGGGAGTGAAGGCCCGGCCTTAAAGTCTCTGACCCTCCCGAGTCTCGTGTCCCTAGAAGCAGCCCTGCGAGGTGGCCACGCCAGCTGCCCGGAGAGAGGCAGAGGAAAATGTCCGACTCTCCCTCCGCCCAGCTTCGGACCAGGAGAACGTTTCCCGAGAGAAGGAAGGACCCGTTGACCCCCAGCCCTTGCTCCAGCCTGGAGACCTGGCTGAGTGCACGGAACTGGAGGGATGGCAGAGCACCAGGGCTGAACGCGTGGGAAATGTGCTATTTCTATTCACACCACTCCCTTGCCCGGCCCCTGGATTCAGGCCACCTCGCTCAGGTCTGCGCAATGCTTCTCCGTTCACACATCCGACCCGAGGAGGGAGGTCGGTATCCCTTTCTTAGCCTGGCTTCCCGCCTCCATCTGCATCCCTTTCTGCTAAACCTTTTTAACCCGCAGAGTGCCCAGCGCGCACACACAGATCACTTCGCCCCTAAACTGCGGGCAGGCAACTCTGGAGCCACCCACATCCCCAGCCTCACTCCAAAGCAGGAGAAAGCAGGGAGCCGCGCGTGGGGTGGTGGGGGCGGGGCTGGAGAGTTCCAGTAGGAAGGTTTTATACCCAAGAGGCTTGATGATGGGCAGTACTGACCCCACACACAAATTGATATGCGTTTAATTGAGGGCAGGTATTTGCCACTGTCTCTCCCTGTCTGCAGGTAACCGCTTGATTCCGTTCACAGTGCCTCTTCCATCCCCAGCGCCAGCTCAGCCGCCTCTCTTTCTCCCAGAGTCCCATCCTCCTCTCCCTCACGCTCTCCCATCCCAGCTCCCTGCAGCGCGGGTCCCGAGCTGCTCCAGATCCCCGGCACCCAGCTCTGGTCTTTCCAGACAACTCTTCCCCTCCAGAACCTGGTGTGGTGGCGGGGAGGTTGGGAGAAGAGACGCTGAGGAAGATAAAGAAGGAGAAGCCAGTGGACTGGGAAGAAGGTAGGAAAGTGCGAACCGAAGGGGTACGCGGAAGAGGAGCTATAGGAAATGAGGCAAAGCCTTCAGGCTACAGGGGGATTCCCAGAAAGAAAATCAGTTTTTCCATAGGGAAACCACCGATGGTCCATGTAGACCAATTGGAAAATCTGTTGTACAGCCTCCCAACAGAATTCCTATCGAGCAGTGGCGAGACTGGTCAGGGCCTAAAGCATGTGTCCACTAACTCCATCCACTTCCTAACCCAAATTCCAAGGCAGGCGGATGACCCTCATTCTGGAAACTGATTCTGAGAAGGTGCGAGAAGACACAGAGCTGAGTCTGTTTACGGATCCCGGGCTGTTCTTCATCTTTAGGCATCTCCTAAGTGACTTTATCTCTTCCTCCTGATCTGAGTTATTAATGAAAGCAAGCACTTGAGACCCTCCCTCAAATACGCCTCTCCTCTGTGTGTGTGTGTGTGTGTGTGTGAGAGAGAGAGAGACAGACAGTGAGTTTGTGGTGTAAGAGAGAAGAAAATGTGGAGGGGCAGGAGTTCTAGGCTGTGGCGTTTTGTGGTTTTTTTTCTTTCTTTTTCTTTTCTTTCTTCAATTCAGTACATTTTTGTGCCAAGATGATTTTCTTGTTTAGTGGTGACTATATTTTTGCCTTAAATGTGGGAGAGTAGTTGGGACAACACTTCTAAATATAACCTGATGGTAACCTCTCACACCCTCATGGTCCTGGTGTGTCTGGAATTGATGGGTTCTTGGTCTCGCTGACTTCAACAATGAAGCCGCCGACCCTCGCGGTGAGTGTTACAGTTCTTAAAGGCAGCGTGTCTGGAGTTGTTCCTTCTGATGTTGGGATGTGTTTGGAGTTTCTTCCTTCTGGTGGGTTCGTGGTCTCACTGGCTCAGGAGTGAAGCTGCAGACTTTAGTGGTGAGTGTTACAGCTCATAAAGGCAGTGTGGACCCAAAAAGTGAGCAGCAGCAAGATTCATTGCAAAGAGCAAAAGAACCAATCTTCCACAGTGTGGAAGGGGATCCCAGCTGGTTGCCACTGGGGCAGCCTGCTTTTATTCCCTTATCTGGCCCCATGCACATCCTGCTGATTGGTCCATTTTACAGAGAGCCGATTGGTCTGTTTTACAGAGAGCTGATTGGTCCGTTTTGACAGGGTGCTGATTGGTGCGTTTACAATCCCTGAGATAGACACAAAAGTTCTCCAAGTCCCCACTAGATTAGCTAGATACAGAGTGCTGATTGGTGTATTCACAATTCCTTAGCTAGACATAAAGATTCTCCAGGTCCCCACCAGATTAGCTAGATACAGAGTGCTGATTGGTGCTTCCACAAACCCTGAGCTAGACACAGAGTGCTGATGGAGCAGGGGGTGGCACTCATCTAGGAGGCTTGGAGAAGTTCAGCAGCGCAGGATCCCACAGCGGTGAGGGAGGCTCAGGCATGATGGGCTGCAGGTCCCGAGCCCTGCCCCGCGGGGAGGTAGCTAAGGCCAGGTGAGAAATTGAGCACAGCGCTGGTGGGCCAGCACTGCTGGAGGACCTGGCGCACCCTCTGCAGCTGCTGGCCCGGGTGCTAAGTCCCTCACTGCCCAGGCCGGCGAGGCCGGCCAGCCACTCCAAGTGTGGCCTGCCAAGCCCACGCCCACCCAGAACTCTAGCTGGCCCACAAGCGCAGTGCGCAGCCCCTGTTCCCGCCAGCGCCTCTCCCTCCACACCTCCCTGTAAGCTGAGGGAGCAGGCTCGGGCCTCAGCCATCCCAGGAAGGGGCTCCCACAGTGCAGCTGTGTGCTGAAGGGCTCCTCAAGCACGGCCAGAGTGGGCGCCAAGGCTGAGGAGGTGCCGAGAGCAAGTGAGGGCTGCGGGGGCTGCCAGCACGCTGTCACCACTCACTGGTTGGCACAGCCAATTTTAGCTGTGCTGTCAGACACACAGTAGTGCACTTCGCCTCAGAGCCTCAGACTTACAGCCTCAAGGTATTCCATTCTGTGTGCAGGCCAGCTTGTCACTCTCCTCAGGGCTCCACCCCACCTGAGGTTGTCTTTGCACTCTGTGTCATTACAAAACTAGTCCTTAGTGTCCCGGTTTTACTTTCAAAAATACTATATCCAGTTTAATTAAAAAATCTCTTTCCCTGCACTTCTGCTTGTTTCCTCTAATGCTCAAAAGCTAGGCCATTGAAAGTTCAAGAGGGTAGAAATTTCTCCTTTTCTTCTCATCCGAAGAGAAATAGTCCTTGAAAGAATCTTATTAAACTTATATCCTTTCTGAATATGGTAATCCCTTGGTAATGATTAGTTATTTTAATTTTATATTAGTGGTATGATCTTATTGCAAAAGGTGACCAGTCAGCTGATGAGGATAAAGGGTCTAGTTTCTTCCTGGAGAAATTCTGACAGCTAAAAGAATGGGAGGGTTTATTTACAGACAGGAGAATTGGTCTCCGGCAGTGTTACAAAGTAGATGGAGATGGACATTCCTTTGTAAACCTCTCTCTTTTTTCAGTTTTATTTCATGGCAGCCTTGTCCAACTAATACTGCCAGTTCTCCAAGCCAATTTACCTCACACAAAAGTGTTAGGGACTTCAGATGCTACTTCCTACTAGTATTTGCCTTGAAAAAGAGTGACATTTCAAGCAGAAGTGAGAGAGTAAAGGAGGATTCATGGAAAATATTTCCTGTACCCTTTATTTTTAGACTTTTCTCATAGTCATTTTATGTAAAGATGGGTCTGATGGACAGAACTTACTCTGAACAACTTGGCAACTGTTCAGGCCTACAGGCTTCTTTGAAAATTAAAAAAAAATGCACACTTCTCATTTCCCAGCACTTCAAACATGATCTAAGAGTACAGAAGGTTACATTCAAGTAGCAGAATAAGCTTCAAAATGGTTATATCAGTCAAATTTGCTTATGCATATTCAGAACGACAAGAGAAAATATTAATTTCAATTTATAAGTCATCAAAAAGCACCTTGTGGACCATATAATTAATAGCCCCATGTTAAAGTGATACATGTTTGTTCTTTAACAAATAAATTTTCCTCTGAAATATAGACATCTGTCATGGAGTCAATTGTCTTGCACAGCATGTGCTATAAAAGCACATAAAAGCAATAATATACTATATTACTTATTTGAAATTGATCAGGAATAGGCAGCTCCATGCTGGCATGTCTTTAATTTCATGGTGTTAGAAAAGACTATAGAAGTATGAAATAGCAAACCCTTTCCTACTGGAGTACTAAATCAATTACCTATCATGATATATGTAGGAGGAAAAATTTTCCTCATTAGCTGGCAGAAACACTATGGGACTATTTTCTCATCTTACTCTGCTAACCCCTGTAGGGAGAGTGTGAACATAAAGTTTCCTTTGAAAACAAAGGGATCACCACACTCTGATCAGCTCCGGGGTGTGCAGAAGAACAAAGCTAGAAATGGTATTCTAAGGACATAAATTATCATTTAAATGAGGTGAACATTTATGAAATGTATGCATCAAACAGATCTCAAGATCTGAAAAGTGGAATAAGAGGTAGTTAGACCAAGTTGAACCTCCTTGATGTAATGCAAATGTGAAACCTCTTTCTCTCTTTTCTCGGGCCGACTCACATTCTCCCCTCTATCACTGCATGATGAACACATAAATAAAACAACAAAATATTTTGGAGAAAGCTCTGCCAGGTTAAGTATACAGAGCCTTCTTGAATATCCCATATTACTTTCTCTTGTGACACTTTAAAATAGATTTGAAAAAAAAAATCTTAAAGGGAATATTGTAATAGCTTCCCAGAGAGTAGAATGTACTATCATTACGGTACAAAGGGTATCATTCATTTTTAATTCCTTGCTCCACAGGTGTTCCCTGCCTAGACTGTGGTTGACACTTAGAGGGCCTAATTATGATTCATATGTCCCACATTCCCCATAAATTGGCCCCTCTATCTTCACACAGTGCTGTTATTCAGAGGAGAAAAATACGTTTCAGTACTACTGGCTAGACATAGTGATTCTCAATCTTGTCTACATATTAGAATCACCTGGGGAGCTTTAAAAATCCTGCCACCTCAGCCCTGCCTCAGACTGCCTCAGACCCAATAAACAAAAATCTCTGGGGGTGGGGCCTGAGGATAGGTGTTTATTTAATTCTCCAGGTGGTTTTTATGTATAGTCAGGGCAACCATCTGTAGGGTATAAACACTTAGCAAGTAAAACTATTCTTTGTTAATATACTATTAAATGTGAATTACCTACCTATTAGATGCAGTTAAATTTTTTTAATTAAAAAAGTTAATTTGGTTTGACAAGGTAAGTTCTCCATGCCAAGTTATGTTGTCTCTACCTACCTTAGGTTTCTGGCTGATTGACAAGGAAAATCCATGACTTCTCAAAAAAAGACACAGCAACATATCCGTGACCTACCCTCATTTTGGTGGATCTGTGACTGGAATCAAAGCCATAGATCACTGTAGGAAAAGAGACATGGGGGAAATTGAATCTTACAGGTCTTAAATTCCCACAAGTAATCCCCTTGAGCTATTAAGCCATTATCCAATTTCGCAGTTAAAAAACATGGACTTTCTATGAAGTCCATGGTTTAGAAACAAAATAATTACAAGGACAACCAGGGTCATCAATTTTATGTAGATTCAGCACTAATGAAGAACCAAATATTTGATTCTGAAAAAGGAGTGTTAAAATGCTGCTGGCAGTTTCACACAAGTAGTTAATACACTCAGTATGCTTGTGGAATGAAAATAGCCTAACACAAAGAGAATACATGATAGTTCATATAAATAAGATAATATAAACCATAAAACCTTTGTCCGTACACAGTTTAGTATGATGAGATAAGGCGGATAGAGGTGAAGTAGGAAGATACAAGGGGAAAATCTGTTGATAGAAAATGGATATACTGGAGAAATTGAATAGGCTAATGTTATTCTACTGGACAGTTGAGATTACAAGGTCAAGTGAAGTCTAAGTAAATGCTGCTTTTCTCTACTGCCTGATATGAAGAGATTACTAGCAGTCTAAGAAATTGGTATGATGGTGATGGAAGCTAGAAAAATCATGGAATCACTAGAAGTTTCTGGAAATCAATGTCTATGACACTCAAAGCTCCAAAAGCTTTGATTTTTTTAAATAAGAAATTTACTTAGTTTTTCACCAGATGGATGAATTTCCTAATAAAAAGAGAAGAAATCCCGCATATTTTTCAAGTGAAAAATGTACAAAAAGATATTCACGTGTATAAATTAAATTGGAAGGATTGATAGATTCCTTTAAAATATTTGAGTGGTCTCAATTTTGTGAAATTTAGAAAATGCATTATACTTTTCTGGATTTTCCCAAATAAGCATGTGATACATTTACTGTTGGAAAAAAAATGATGAATTTTATGTTCAAAGGGCATAATCTGCCTCCTTTGTCATAATCTATTTCTTTTCAATAACTTGAAAACTGAAAATGAAGTATATTTGCTACACAAATATAAAACTACACAAATAGTTTTCTTGCTGATCGTATTTGTATTCTTTTTTATTTTGCAGCTGTAGATTTGTGTCTCTATTTTAGGTTCTTAATGGGATGGCATTGGAGATTTGTTTGCAACAAGAAAAAAAACCCAGATGTACAAAGAGTGACATAGATTTTCCAGTCATATTTAGCAACAACAGAAAACCACATAAGGGTATTGAAATTTTTTGGTTTTGACACAAATAGAAAAAAGCTTTTCAAATTAGCACACAGGAAGTCAGAATACCTGCTTCTCATTATTGTACATTTATTGGTAATAAGCTGTGTGACGTATACATTACTTCTCTCTGGCTGTCAGTTTTTTCATCATTCATTGAGGTGTTGGCCTAGAGGACTTCAAGTTTCTTTTTTTTAATTTTTTATTATTATACTTTAGGTTTTAGGGTATATGTGCACAACAATGTGCAGGTTTGTTACATATGTATCCATGTGCCATGTTGTTTTGCTACACCCATTAACTCGTCATTTAGCATTAGGTATATCTCCTAATGCTGTCCCTCCCCCCTCCCCCCACCCCACAACAGTCCCCAGAGTGTGATGTTCCCCTTCCTGTGTCCATGAGTTCTCATTGTTCAATTCCCACCTGTGAGTGAGAACATGCGGTGTTTGGTTTTTTGTCCTTGCGATAGTTTACTGAGAATGATGTTTTCCAGTTTCATCCATGTCCCTACAAAGGACATGAACTCATCATTTTTTTATGGCTGCATAGTATTTCATGGTGTAAATGTGCCACATAAAATTATTCTATGAGAAAAATAACAGAAAAATTAATGCAAGGAAATGCCTTGAGATTAGAGCTCTGTGTTTCAGAAACAATGATAGCTGAAAGAAACAACCGTTTTTAAATGCCAGTGTTTTCTTAATGCTTGACCCGCCAGCCATGATGCTGTTGCCTGTTGTGGGAGGTTGTTGTGCCTGGGGACTATTCACCAACTGGAGTTTAACTCTTCAAAGATAAAGGTCACAGCCTTCTCAGGAAAGGACACCTGAGAAATTGGCTGCTTGTATACTTGAAGCAGCTATAGGAAGGGACTGGTCAAAGTGTACTCTGGCCATTAGCAGCCAGGTTGGTCCCAGAAGCAGAGAGATAAAAGAGAGATGGTCAGTAGGGGAATCATTGTGTGGGGGTATGGATGAATGACTCTGTGGACAGCAATAATGAGCATCCAAGTTTACATTCCCTGCCTGCATTGTATTCTTTTTCTCATTCCTGTATACTGGTCTTTGCTGAGCTTAGAAGAGCAAAAAGAAAGATGTGGGTCAGTCCTTGTGGAAGAGATGTAAGAGCTATTTGTTACCAGCCATGGCAGTAGGGAAATGTTGGTGACATGATCTGACTTACAGAGGAGCCTGGGGTAGCAGTGCAGAGGGAGAAGCCAGAAAGAACACCAGAACTAACTTGTGGAACATGTCATGATCTTTGTGAATTGCCTGGGAAGGGGAATCTGATAAAAGGCAGGTCTTCCTATCAATCTAACTAGGTGGAAGATTGGATTACTGTGTGAGTATTAAAGGGAAAACACTGGAGGGTGGTATTAGGGCATTTGGGTTACAGGAGATCTTCTATTTGTTGAATGCCTACTATGTGTATTGTTGAATGCTTATTGTGCTATGCCCCTCACTTATTGCAACTTTCTTTCCAGAAAAAGAAACTGAAGAAATACACTAAATCAAATAGTAGGTTTCATTCATTCCTGGCATGGTTGCTCCATTAATCAATGCTCCATGGTTGCACATTAATAAGCATGTAGCTTTTATTTTCCATTTTAGTTTATTTTTTAATCCATTATAGCAGTAGATTAATGGCCTCCAAAGATGTCAATGCTCTAATCCTTGGAATCTGTAAATATGTTACCTTTAGTTACCAAACGAAAGAGAGTTTGCAGATGTGATTAAGGTTAAGGACCTTGAAATGGGAAGATTATCCTGGATTATCCAGGTGGGCCAAGTCTAATCACATGGGTCCTTCTAAGTAGAAAAAGAAGGCAGAAGAGTTGGCCAAAGAGATTCAAAGATGGAAAAGAGGTGGGAGAGAGGAGACATGAGGTAGACCAGACTACTATTGCTGGTTTTGAAAATAAAGGGGACCACAAGCCAAGAATTGCAGGTGGGTCTAGAAGCTGAGAATAACTCCAGGCCAACAGCTAAAAAGGAAACAGCTTCCTTAGTTCTACAACTGGAAGAAACAAGTCTGCCAGCAACCTAAGTGAGAAAGGATATGGAAGCGCCTCTAGAGCCACCAGAAGGGAACATAGCTCATCAACATTTTGATTTTCTCCTGGAGAGACACACTTTGGACTTCCGATCTACAGAACTATAAGATAAAAAGTTTGTATTGTTCTAAGGTGCTAGGTATGTTATTTGTTAAAGCAACAATAGAAAAGTAGTATACCCACTACATCTAGTATGAAAGCTAAGACCCATGCCTCTTCACCTTTGGCTCTTAGTACCTTATACAGGATTGACATTTAGTTTGTGCACAGTCAACACTGCAGGAGAAAGGAAGGTAAAAACAGAGGGCAGGAGAAAGGGAGAAAGACCATAAGCCTTCATTTTCTATAAATATTTTTGGAAAAGTGAAAGAGAAATTCTATAACTAGTCAGGGAATCAACACCAGGTATGGAATTAGTGGGACAGAGGAGTGGGGTAGAAGACCACCAGGTTGCAGCTCATATTTTGAGAAACTTACTGCATTATACTTCTGAGTGGATAAATACACGCTAGCATGCCTTAGAAGTTCGTAGGTAGGTAGGCTATCTATCTACCAGGCCACCCTTTGCCAAAAAGCCTAAGAAAAGATTATTAGAATGGTTACTCTTTCATTCCAAATCCAAGTGATAGTTTTACAGCATAATTGATTTGGAGCGTTTATCCTCTGCACCAGTATTGCCACTTCAAAATTCACTCTCGCAATAATCTTATCCAAATGATTGAAACATGCGTCTGACCACCGATGCGTTCCCTTACATGTCCACAATTATCATTCTAGGTCAGGTCTTTATTATTTGTTTTAAACATTTTAATTGGTGAAATATATCACAACTACTAAAGGGTATATAAAAGTACCTATATTATATAAATATATATGGCAAATATATAGTATATATTATGTATATTTATATTAAATATAGTATATATTAAATATAATGTAAAATAGTATATTGTATTAAACATATATAATATATTTAATATAGTATATAAATCAAAAAGTGAATTCTTATAAAAACCTCCAGCTTAAGAAATGGAATATTACTAGAACCTCAGAAGGCCCTGCCACTTCTTAGTCGTGCACTCCTCCTCTCCTCGGAGGTAAATGACATCTTGAACTTTATTATCATTCCCTTATAGGGTTTCCACATTTGTATGTATTCCTAAACAAAATATAGTCATTTTATGTTTTTGAAATTCATAAGCATGAAATGATCAAGCAATCAATACAATTTGCAAAGAAGTTTATATATGTGTACACATATAGATAATTAACAACATAATTAATATATATAATTCTCTTGTGAATTTTTTTTTTCAGTCAACATGTTTTGGTGGTTCTTACATGCTGGTGTAGCTGTAGTTACTTATTTTCATTGGTCTGTGTGCATACACTGCAGTTTATTTATTCTACTCTTAATGAATATTTGGGTAGTTTCCAGGTTTCTACTGATACAAATAATGCTTATATACATATTTTCTGGTGTATATGTGAAGACTTTCTTTAGGAATGTACCAAGGAACAGAATTGTTGGGCCATAGCATATGTGCCTGTAAAGCTTTACCAGGTAATCCCAGATTGTTTTTTAAAGTGTTTGCTAATTTCATCGTTACTACTTTTCTAATTGAAAAGACTCTTAACTCGTGTTTCTGCCTTCAGTTTTTCTCCAAATTAGTCTACCCTGTCCACTACCACTAGTCTGGTCTTCCTAAAATGCTGTTTTCAGAACATGTTTTCCTCACATCCTAAATTCCAGTTTTACTCAAGAACCCACTGTAACAACCTACTCTCTGCATCAGCAATCCCCAACCTTTTTGGCACCAGGGACTGGTTTTACAGAAGACCATTTTTCCACGGAGCAGAAGGGGAGGGAAGGGAGAATGGTTTGGGGATGATTCAAACATATTACATTGATTGTGCAATTTATTTCTATTATTATTGCATTGTAATATATAATAAAATAATTATACAACTCATCATAATGTAGAATTAGTGGGAGCCCTGAGATTGTTTTCCTGCAATAAGACAGTCCCATCTAGGGGTGATAGGAGACAGTGACAGATCATCAGGCATTTGATTCTCATAAGAAGTGTGCAACCTAGATCCCTCAAATGCACAGTTCACATTAGGATTTGCACTCCTATGAGAATCTAATGCTGCAGCTAATCTGACAGGAGGTAGAGCTCAGGCAGTAATGCGAGTGATGGGGAGGGTGGTAACACGAGTGATGCAGAGTGCTGTAAATACAGATGAAGTTTCACTGGTTGCCCGCTGCTTACCTCCTGCTGAGTGGCTTGGCTCCTAACAGGCCACAGACCAGTACCAGTCCGTAGCCCAGGGGTTGGGGACCCTTCATCTACATCAACAAATCCAAACTCTTAATATTTTTCAAGGGTGTTCACATTCACTATTCTCAAATAGTGCTAATAGGCTGATCTTTGTAGGTTTTTTTCCTTTAATGCATATTTTTTATTGTCTTCAAGCTTCAAGCTCATAAAATCTCCTTGCCTAGAAACTTTCCCTTTCCTCTCTGCACTTAAATACTACTCATGATTTAAAACCTCATTGAAGTCCTCTTTTTCTGTGATACCACCCCTAGCTAGTTCCATCTGCTTCCCCTGAAGTCTCCTCGCACTAAGTGTGTGCTATTCAGTCATCCTTTAAGCCCAAATTTGAGAGTTCATGGTATATGAATTCCTGGTCTATGCAAAGAGAAAATATGAGGGCCTTAAGAAAAGTAAGGAGTTTGCTTCAGAACAATATAGCCGTCAGTTACACGCCTTTCTTCAGGCAGAGACTGGGTGACAATTTGTCATGGGTGCTTGAAGAAGGAATCACAGGTAACCTAGTGGTTTGGACTTGTTCATCACCACTGTTATCTGTAATGTGTGATTCTATGAATCACAAGAGATTTGGCATGGAAAGCCCTCCGCATTCTGATCTCAGCCTTCCCTTCCTCCTTTGTCGGTCATCAGGCACTGACACGACCATTTGTTCTAATCCAGCTGGTCTGCTTCCTGTCTTCCAGAGACATCATTCTGCCTTTTTTCGAGTTTCTGCATGGGCACCTCCCTCTACATCAGGGACATCAACACCACACCCTGCTGAGTGAAGTGCTCTGCATCCTCCGAGAATCATTTAGGAAGCCTTTCCAGACCACTTTAGCTTACTGTGATGCTCTTCTCTCAGAAAATTATTGGTGCCTCACATAATATTGCCTTATATTGTATGTGTAAACCTCAAAATCAGGAATTATCACTTAAACTCAGCCTAGCACAGTGACTACGATAGTGATGTTATTTAAAGACTAGCTCTTGATTGACACATGATTGATACTGCTGAAATAACTCTGATCTGTGTTTCTATTTGGGTTCTGTAGATGGCAGATCCATTTTGCATTCAAAGAATATTATCTTTTCTATGCTGAATTTACCCTCATCAGCAAGATTTATGCTTGAATTCTTAACTGGAATATTGTTTTGTGATGATTATTTTTATTTTATTTTGTTTATTTTTTCTTTACTTTTTCAGCACACCAGTATTAAATACAGAATAAATATCAGGATTTGTGGTAGATACAATCCATGGATGTTGCCAGACTTCTATGTGTTCACACAGTAGGAATACCTGGCATCTGTGATATTTCAATATGATATAGGTTTCCTATTTCTGACCTAATCTTTAAGTCCTTTGAACATTTTCTGTTGTTGTTTTCTTTGTTGGACCTAAGAAATACCTGTTTCCAATGCAAGATGGCATGACCTAAGATTATTGAAAAAATTGTATCTTCATTTTCAAATCTTAGTATTTTTTGATGCATAAATTTTCTTTTAAGCCTAGCCTCATTTAAATGCTAATATCTGTTTTCATACGGCCAGTTTCTTGTTCTCCTCTATATAGCCTCAGAGCTGATCTGAGTGTGGAGATTCCATTCACTTCAAAGGAAGCTTCACGCTTGGATCTTCTCCACAGGGGTGCTCAGACTAAGACAAGAAATGATCCCTATAGCTTTTTTCTCCCTGCATTTGTGAAAAAAAAAAAATGAAAATAAAGAGATTTCCCAATAGATTTATCATTTTAAGTAATTGAATCAGTACTCCATACTGGGTCATTCATACACTATTGCTAGTTTATAATTATGAAAAGCCTTTTTTAACACTGGGATATTAAAGGTATGTTGGGATGGTAGAATATGCTAGTGTACCTGTTACTTTCAAACAAACAGTATAGTGTGTTGTTTCCCTCATGTGCATGTACTGGGAATGGTCTCATGCTGTGAGAGATAATTGACCACATGAGAGATAGACATACTTTATATGCAAAAAATATTTTAAATGGAGGACAAGATATATTACTTTAATGAGGTCATTAAGTGCCCAATAAGATGTTTTTTCAGTGGTTTGTAAATTGCGATTAATCCTTTCTTCATCTCTGATCTTAGATCTTAATTTTTTTTTCTGTTTTTATTGTGAGCCTTAGAACATGCATGATTTTTACAGCTCATTAGTTTGGAGATAGAAAATGATTATCTAAATTTCCACTACTCTTATTTTGAAAAGTAAAAGGCATTTTCCTTTATTTTTAATATTTATAATTAAGACTGTTTTCCCAACATTAACATGCCTTAAGAAGACTTTAGGTGTAACCAAACTTAATTTGAATTGGAAATGGTAATAAATATAACTATCAGTTGAATTTTTATTACAATTTGTAAACCACTTTCACATACATTACTTCATTGGAAACTCACAGAAATTCTATGAAATGAAATTAATTTTATTCTTTTCCTTTTATACATGAGAGAACTCAGGTTTATATAAATCAAACTCATCCAGGCGCTTACAGATCTGAAAAGAGCAGAGCAAGGATTCTAACCCTGATTTTGTTTCTTTTAACCTCAAATTCTATTTACTATTTATTGTTGCCTATGAAGGGTATGTGTGTTATTCAGAAAAGCAGGTTTTGAATCTTGCTTTTTATTCAAATAACTACATTGTATAACTATCTCTATGTCTTAGGTGAAGAAGTGGCATGTTTTGGAATAAAAATATGTATACAGTTTAGTAAAGAATAAAATTGAATGCACAGTGTCATCTACTCACATTAAATCTATAACAAAAATAAAGGTAATCATAAGTGTATTCGATGTCTGGGTAATAATGCTAAAGGGATACTGTTTTAGACACATTTTTCTCTCAGAATAATCTAGTTGAACAGACTTTTCTAAAGTAATCATAAAGCCCATACTTTTATAATGAATTTATCATCTGATTCATCTTAATGAAAGGGTTACTGCCATTTCCCTTTGGACTTGCATGGATATTTGAGATAAGAAAGAACCTATGGTTTCTATGATGCCTTATGAATATCTCTGTCTTATATCCATAATATGTTTACTTCTTTATTTACATCTGCTTTTATATACTAAACCTCAAACTAGAACTATTCTTATTGTTTTCTTTTTTGAAATATTTGTCTTTGTACATTTCTGGGGTGGTAAAGAAATTTCAATCAAGTGTCCACAGGGCTAAATTATTTCTTTTCTTTTTTTAGAGGTGGGATCTGGTTCTGTCACTCTGTCACCCAGGCTAGAGTGCGGTGGCACTATCATAGCTCACTGTAGCCTTGAACTTCTGGACTCAAGCAATCTCCCCTTGTTAGATTCCTGAGTAGCTAGGACTACAGAAGCACACCACGACGCCCAGCTCATTAATTCATTCTTTATTCAACAAACATTTATTGGGCACCTACCATGTGCTACTTACTGCTCTAGGAGATGGCAAACACGAGTTGAACTAAAGAAGGAAAAGGTTTGTTATAACAGAGCTGTGGGCTGTCAAAAAGTGATCCCTAGGGCCCTAGGGGTCTCGTGTACTTTCAGGGTGTCTATGAAGTTAAAACTTCTTAAATAATTTATTATGACATTACTTGCTCTTTTCACCGTGTTGCCATTTCAATGATGATACAGAAGGAATGATGAGTAAAACTGCTGGTGCCTTAACAACAATCAAGTCAGTGGCACCAAACTATGTTAATAATCATTGCCGTTTTTTATAGCTATACACTGGCATTAAAAAAATTAATGCCGGCCGGGCGCGGTGGCTCACGCTTGTAATCCCAGCACTTTGGGAGGCCGAGGCGGGCGGATCACGAGGTCAGGAGATCGAGACCACGGTGAAACCCCGTCTCTACTAAAAATACAAAAAAAATTAGCCGGGCGTGGTGGCGGGCGCCTGTAGTCCCAGCTACTCGGAGAGGCTGAGGCAGGAGAATGGCGTGAACCCGGGAGGCGGAGCTTGCAGTGAGCCGAGATCGCGCCACTGCACTCCAGCCTGGGTGACAGAGCGAGACTCCGTCTCAAAAAAAAAAAAAAAAAAAATTAATTCCATTTTCACTTATGGATATCATAGATGTAGCAGTTAAACTAATTTTATTACATTTTACATGTGAATACCATTTTTTCATGTTCTGTGGGACAAAATGCAAAGTATTCATGAAGCACTTCTGCACATGAAGCACAACTGATTATTGTCTTGAGGAAAAGCACTTCTGTGATTATTTGAGTTGTAAGCTTAAATAGCCACTTTTCTATGCTGCACCATTTTTACTTGAAAAAAAATTACTGACAGAAAAAATAGTTATTTAGGTATTTGGCAGATGTTTTCTAGCTAATGAACAATGTGGGCCTGTGATTTCAAGGAAAATAGAAGTATTTGTTGTCGATAAATACCAAAATTTGAAACAAAAAACATAATTTGGGAAAGACTGTATTTGCCAATGCTTAAAGACAGCTTTTATAAAGTCAGTGATGATATTAACAAACTTTTTTTTTGATATTCTGTAATGGAAGGTGTCAACATGGGCAGATTTGCATAAAATAACTCAGTGAACAAATATTTTTCAAATTACCATTCACGATCTTACAAAGTAACTCTTGGGTGAAAAGTCTAGTTAAAATGCAAGATGGACCAACTGATTTTAACTAAAGAGTACAAAATACTCATTGATATTATTAGTGATCTCATAATGTCACCAATCTTTAGGAAGCTACTTGTTGAGTTTTGGTACAGTATCAAGAAAGAATATCAGCAATTAACTAAAATGACTATTAAAAATACCCTACCCTTTTTCAACTATACATCCATGTAAGACCACATTTTCTTTTATTCTTCTACCAAAACTAGATATCTTGAGAAACTGAGTACAGAAACAAATAGGAGAATCCACCCATGTCTATTAAACTGCATGAAAGAGATTCGCAAATATATAAAACAATGCCACTCTTCTTACTAAATTTTTTGTTCTAGAAAATACTTTTTTCATAAAACTTGAAATTTATGTTAATGTGTAATGGGTTTATCATTGCTAATGTTAAAGATGTGATGAATGTTTTAAATTTTTCTGTAATAACTTCCAATATGATAAATATTAATAGATACAATGTATATAAATGAGAACTCTTAGTGAAGTCAACTTAAAAATTTTTAAATTAAACTTTTTATTATTTACTTATTATATTGGTTCCCATACAGTTGTGAGAAATAAGACAGTACCAACGCACCCTCAGTTTTTTCTGTAATGATTTCCAATATGATAAATATTAATAGATATAAGGTATATAAACAAGAACTCTTAGTGGTCAACTTAAATTTTTTTTTTTCTTAGATGGAGTCTTGCTCTGTCACCCAGGCTGGAGTGCAGTGGCCTGATCTCGGCTTATGGTAAACTCCGCCTCCCAGGTTCAAGCAATTCTCCTGCCTCAGCCTCCCGAGAAGCTGGGACTACAGGCGCCCGCCACTACATCTGGCTAATTTTTGTATTTTTAGTAGAGACGGGGTTTCACCATATTGGCCAGGCTGGTCTTGAAATCCTGACTTTGTGATCTCTCCACCTCGGCCTCCCAAAGTGCTGGGGTTACAGGCGTGAGCCACCATGCCGGCCTTAAATTTTTTTTAACTTTTCATTATTTATTTATTATATTGGTTCACATACAGTTGTAAGAAATAAGGCAGTACCAATGCACCTCTTACCCACTTTCCCTGATGATAACATGTTGTAAAACTACAGTATACTATCATAATGATAATATTGACTTCATTGCAGTGAAAATGCAGAATATTTCCATCATCACAGAGATTCTGCATGTATTTATTTATAGGCACACCCACTTTCCTCCCACCCCGCCCTCTCCTTAAGCCTTGCTAACCATGAATCTGTTCTTCATGTTATGTAAATAGAACCATACAGTATGTGACATTTTGGGACTAGCTCTTTACACTCAGTATAGTTCTCTGGAGAGTCATTCAAGTTGCTGTATGTATCAATAGTTTATTCTTTTTAACTGTTGAGTATTCCATGGTATGGATGTACCACAGTTTGTTTAACCATTCACCTGTTGAAAGACATCTGGGTTGATTCCAGGGTTTGACTATTACAAATAAAGCTGCTGTAAACATTCATGGAATTTCTGTGAACATATATCTTCATTTCTCTGGGGTAGATGCCAAAGGGTACAATTTCTGGGTTGTGTGGTTTTGCATGTTTAGTTTTTAAAAGAAATTTACAAACTGTTTTCCATTAAATTCCACCTAGCAATATGTGAGTGATCCAGTCTCCATGCATTTTTTGCCAGCATTTAGTGTTGTCACTATTTTTTATTTTAGACATTCTGATGGGTGTGTGAAGATAGTCATTGTGGTTTTAATGTGCATTTTTCTAATGGCTAAAGATATTGAACACCTTTTCATCTGCTTATTTTCCATTTGCATATCATCTTCAGTGAAATGTGTCTTCATTTCTTTTGCCCATTTTGTAACTGGATTGTTTGCTTTTTTACTATTGAATTTTGAGATAGTTTACTATTTAATTTTGACTATTGTGTATTTTTTTATTTCTAATTGTGACTTCTAAAAAATCTTGCTTGGATTTAATAGGGATTGATTAAGGCTGTAAATTTAGGGATAAGTAACTTCTTTGCTATGTTGAGTCTTTTAATCCACAAACATGGTCAGAGAACATATCTTGTATGGTTTCAATTCTCTTAAATTTATTGAGATTTTGTTTTATGCCCATGATATAACCTATCTTGGCATCTGTTCCGTGGGTACTTGAAAAGAGCTTGTAGTCTGCTATTGTTGTGTGAAGTGTTTTGTAAATGTCTATTAGATCTTGTTGATAGATTGTGCTGTTGAATTCTTCTATATTCTTGCTGATTTCTTTCTAGTTGTTCTGTTCATTATTGAGAGAGACGTAATGAGGTCTCCAACTCTGATTTTGTGGATTTGTCTATTTCTCCTTCCTTCCTTCCTTCCTTCCTTCCTTCCTTCCTTCCTTCCTTCCTCCTTCCTTCCTTCCTTCCTTCCTTCCTTCCTTCCTTCCTTCCTTCCTCTCTTCCTTCCTCTCTTCCTTCCTCCCTCCCTTCCTCCCTTCCTTCCTTTTCTTTCTTCTCAGTAATCTCCACAAATCTGTAAGCCAATAATTTATCTTATTATTATGACAGTTTCAATTGGATTTCTGCCACTTGCAATCCTAAGAGTCTTGGCTAACTTTCTACCTGAAATGCGATTTAAGTCCTAGACTATAGAGACATTCCAACTAATCATTTCATGATAACATTATTTCTCAAACTGTAACCTACAGACCTGTTTGTAAGGTGTCAAGAAAACTGCATATTAATTTAAGCATGTTCCTTTCAATTCTAACTTAAATTAATTAATGTAAAAATAGTCCGATTAATCTGGATGATTCTCCTCATTAATTGAGGACAGACTGCCATGTGATTTCATCACTTGTGTCCATCTCATCGTTTTGTGAACCAAAAAGAAATAAATAGTGGTGGCCTATAGTTAGAGTACAAGCTCTGGAACCTGACTGGCTGGATTTGGAAACTGACTGCCTGAATCTGAATCCTGGCAATACCTCTTGCAACTTATTCTACCTTCAATTATCAGCTCTTTGTCTGTACAATAGGAAATAAAAATGATAGTAACAATTGCATAGGATTGGTGTGAAAATTAAAGGAGTTGACATGTGGAGAGCTCTTAGAATATTGTCTGCCATATAATAAATATTCATTAATGATTGTCTATTCATATTCATAAATAATGTGTTTGAGTCAAGTGAAGGGCATTAACATCAGGTATGCTATACGTTTTGCTGTAGTTTGAATAGAGAAAAATGGTAGAAGAAATGACCTAGTTTACACATGTACAAGAGGAAATGTAAATAAGAATATTCAGAGCAGCACTGTTCATAATAGAAAAAACAAAGGAAACAATCCAGTGCCCACTCACAAGAAAGTGGATGAATTAACTGCCGCATATCCACATAATAGAATATTACACAGTAGCCAAAATGGATGAAGTGCAGCACCATGTGGCAACATCATATGGATGGATTTTAGTGATATAATATTAAGTGAAAAAAAAATAGGCCTCCAAAGACAGAGGTATATATACATACACACATATATATATTTCTCTTTCTATGAAGATAACACAATAAATATATATATATATTTCTTTTTCTATGAAAATAATGCAGTAAAAATATATACTTTTTTGGAGTATATAAACACTTAAAGGAATACATGAGATTATGCATATGAAATAAAACTACATTTTTAAAAAATATAAAGCATGATACGCAAAGAATTTAGGATTATGATTGCTGTGGATAGGAAGAGCCCAGGGAATGGAATGGGAGGGCCCTATCATTAGATGTAAATTATTGTTGGGGTCCTCAGTTTTATTTTGGGCAGTGGATTTAATGTTGTTTATAACATAAAAATCATAAAACCTAATTAACTTTTTTTAATTTTTATTTTTATTATTATACTTTAGGTTTTAGGGTACATGTGCACAATGTGCAGGTTTGTTACATATGTATCCATGTGCCATGTTGACTTCCTGCACCCACTAATTAACTTAATAAATAAGTGAAAACTAAATAAAAGAGGACCATGAATTGATTAATGAGGAGAATGTGTCCTGAACTAAGGACTATGATTTATCCGATTTGGTGCACCCAAATTTCAATGAGAGACAGAGAAAGAAAAGAAGATTTGTTACACATGGCACATATTACTACATACATGTTGACGAACCTGGCTGCTAGAGCAATGAGTATTATATTCTTGTTAGAAGGAGGAATTTTTTTACATCATCTGTTGCATTAAGCTAATGGTAAGAATTTTAATGACATTAGGTTTATAATTCTGTTTATGTATACTTTTTAACTTTATTCAGTTTAATAAACTTGTATTCAGTTTAATATTTGTCACAGTGCTTATGCAATGTGATTTCTAGCTAGTTGTAGTTTATACTTATATTAGAGATAATTTAAGTAACCGTTGGAGAATCCATGAAATTATTTTTACTTCAAAGGGATTCCATTCCTTATTCACCTTTAGGAGGCACCGCACTATACTCTGGACAGTTCCTTTCTCAGGTTTCTTTATTCCAGAGATTCTCAAAATGTAATCCAGTGTTGCCTGATGTATGCCAAGACCCCCTCTGGGTTATGTCACAGAAATTATGAAAGGCCCCAGAATCAGTGAGGTTAACCTATAACAAGACATTTATTTGCTCTTATCACTCTCTCACAAGTCTACAATGGACTTTTCCAGAGACAATATGACATGTGGTATCACAAGAGATTAACTGCAGAAGCAGTAGGAGAAGCCAGAATTAAACTTAAAATCCGGCTATTAAGTCAAGCATTAAAGACATTTTCCAAAATGCAAAATAATGACACTTTTCTCACTAACTTTCTTTCATTGTAGAAAATAGAGTTTTTCTCCCATAAATATATTATTAGAGTGACTAAGTAATGAGTTTATGATTGATAATTTTAAGTGAATTAAATAAATATTTTTAAAATTTATCGGTTTTGCTTTCTCATACAATAGATATCAATAGATGTTGTTCACATAAACAAAAGCTCTCTGGGGTCCTCAATAATTTTTAAGAGAATAAAGGGATTCGCAGACAAAAATTTTGAGAACTTCTGCTTTATCTCCTCTAATTTGTGTATTCTAACTAGAACTACCCTGAAATGCATAAGTCATGAAACACTCATGCCTCACTTTACATCCAGCAGCTGAGGATGTATACATAACTGGGAGGAAATAGGGGAAACACCAAAGGTCGTCAGGGTGACAGGCTCATGAGACAACTCGGAGGCATTCTTTTGGTTTCAAGGAAGTAGGTAAGCAGGTGTTTACTGTTGGAGAGGTAGATGGTTAAAATCTGTAGAATTCCTGAAAGAATAAACTCAGAACTTTCAAAAGAATGGCCTGGAAAGACACCAAAGACAACAGGGGAGAGGGGGAACAAGAATATGGTCATAGATGGCTGCCCTTCATTTGGCAAGTCACCATGCTTTCCATGGCCTGCTGAGTGATGTCTGGTGGAGGGACTGTGTTCAGTTTGCCAGGAGGCCCAGAACATTGACAGCAGGGTAGCATTTTTGTTTTAAATATATGTGCATGTAAACACACACACACACGAATACACAGACACACACACACAGTGAAGAATGGTCAGATCACTATCAGATACATATGAATCACTTTCCATAAACTCCTGGGGGAAAAACTGGATTTATTAGATAATCTCTATTTCAATATTTGATGAAAAATGAAATGTCTGGTTCTTTCTTCTTTTCTTTTGGCACTCATGTCACTGCAGTGAGATGAGCCATATTTTAAGCATTTATAAAACTTTCTAGTTTTATAAACTAGATTAAACCCCATGGGGATATAAATCTGGATAATAAACTCAACAAGAAATGCATTTTAAAGGGAATTGTATCATGCGTGGAGGGTTGGATAATGAAACCTGTGTGTGTGGGAGAAATATATATATTTTTTTTCTTTTTTTTTTTTTTTTGAGACTGAGTTTCGCTCTGTCACCCAGGCTGGAGTGCAGTGGCGCGATCTCGGCTCACTGCAACTTCTGCCTCCTGGGTTCAAGTGATTCTCGTGTCACAGCCTCCTGAGTAGCTGGGATTACAGGCATGCGCCACCGTGCTCAGCTAATGTTTGTATTTTTAGTAGAGATGGGGTTTTGCCATGTTGGCCAGGCTGGTCTCAGACTCCCGACCTCAGGTAATCCACCTGCCTTGGCCTCCCAAAGTGCTGGGATTACAGGTGTGAGCCACCGTGCTCAGCCATTTTAGTGTCTAATATGAGCTTAAAGCTTTTTATTTCATGAAACTAGTTAGCATCAGTACCATCCCAGGCCCTGCTTTTTTCACCCTTCAACTTTGTTGTTTCCTCAGAAAAAAATAGACACTGTTCATTTTAGGAAGATTTGGAATATTTTTAGACCTATGCATCCCATTCCTCATGTAATTGACAAATTACTTCTGACTCAGAATTTTTAAAAGAAATTATGCTTCCTTGGGTACTTTGCCAGTAAACTTTGGTTACCTTTATTGTGTTTTATGTGATTGTTTTACACAGATATTTGTTTTAAGCATATAAATACCTTCCACATAACTGAATATATGACAGGATTCAGAGTCCCTGGCATGTGCAAAGCTTGTCACTTTTCTTTGTCCTCAACTCAGGCTGTCATTCTGTTTGATATCTAAGAAGGAATGTGTCAACGTGACTATTTTTTTCTCTTACTCTTTGGAGGTACGCAAACACAGAAATTATCTTACTTCAACAGAAGACCCCGCTGGCAACAAGAAAGCGTGAAAATATTTAAAGATCTCATTTAAGGATGGAAATTATCCCGTAAATTCCTGCAGGCTTAAGAACCCTTCAGGATATTTTCTCTGGCAACCCCTCACACTTGCCTCCCATCCTTTGCCCACCTCAAGCCCCCAATCCTAACAGCTCGTCCTAAGTTTCATTGCTTTTAGCGGAAAGAGAATCCTGCTGAGATCCAAACTCTCCATCCATCAGGGCACAGTTCTTTTAAACTGATGTGCTGAGCCTCTAATATCAAAGAGAGGAACAAATTGATTTAAAAAGTCAATAAAATACTAACTATATGAATTCTAAAGCAGTGTTTAGGATTTCTATATTCCATTACGTTTTTGTATTTGCACAAACAAGGCACTGCAGATAAAGTCGAGTAGAAGAAGGTGCAATGCTTCTCATCTGTATCTATCATAAACAATCAGAAAAATATTTTTTTCCGTGAAGCAGTTAATACGGTAGTTTTCAGAATTCTAGTTTTGTTTTAAAATGCACTCAATGGAAAACTGAAGCAAATATATGGAAACGGTTGGAAAATGAGATTTAAAAACAAATTTGGTACAGAATTGTAATTGCCCATCTAAATAAATGCTTTTCTTTCTGCCTCTTGTCAATATATATTTTTTATATTTTTGTCTCATAAATTCCATTCAAGTAGATGGACTTGAGAGCTATTGTTTTGGTACTATAATCTTCTCTAATTATTTGAGAAAAGAAAAATACTTTCACTTAGACAAAGAGTTTAATTGGTTCTAGGATCTTTATGTTCACAGATTATTTTGAGCTTCATTAGCAACTTGCTCCTTCCTGGGTCTGCTTTTCTTTTTTCGTATATTGTCCATCAGAAAGATAAATCATCCCTTGTTTTTATTATGATAATTCAAGTTTACATTGTATTGGTCAAAATGGTAAGGCACTCACCGAGAATGCCACATAAGAGATTATTTATTTCCAAGATGTCACTCTGAATTAAACTAAGAGCTTGAAAAGTACGATTTACTGATAAGGTTAAATAAAATGGTGACATGTTATGGTAACATACTCTGTTCCGCTGGATACTTGTTAACATAACTTAGTTGTGTGTGAGCGTGTGTGTATAATGAACATGTAAATTACCCTGAACAATTTCTAAGTTTTTATTTATTAATTTTTTCAAAAAATCTTTTAAGCCAAAATGTCAATAATCCTTATATTGATGTTCCAAATAAACCAAAACCATGTTTCTTCCTGTAAATTGCATTGGTTGGGGTCTTGGATTTGCAGTGGCTTTTTAATGTACTTTCTTCTTAAAGTACAATCCTTTCTTTCTTTTGGAATATGCCTGTAAGATAAAACCTACTTTGTTTTGGGCCAAGGATAGACGGGCCAATGCAATTCTAATACCAGTCGACATTTATGGAGTGTTTGCAAGTGCAAATTGCTGTGAATATCCGTGAAGGGGACAAGAGCAAGAGCAGTAGAATTAGATGACTATGTGCAAAGCTTGGTTCCATCCTTATTATCTTTGAGAATTTGAACATGTTAGTGAATCTTTCTATTCCTCTATTTTCTTATTTGTAAAACAGTGATAATAATAGAATTTATTTCTTATGGCTGTGGTAAAGATTAGATGAGATAATGCATTCAAAGTGCTTAGCAGACTGTCTGGTATGTAGGTGTCCAGTAATTATAAACTCTAGTAGTAAGTTATGAATTGTTGATGTTACTCATTATCAAAAAGAGACAGTCCTTACTATCCAAGAGTTCCATCTAGTGATAGGGGCCTCCAAATACCGAGCTAACTAATATCTTCCAAACCAAGAGTCACCTTCATTAGACGAACAAATAAGTGCAATTAGAGAATAGAGAGGTCCTGGGAAGGCCATACTGAGAGGTGACAGCATGCTGGCAGTACTCACAGCCCTCGCTCGCTCTCAGGGCCTCCTCTGCCTGGGCTCCCACTTTGGTGGCACTTGAGGAGCCCTTCAGCCCACCGCTGCACTGTGGGAGCCCCTTTCTGGGCTGGCCAAGGCGGGAGCCGGCTCCCTCAGCTTGCAGGGAGTGTGGAGGGAGAGGTGCGAGCGGGAACCGGCGCTGCGCGCGGCGCTTGCGGGCCAGCTGGAGTTCCGGGAGGGCGTGGGCTTGGCGGGCCCCTCACTCAGAGCAGCCGGCCGGCCCTGCCGGCCCCGGGCAATGAGGGGCTTAGCACCCAGGCCAGCGGCTGCGGAGGGTGTACTGGGTTCCCCAGCAGTGCCAGCCCACCGGCGCTGCGCTCGATTTCTCACCGGGCATTAGCTGCCTTCCCACCGGGCAGGGCTCAGGACTGCAGCCCGCCAAGCCTGAGCCTCCCACCGGCTCCATGGGCTCCTGTGCGGCGGGAGCCTCCCCGACGAGCACCACCTCCTGCTCCACGGCGCCCAGTCGCATCGACCACCCAAGGGCTGAGGAGTGCGAGCACACGGTGCGGGACTGTCAGGCAGCGCCACCTGCAGCCCCGGTGCAGGATCCACTGGGTGAAGCCAGCTGGGCTCCTGAGTCTGGTGGAGATGTGGAGAACCTTTACGTCTAGCTCAGGGATTGTAAACACACCAACCTGTGTCTAGCTCGAGGTTTGTGGATGCACCAATCGACACTCTGTGTCTGGCTGCTCTGATGGGGCCTTGGAGAACCTTTGTGTGGATACTCTGTATCCAACTGATCTGATGGGGACGTGGAGAACCTTTCTGTCTAGTTCAGGGATAGTAAACGCACCAATCAGCGCCCTGTCAAAACAGACCACTCGGCTCTACCAATCAGCAGGATGTGGGTGGGGCCAAATAAGAGAATAAAAGCAGGCTGCCCTAGCCGCAGTGGCAACCTGCCCGGGTCTCCTTCTACACTGTGTAAGCTTTGTTCTTTCGCTGTTTGCGATAAATCTTGCTACTGCTCACTCTTTGGGTCCATGCTGCTTTTATGAGCTATAACACTCACGGGGAAGGTCTGCAGCTTCACTCCTGAGCCAGCGAGACCATGAACCCACCAGAAGGAAGAAACTCCGAACACATCCGAACATCAGAAGGAACGAACAACTCCAGACGCGCTACCTTAAGAGCAGACGCGCCACCTTAAGAGCTGTAACACTCACCGCCAGGTGCCGCGGCTTCATTCTTGAAGTCAGTGAGATCAAGAACCCACCAATTCCGGACACAATATGGAGAAAAGGAAAGTTGAAAATGTGCTTAACACATTAGGAAACAGAAGCAGCAGAGGAAATACATTCCTGGAAGAATGAAAGATATAAACCAGGATAAGAAAGGTATTTATAGAACTTAGGCCAAAAAAAAAAAAAAAAAATCATGCGGCTCGAACACATATTGACTGTTACGGTAGAGTGGACATTCCTGGTGTCAGTGCTGAGAAGAAAGAAAACTGAAGTTGACCCCTGGGAAGGTAAGAGAGGAAACACTTCTCTCTGAATCCCACTGTGATATGGTTTGGCTGTATCCTCACCCAAATCTCATCTTGAATTGTAGTTCCCATAATCTCCACGTGTAGTGGGAGGAACCTGGTGGGACGTAATTGAATCATGGGGGCAGTTCCCCCCATGCTGCTGTTCTCATGATAGTGAGTGAGTTCTAACAAGATCTGATGGTTTTATAGGGAGCTTTTCCCCCCTTTTCCTTGGATTTCTCCTTGTTGCTGCCATGTGAAGAAGGACTTGTTTGCTTCCCCTTCTGCCATGATTTTAAATTTCCTGAGGCCTCCCCAGCCATGCTGAACTGCAAATCAGTTAAACCTCTTTCCTCTATAAATTGCCTAGTCTCAGGTATGTCTTATTAGCAGCATGAGCATGGTCTAATACACAGTGCCTTGGTCTATTCCTGAGGAGGGCATATATTCAGGTGTATGCTCTTGAATGCTGTTGGTTTCTGTGCAGAGTCCAAGAACCCAAGAAGACGGGACCCCGTAGTGGGCCATAAACTGAAGATGAGTCAGTTATATTGCAAATCAGATTCTGCAATTACACATACCTCTTTGGAATTTTTCCCTTTTATTATCCCCTAGCCTTCGGTAAAATCAGGTTTAAATATTTCGGCTTTGTTTCTGGTGTGCTATGAGGTATAAAGGGAAGACTTGCTTGTTTATGCACAGTAAATGTTACAGGTGAAGCAACTTTATTTCTTATGTGCTGGAAAAATTCATCTTGGAATAGAATGATATCCCTTCCTTAAGATCACAGAGGAATTAAAAAGAATACGTTTCTGAGAAAATCTGAAATGATGAATGAATACCAGAATAGGAATTTGCTTCAGAAGGCTTTGGTCTTCTTTGTAATTTAGGTGTATGGCAAAGTTATTTAGTGAGACTAAGCATGACAGGTGTGAGTTAGGTGCCTTGAGATGCATTTTCAAACAGTTGCTGTGGCAAGTGCAATAGGGAATCAATTAGAGTTAAATAAAAGAATTGCTGAGTAGCACTTGGGGCCCAGCTGAGGAACATGATTCAATGAATTTAAAAAAAGAACGAGAGCCAGAGAGAAAGTAGATAGTATTCTTTACATTACTGATAAAGACAGTGAAGATATAAGGGAGACTTTTCTGCAAGTGCTCAGTTTAAAGCCAAAAAGAAGGAAACTGTTATCACCGGTAATCAAGGATGATGTTGAAGAGGTATAATAAGAGTATGGTTTTCAGCTGAGATTAGGCAGAAGAAGGTTACATGTGGGCCATACATTTAAGTGATGTTTTAAAGTAGGATAATCTAAAATAAACTGGCAAAGTCCATTGAACAAACAATTAAGTTGCTTAATGGTCTGTGCCTTTGTTTAATTGGCTAATTTCTGAAGATACTGTACTGTAGGTTATAGGCAATTTCAAGGAAATAATAAATATAATGAAACCAGTAGCAGGGATATGAAAAAAATGAAATACAATTAACCCATTGAGATGTAAGGATGATAATTAAAATTAGCTGTTGAATTTAAAGGTGGGACAAAAGTTTTATACCTTATTGTTCCTACTGTGTTTTGCTTTTTCTAAACTTTTTGAAGCATTGCTGTGGAATGTGAACAAGTGGGAATAAATAGACATGGAAATAGTCAGAAAACAATAGGCTACTTTACAGTTTCTGTGTGGTTTCACTTATTAACGTGGTAGCAGGAGCTATAGGCCATATATAGGCTGCACTGCTGACCTTATGAATCGATTTTGGAAGCAAACCAGGGTTCATTATTTTGGAGATTCAGAGGTGCCTTATGGCATGCCATAGGACCTTAAATTCTGCCATTACTCCTTCGTTCCCTGTGGGTACTGACAGCACCAGAATTTTAAAGAGAAGCCCGTTAAAATGAAACTATCTTGGTAAAGAACAACCCGGTGTGGGGAAAAATTGCATGTTCATTTTCTAACTGTAGTGCAGAGCAAATCCCTTTGGAGAGAGAAAAATCAAGAGAGTGGGTACTGGTGGAGAAAGTGTTAGTGCATCAAAAGTAAATTTCTACTTCACGTATTTTCCTAGGATTGGGAAATATGAAGTTTCTTTTGTAATTCTTTTGCTAACATAAGAATGTCAGCAAGCACATCCCTCAGTATATATTGTTAGAATCTCTCTTTACCATTTAAAAATTCATTCTTCGGTATCAAATTGTTCTTTAAAAATTGTTTCTTTATAGATACACAATAGATGTACATATTTTCAGGGTACATGTAATAATTTAAAACATTCTTATAATTTGTAAAGATAAAATCAGTATGATTGGGATATTTGTTACCTTAAATATTTGTCTTTTCTTTATGCCAGAAACATTTGAATTATTCTCTTCCAGCTATCTTGAAATATACAATCAAATTATTGTTAATGGAGAAAAAGAATCAGTTTTTCATTGAAGTTTTTGATTTTATATATTAAAAACCATTATAATTGAATATTAAGACTAATACAAAATTGTAATTTAACTTAATTTATACAGTAATATATGACAGTATACACAGTAATGACAGAGGCTTATGATTTTGGGGGGTCACCTGGCTAAAAGATGTCTTTTTTCAAGAATGGCAACATCTCTATTTTAAAGCTGTCAAATATACATTCATCTCCCTGCTTCCCAATACCTTATTATAAAATGTTTAAAAAATATAGACAAATTTAAAGAAATAATGTACAATGAACACACCTATACCTATCTCTCAGATTCTACAATTAGCATATTGCTATTTTTGCTTTATTATATATATTTATTATATATATAAATTAGATCAGTATATATTTCTTTATAGATATATATGTGCCCATCCTTCTATTCATCCATCATTGCATCTTATTTTTCTTGATTATCTGCATCATTTCATAACATAGGAATATAACTACCAGTGTGTGCAATTACTTTGACATTAACCAGAAGGACTGTAAAAAGTATTTTGTATTATTCAACAAATGTTCTGTATAGAGGGTTGTATTAGATTCCTATTGCTACCGTAAAAATAATTACCACCAACTTAGTGGGTCAAAACAACACAAATTTATCTATCTTACAGTTCTGGAGGTCAGAAATTTGAAATCGGTTTTATAGGCTAAAATCAAGATGTCAGCAGAGATGCATTCCTTTTGGAGGTTTTAGATGAGAATCTTTTTCCTTACCTTTCCCAGATTCTAAAAGGACTCCTTCATTCCTTGGCTCATGGCCCGTTCCTCCATCTTCAAAATGTATTACTCCAGCCTTTGCTTCCATTCTTAAATCTATTCTAATTCTGATCTTCCTGCCTCCCTGTTATAAGGACCCTAGTGATTTGATAGTGCCCACCCAGATAATTCAGGAAAATCTTCCTATCTCAGGGTCCTTAGCTTAATCACACCTGCAAAGTCCCTTTTGCTATGTAAGGTAACATAGTCACAGATCTTGGGTATATTAGAATGTGGACATCTTTGGGAAGCTGTTATTTAGATTAACAAGGAATATTGTGATCTTAACTGTGTGTTTTGCTATTAGTATCCCTTAGTACTAGGAGAAAACGTACACTGAGATTAATTCTTTGTCTTTTTGACCCATTCCATAAAATAAGTAATGTGATCTTATGAATGGCTCTTACCACAGAAGACAACAAAAACATCTTCATATAAGACCACACTTTATGATCTCAAAGATGTAGTTATTTTATTTCCCAATAAATAAGAAAATGTAAAGCACTGCCAATTAAACTGATTCACTACCTACTGCAAAATGCATTCCACCTTGATGGATTTATTTTAAGAGACGGGGTCTTGCTTTGTCACCCAGGCAGGAGTGCAGTGGTGTGACAAAGCCACTGCACCTGGAACTTCTGGGCTCAAGGGATCCTCCTGCCTCAGCCTTTTGAGTAGCTGGCACTGGAGCTACTGGTGTGCCACCATGCCTGGCTGATTTTTTAAGGCTTTGTAGAGAAAGGTGCTCCCCATTTTGCCCAGGCTAGTTTCAAACTCCTGGGCTCAAGCGATCCTCTGGCCTCAGCTTCTCAAAGTGCTGGGATTACAAGTGTGAGCCACAATGAGTTTAAAAATGTGATAAAATATGTGTCTTAGATGAAATATTTGATATATTTTTTCAGTGAACTACATAGCACAGAGATCCCCAAGAAGTTTCATCATTTTCCATTAAAAATATGACTGCTACAAAGTTCCTATTTGCTATTATTTGAATGTGTTCCCTCCAAAATTCATGTGTTGGAAACTTAATCTTCAATGCAACGTACAGTGTTGAGAGGTAGAACCTTCTGGAATGTGTTTAGGTCTTGAGGGTAAACTCCTCATGAATAAATTAATGCCATTAGGAAAAGGGCTTATGGGAGGGTTTGCTCTCATCTACTTTTCTGCCATGTGAGGATAGAACTTTTCCTTTCTTGTCCTTCTGCCTTTTCTGCCTGTGAGGATGCAGCAAGGAAGCCCATGCAAGATGCTGACACTTTGATCTTAGACTTCCTAGCCTTCAGAACTGTGAGAGACAAATTTTAGTTCTTCATAAATTACCTCATTGATGCTATTCTGTTATAGCCACACAAATGAACTAAGACACTATTTCAGGTAGGAGAGGCTAATCTGCTAAAACGCAGCATTTAACTAAGCTTTTATATGACATAGTGCTTGCAATGACTAAATGTATGTGCCTTTCCACTTTACATTTAGCAATTTCCTTTATTGCAGTACTTTGGATACTAAAAGTAAAAATACTAGTTCTGTTAAGGCCACGTCTTTTGAAAGTGGACCTATTATTTTGTACCTCCCAGTGTTAAAATGACAGTGCAATCATCTATAGCATGCATTAGATACCTAAAGGTCACCAAAGTAATTAAATGTACATTATTTAACTGGAGTTTCCAGATCTTTTGATTGACAGTCACTTCATAGCCAGGATGGATAGGACTGGAATGGAAATAATTAGAAAAAAAAAAGGCTGTATCTTGATTGTCTTTATCTGCATTTCACCTTCATCGTTTCAGGAGCAATTCTTTCAGCACATAGCATAAGTCCTTGTGTTTTCATTACTTTCTGCCAACAATTTCTCTCTTTTCCTGGGAGAAACACCTAAAGTTAATAAAAAAATAAAACTTATTTTCTGCTAGCTGGTTTTTTTTTTTTCAGATTTTTCAATATTCAATTAAGAAAGAGCAAAAGTTGGAGACCACCTTAGAAGAACACTGTTAGAGTACTCTGGATTATTTTGCCTTCACTTAATGGTATTTCTCCACTTGGATTGTGAAATGAAGCCTTACCTTGCTCAGCTAGGCTGTGAAACAATGATAATGCTTCTGAATTCCAGGAATAAAAAAGATGATTCTCAATTCTCAAAGCTCTGCATTGTGGAAGACTCCCCTATGTTCAGGAATATGTTTCTGAAAAGCCTTCTTAGCAGGAAGTACAGCTTCAGGCCGTATATTTTCTGTCTACTGTTGTGAGGAGCATGATTTGAGATGTTGGTCTCGTAAGTAAGGACCTCCCAGGCTCAGAAAAAATGCAGCTTTGTTTCCTAGCCCAGCCAGGAGGAAGGAGAATCATAGAATGTTTAAGGTAGTGAGAGCTGTAGAATTAATCTAATCCCAAATCTTTAATTTACAGATTTAAGTAACTGTATCAGAACTGGTGCTGTAGATCAGTGTTTCTAATTTTGAGGTAAATTCTCATTTATTGGTTAATTTCTTTAAGTTTTTGGACACACAGAGCTAAACTAATTTGTACCTCTAAATTAAGGCCACTACCAAGAATGAAATCAAGGCATCAGATATATACTGAGGCAGGTTTGGCTTATTTATTTTGCACCTTCCAGAGGAAAATGTCTACTGCAGGAATTTCACTAGCTGAGAGTTGTACACAACAGAGACAAAGCACTTATGTTGTCTGGGACTGATGTACAAATGACTTCTGTGGAAAAAATGATTTTTTTCTCTACCTCAGAATTTATTTGGACTTGAGGCAAAAAAAAAGTTATTTTGCTTGTGGTGCTTTATGGTTTCAAATGCAAATATCCTTCTTCTTGCTAAAAAGTAAAATATATTTTCAAAGACCTGGGCTTTTCTGCCTCAGTTCATGTCCTAAACAAAAGGGATGTGAATAGCTGAGGTCCTTCTCGGGTTAATGTATCGGCGAGCCCTTGTACTTCCTGTTTCTACAGCAGAAATTTCTAGGATTTGTCTCTCATGTTGTAACAGTGTAATATAAACGAATTAGAAATCGTAGATTGAACATCTTTTTGAGATAACTAGTGCACATTTGCTAAACTTGTTCCCTTCTGCAATAAACGTGACCATAATATTCATATATGAGTCACATTCCCAAGACGCATTCAACTTATGGACTGTCCTACAGACAATAGAGGCTGAAACTATGGCACTTCCAAATTCCTAGTAAGCAGTTGTAAGTGCTCTTCTTTCTCTCCTACTCAAGAAAGCACAACAGATATTAAGTGCATGAGAATGTGTGTGTGGTGGGGGAGAATTGGCTCTATTATAATTTATTTTAAGAAATCATTCTCAATATCATTTAAAATATCAATGTTCCTCTTTTGAGAAGTGTCTGTTCATGTCCTTCGCCCACTTTTTGATGGGGTTGTTTGTTTTTTTCTTGTAAATTTGTTTGAGTTCATTGTAGATTCTGGATATTAGCCCTTTGTCAGATGAGTAGGTTGCGAAAATTTTCTCCCATTTTGTAGGTTGCCTGTTCACTCTGATGGTAGTTTGTTTGGCTGTGCAGAAGCTCTTTAGTTTAATGAGATCTCATTTGTCAATTTTGGCTTTTGTTGCCATTGCTTTTAGTGTTTTAGACATGAAGTCCTTGCCCACGCCTATGTCCTGAATGGTATTGCCTAGGTTTTCTTCTAGGGTTTTTATGGTTTTAGGTCTAACATGTAAGTCTTTAATCCATCTTGAATTAATTTTTGTATAAGGTGTGAGGAAGGGATCTAGTTTGCAGCCAAAAAACACATGAAAAAATGCTCATCATCACTGGCCATCAGAGAAATGCAAATCAAAACCACAATGAGATACCATCTCACACCAGTTAGAATGGTGATCATTAAAAAGTCAGGAAACAACAGGTGCTGGAGAGGATGTGGAGAAATAGGAACACTTTTACACTGTTGGTGGGACTGTAAACTAGTTCAACCATTGTGGAAGTCAGTGTGGCGAGTCCTCAGGGATCTAGAACTAGAAATACCATTTGACCCAGCCATCCCATTACTGGGTATATACCCAAAGGTCTATAAATCATGCTGCTATAAAGACACATGCACACGTATGTTTATTGCGGCACTATTCACAATAGCAAAGACTTGGAACCAACCCAAATGTCCAACAACGATAGACTGGATTAAGAAAATGTGGCACATATACACCATGGAATACTATGCAGCCATAAAAAATGATGAGTTCATGTCCTTTGTAGGGACATGGATGAAGCTGGAAACCATCATTCTGAGCAAACTATCTCAAGGACAGAAAACCAAACACCGCATGTTCTCACTCATAGGTGGGAATTGAACAATGAGAACACATGGACACAGGAAGGGGAACATCACACTCCGGGGACTGTTGTGGGGTTGGGGGAGGGGGAGGGACAGCATTAGGAGATATACCTAATGCTAAATGACGAGTTAATGGGTACAGCACACCAACATGGCACATGGATACATATGTAACAAATCTGCACATTGTGCACATGTACCCTAAAACTTAAAGTATGAGAATAATAAAAAATAAAAAATAAAAAAATAAAATATCAATGCTCCTTTTAAAAAGCTAGCACAGTTATATTACTCAAAAATCAGAGTGATATAAAACATATACATTGAGAAGTTTCCTTTCCAATTCCATTCTCATTAACTCTTTTCCTTTCTTGCCCCTTTTAGTAAGCATTTGTCTTCAGTTTCTTCCTTGTATTTCTTTAAGTACAAACGTATACAAATGTGTATTCTTACTTTTCCCGTTTTCACAAATGAAAGCTAATATATTTATTGTTGTGATTCTTAAGTTCAACACTCTATTCTAGAATGCTTTCTATATCATACATTGATGTATCAATGCATCAGTATTTTACTGTAACATGGTTTATACTATAAGCTATTTAATCAGTCCGATATTCATGGGCAAGAGGTAATTCTAATCTTTTGCTATTATAATCAATGATACAATAAATAACCTTGTATATATTTTATTTTGTATGTGAGTGATATAAATATTTTCTTATTAAAAAACAGGAAGTGATTCAAATGCCATGGGTTTTTGAGTCCAGGAATTTCAAAATCTGAAAAAAAATAAAAAAAAAATTCTGATAGCTCAAGCCCTTTTGGGGTTCAAGATAGGATAAACCCCTAGAAGTGGGATTGCTGGTTCAAAGGGTATATAAATTTGTAAATTTTTTTATATTGCAAAATTTTCTTCTTTAAGGTTTTAACAGTAACATAGGATTTCAAAGTTTTCAGATATTTGCATTTTGGCCAATCTGTTGTGTGAAAAACAGTATCTCGGTATATATTTCATTTGCATTTCTGTTGTTATGAGTGAGGTTATATATCTTTTTGTATATTGGTTTAAGAACCAGCTATATATTCTTTCTTGTGAACTGTCTATTCATAACCTATGCCTATTTTTATTGTTATTCATATTTTTATTGAGTTTATGGATTCTGGTACATATTGGGAGATTAGCTGTTTGTGATATGACGAGTTAATGGGTACAGCACACCAATTTTCTAGTGTGTTTTCTAGTGTGTTTGTTCAGTCAAGTTGCCTGTGGTGTGACTTATCCACATTTAATGTAAAGGTTCTTCTTTTCAGGGTCTTCAGCTCTTTCTAATTTCTCCACCTTTTCTCTGGACCCCATGATTGCCAACCCCCTGCATTAGCAACCTTCCCTCTACATCTTAAATCTCTTTGTATTGAGAGTTTTTAAGTTACCCTTAGTGCATACACATATTTACAGATCTCTCATCTTATAAAATATCTTCCCTTTATCCTACATTGTCCCTACTTCTATAGAATTTCCTTTATAGCCAAGATTCTTAAGAGGTTTTACTCCATGTCTCCAGTTTTTCTTTCCACAGTGCTGAGCTTGGGGCAAGTTCCATCATGCAAATAGCCCCCTAGTTATCAAATGATTGTGTACTTCCCCTCTTCATCTTACTTAATCAGTCCTGTAGAATTAGACACTTCCACCACTCTTTCTTGAAACTATTTCCTCCTTTGGCAGTTTTCATGCTACTCTTCCTTCGGTATTCTTTAACTATTCTACTCCATCTTCTTCTTTGTTGTCCTTATGATGTATGTTCAAGCATCTGACCACTACCTATAAGTCAAGGACTCTTAAATCTGTGTCCACAACCCAACCCCCTGGTTTCTAATATCCAAATATACATATCCAAATAACCTTGTGATGAACATGCCACAGACACCTCTCGCATGCTCAAAATTCAATCTCCAAATTTTATGTCTCCTGTATAAATGAATAGCATGATCATCCAACTAGTTACTCAAGCCAGAGGCACAAGAGTAACCTGAGGAATTCTCCTTTATTGTAGTCATCATTTAGGCATTTCCTATTATCTTTTTGTCATCATTTTACCTCCTAAACATTCCCACTGTCACTAACACAATAAATATTTTTACCAAATTTCTTATAATAGTCTCCTAACTAGTCTACTGCCTCTAATATCACTTCCCTTCAACTCCTTCTTCAAAGCATTGTTAAAATGATTATTATTCTAAGTATAACTGTGTTATTACCCTGCCTACATTTTCTCTGTGCTTCCAAATAGATTTTAGAATAAAATTCCTACTTTTGGGGTTAGCCTGTGAGGCTTTTCATACTCTGGCCTTACCTATGTCTTCAGCCTCATTCTCAAGTGGTCAGGTAACAGAGGTGGGTTTAGATCACGGACTTCGGAATTGGCCAGACCTCGCTTGAATTATTAACTTTCTCACCTTGGGCAAGTTACTTAGCCTGTCTAAAATAGTTCTTTCATCCATAAAATCAAAATAAAAATAATAAGTCTCTCTCAGGGTTGTGGTGAGAAAAAAAGTAATTCTTACAAAGCGATGATCACAATCCTGTCTCAATTACATGGTAAATCCTCAATAACCACGTATGTGGATGGTATTAATGGCAATCCTGAGCCATAGCCTATCACGCTCTGCTTGAACTAATAATGCTGGTCCAGCCCTCCCAAATGGCTGGAAGGTATGTATGATTGGTTCATGCCTTCATTCTCCTGCCTGGAACACAGTTCTCTCTCCTCTGCCTCGCTCTAACCACTCAATTCTGTTTCTAAGGTGACTTTGATCTAGTTACCCAACACCTTTGCATTGTGACCTACTAATTTGTAAAACAGGGTCCAAATTGTTACCCACCTCATAAGGTTGTGATGAGGATTAAATAAGAAAACAAATGCAGAACACCAGCAATTAGCAATCCCTTCATATTTCTCCTTCTTTGTCTTCTTCATCTTAATGTTTTAATTATTATTAACACATTGTTACTGTTAGTGGTTTTCAAAATGTTGTCCAAATTTCCATTGTCTCCTTCACTGGAAAGTTGTTCCTGGCAAGAACTCTGCTGACAGTGATTCTACCTTCAAGGAATATGTCTGGTGGAGAAAACAGATAAGAGAGCTAATCATTCCTGTAAGGTGTGAAAAGTTATAGGTTAGAGATAGACCATAGAGGGCACAGGAAGCTTTCCTCAGCTAACAATTTGTCTGGCACATAGTAGGTGTTCAATAAATGTTTGTGGAAGGAATGTCGATTAACTGGTGATTATTACCATAAAATGCATGTTAAAATAATGTAACATACATACAATTATGTGCTGTGATTTTAAAATTTTTCATGATATTAAGATGTGTTAGTATTGGTTTTTTTACTTTGCTTCATACTAATGTTTTGGGGGCTATGTTAAAGGAAGTTTAAGTTATTTTTTCTCCCTTTGTAGAATTAAAAAATTTTCACCCATTATCATCAGAACCTTGGGTTTGTGATAAATGCTGACAAGTTAAGCAACCAGGCATTTTCTTTTTCTATGAGTCCCTAAAGGATTTCTTTAGTACTGGAATTAGTTTCAAAAATCATAAATTATGTAATTTGTTGGAGCAAGACCTTTCATATCTTGAATAAATGGCATTTCTTCTCCCCCTCCTTATCATTCACTTTTCATGTTACTAGATCAAGGAGACAAAAGGCACTCTACAGCAAAAGCTTTCAGAATGTCTCATAAACAGGGTCTTGTGAAAACCAATAAGCTAGAACAAAAAGGAGACATAGATATAATTGCTATAAAGCTGTTTGAATTTCTCCTTAAATCCTAGGGTTTATTTTCATGTCTATAACATAATATAGACAGAGCAATATGGTCTTCTGACCATTGCTTATTGTTATCTCACATTTCCCAACACTGAGAAGCGTAATCTCTGTGTTGATAGTTTATCTTTGAAATGTAAATCTTTAAATATTTTTTGGATAAAAGTCATACAGTTTAGAATGACAGGAAAGTCACATCAGCATTCCACCTTTATAATGCATGACTGGGGTTTATTATTATTCCATTGACCTATGGAGATACTTTAGAGAATTAATGTACCGTACTGCGCGTGTTATATGCTAGATTTCACATATATAAATATCCTGAAAAATTTCTCATTTAGTTAGCTGGATCATTTAACAGACTTAACAAAAAATGATAATCCTTTTTAGCAAGTATTTGTTCATACTGGCTAAATATTTGTTTAAATATTTGTTAAATATGTATGTAATTTGCAAATTCTGGTATCTGAAAAGATGATTAAAGCAATCATATTTTTGTAACAAGTTATTAATATTTTATCTCTTCTTACTATATCTTCAGTTTCTGGTATACATAAAATGATTCTTATCTTTCTTAATCTTTAAGATTATATTAAATAGCTTACCCAGAACAAAAATAAAATATGATGTCTGGCACTACCTCATATTTAATCCTTAATTGCAGTAGAAACAAATTTGATCCTTGGCTTAACATTCAAATATGGTGGATTCCTTTCAAATGGTAGTGGATTCCTTTCTAAGGAATAACATGAAGAATCATACAGTCTCTCCAAGTTGAGGATACCAATATTCCAAGGACAATAGGGTCCCCTTTTTATGGTTTTCTTAAGTAACCTTAAGAAATTGTTTTCATATTGTTTGGGAATCTTCAAAATTAAAAATAAAATGGAATTATGATTTTCCCCTCTACTTCTAAATAATAAAAAAGAAAGAATACAAATTATCTCATTACTTCTCAGTTGTAAAATGCTGAAGTTAGAGAACTAAAATGTATATAACATTCTAAAATGGGATGTCATAAGGAGGACAGTAGTATAGTATTTAAGCAATATAGTTCCAGGTTTGTGTGTGTGTGTTTTCAAATCTACCAGGTCCAATTCAAGATGTCACCTCTCCTCAATATTGTCAAGGGGAAAAAAGGGCCCTAGATTTTAAACAATGAAAAGGATCTTATTATGAGTGGCTATTGCCTGAATGTTGGTATCCTTCCAACATTCATATGTTAGAATTTAATCCTCTCTTAACATTATAGAGAGGAGAGGCATTTGGGAGATGATGAGGTCATGAGGGCTCCACTCTTACGAATGGAATTAATGCCCTCATACAGGGGCTTGAGGGAGCTTACTTGTGCCTCCTGCTCCTTCTGCTCTTTCTGCCATGTGAGGACACAATGTTGGCCTCTTCTGCCATGTGGAAACACAGCAACAAGGCACCATCTATGAAGCAGAGTGTGAGCCTTCACTAGACACAAAATTTGCTGTTGCTTTGATCTTGGACTTCCCAGCCTCCAGAACTGTGAAAAACAAATTTCTACTACTTATAAGTTATCCAGTGTAAGGTATTTTGTTACAGAAGCCAGATTAGACTAAGAGAAGTGTCAAGCTTGAGTCAAATCTTTAATAATCTCAGTTTGTGATATAATCGTGCTACGTTGGAGGTTTTAATAATTATTATCCTCTTACTAACTAGCAGCCCATAAACTGCCTCTAAATGAATGTTACTGGCAGTTGTTGCTGTTTTTCTCACATGAGTACACTATAATATATAGCACAGGTGAGGGCAATTAACTCCTTGGTGGCAGGAACATGTCTTTCTTTTCTTTTGAAAGTTTCCAAACCATAGCAGGGCCAGTTGTTGGGGAATGTACTGTGTAGAGTAAAATGTTCAGCAGCATCAGTAACCTTTACCAACAAGGTATCAGAAGTACTAAGCCAGTTGTGATAATTAAAAGTGTCTCCAGACATTGCCAAATGCCCCCCTGGGAGCAAAATTACCCTTGGTCGAGAATCACTGCTCTAGTTGGTTGATTTGATGATGATTTATATTTGAGTGATTCTTTTGCCAAATATGTAGGTGACATCTTTTTCGGCCTGCATTTCTTTTGCCACATGTGTAAGATAATTCTGTTTTTTTTTTTTTTTTTTTTTTTTTTTTTTTTTTTTTTTTTTTTTTGAGACGGAGTCTCGCTCTGTCGCCCAGGCTGGAGTGCACTGGCGCAATCTGGGCTCACTGCAAGCTCCGCCTCCCGGGTTCATGCCATTCTCCTGCCCCAGCCTCTCTGAGTAGCTGGGACTATAGGTGCCCGCCACCACGCCCGGCTAATTTTTTTTTTTTTTTTTTTTTTTTGTATTTTTAGTAGAGACGGGGTTTCACCGTGGTCTCGATCTCCTGACCTCGTGATCTGCCCGCCTCGGCCTCCCAAAGTGCTGGGATTACAAGAGTGAGCCACCGCGCCCGGCCGATAATTCTGGTTTTATACATCTTCGCCATGCTGTTATAAAGTCTCAGTAAAGGTATAGATAAATCTAGACTCCTAGTAAAAATGTGCTATGCCCATATTGTGCAGAGCCAAGGAGATACCTTTACCTGTTTCTACAAGAGTCAGAACTATTAAGCAAAGCACTTTTTCCACAGTGACTGATACCTAGACAATGACTCATAAATTACAATGACCTTTGTTGTTAAACTTTTATTGTTAATAAATTTTAGAACTGTACATTCCTTTCACTTCTGAAATCCGGAGTATCACCAAAAGTATGCTTAGCAATTCTTTGGAACGGAAATGATCTTTCTCTGTCATGTGTCCTTTGTCCTATTTAAGAATACTTAAGTGTTCCAAACAGCTGACTCCGTAATGAAGTTAAGTTGCCTTTCCTTCACTTAATGACAAATGGGAAAATGGTGGAAATTCCATTAAAAAACTAACAAGTGGAGTTTTTCTTCTAGAGCCACAGTCATTTTCTTAAACATTCGCTGGATTTAAGAGTGAAGAGTTCAGGTTTCTAGGGAAATTTTCTAATTTTTTAGGGTACTTTTTATGGCTTTAGAACTGTTGTCGGTAACCCTAGCTCAGAAGCAGTTCCTAGATTTTCGACTTGGCTGAGCTTGTTGTGTAATTGTGGATCAATACATATTTGCTGGTGAATGAATAAGTGATTAAATAGTCTTCTTTTTCTAAGACATTTGATTTAAAACTAAATAAATTTCCTAACAATTTAATAGCAGATGTGCTATTTTTATCCTTTATCTCCATGTAAGAGCATTTAATTGAGGGTAGGTGCCAGAGGCAGAGTAAAAAAAAAAAAATCATGTGTATAAGCTTTCTTCTGCCCTATTTCCTTTTGCTCCCATTTACTTCATAATAACATACATCCATCACTGTTGGGGTTGACTCTTGGCTAGTTTCTCAGTACAGACTAATGTGAACTTGCTACAAACACTGAGTGATGATAACAACTTAATTTTTCTAAAGGAATAATAAAACTGTAAAACAAGTCCACTCTCATTCATAGTCAATATAAGAAAGCAGTGGGACTGGGCTTCTCAAGAGAAAATAACATTTCCTATGGAAAGGAAGCACACGTATAGTTTTTCTCTTTAAAGAGATATTTTATGGAAGCAAACTAATGTGTTCTTTAATTGGCAATGTTATCTAACTTATTTTCTTAAATGTATTAATACTCTCACATCTCATTCTTTGAGATAAGTTAAATGCTAAAATTTATGTTTACATATGTGAATGTGTGTGTGTGTGTGTGTGTGTGTGTGCATGTGTACTTTAGGGTCTCTCTTTCTCTCTTTCCAAATTCCTAGTTTTCTTCTTTAAGCCTCTGCCATCTACAAAACTAAACAGTATGTAACACAAGGTCTGCAACGTGATAAGAGTTCTGTAGATATTAATAGCTTGTAATTTTACTTCTACCCTTTCACCGTTATTGTGCCTACTCCATGGTTTAGTGCTTTCTGTAGAGAGAATACTAAAAATGAATCCAAGGCATTTTCTTGAGGGTTGGCTCTGTTTATGCCAGCAGGGAAAAAGCACAGTTTTAGAAACTTCTATTTTGCCCTGGTTAACATCTTCACCTGTCATTATCTTAACCTTCATTACTTCGAGTGGAATACAGAAATAAGAAAGCAAAAGCAACTTTCCTTTTAACAAAATCTACCTTTATCTCATTACATTCAATGTTAAAATAGAAATGCTAATAATTTAAAAAATTAAAATAGGCAGAACACTAAGTGTGCTTCTATTAGGGCATTGTATCCTTTAGTCCCATTTATTTGCAGTCAATCCATTGCTCAGGTATGACTTCCCGCATTAGCTGACTTGAGGTAACACACTATAATGTTTACTTAGAGAGAGGTGGCTCATGTATTTCGGGCTTGTAGACACTGTGGGAGTTAAAAACAAAGACCACTTCCTCTTCCTTTACTACATTTACCTTAACGTCTGAAAAGAAGAACAATGAATTTTCATGCATAGCTTTCCATTCTTCTTCTTTTGTAGACATTGGAAGTCCTTTCTACCTTTTTTCTCCTGCCAAGCTCACAAGACAAGACAAGGCCAAGGCCACAACCCACGTGATTTGACGGGTAAATATACTATTCAATTTTAGGTTTAGAGAGTTTATTACTTATGTAGATAGCAAAAGGAAGAATAACTGAAGGTGCTATCTACTGGGTCCTTTTCCATAGGCCAAAAAGGACAACACTGAAATCAAAGGAGTCTAGGGACTGCAATGATAATGCAACAATGCCCATTGCTGCGCAGATGATTCTAGACTACAGCTGGGCAGTTTTATAGTTTGCCTCTATACCTGGAGGGGAGAGGGATGAAAATCCTTCTATATCATTAAAACCCCAAAGGCAATGAGAGAAACTATCAGTTTCCTGGAAGAAATAGAAAGGAGATTGGGAGATTTCCTCAAAGTAGCACCTCACCAGTCTCCCATCCTCCCATGTTCTGGGAGGATCTCAATGCCTCCCGCCAAGAATTGTATAGGTTGTGGTTCAAGCCTTTGTCTGTGTGGTTTGTGTGGATTATGTGCAAAGTTACCAGGGCACCATGAAGGAGCCATTCCACTACGTTTTCTAATTCTTCTTTTGCTCCAAACCCTTTTATACTATCTATTAGGGAGCTGTATTCATGTCCTTTCCTTTCCTCTTACAAACAAAAATTTGAACAATATTCTTGGTTGTAACATGGGCACTGGTATACATTTTCACAACTGAGATGAAAAAAATGGTACGATGTTTCATTTTTCAAAACCATATCTTATGTAAACCCCCCATTCTTCAGGGCTAGCTAGAAATTAATTCATTGAAATGAATGTGACTCCTTTGCCCTCAGTGCATGCTAAAGTGGGAGGATTTGAAGCAGATCAGAAGAGGACAGAAGGTATTCTCCACTTTTGCTCCCCACCATTGGTCAATGAGGAGACCTTCACTAACCAAGCCTCTGTGGGTGCTCGGCTCTTTGCCACCTCTGCTTGTGCCTGTGATTTGTGATTGAGATTGTCAGTCTCAGGCTAGTTTTCAGGTTTTGCAGGGGTGGCAGTAGTGGGAGGGGATGACAAAGATTCTAAATCATTTTTCAGGTCCTGGCAGCTACCCTGGATGCAATATCTGCTATTTCCCTAAACCCAGCAAAACCTTTTTCCTATACCTTCCTTTTTTGCGACTTCCTTCCCTTCTCCTCTCCTCATGAGTATATAATCAATATAGTCTCTCTTGAATGAGGTTTTAGGATCACCATATTCTGCTTTTTATGAATAGTTGTGAAAGAACTACAGGCTAAGATCAATAAGTATTTTTCTTACTACCTACCCTGTTAAACACGTTATCAGGGGTGTCCAATCTTCCCTGGCTTCCCTGGGCTACGTTAGAAGAATTATCTTGGGCCACATATCAAATACACTAGCACTAACGATAGCTGATGAGCTATAAAAAAAAAAGGCAAAAGAACTCATACTGTTTTAAGAAAGCTTATGAATTTGTGTTGGGCGGCGGGTGAAACAAGCTTGCATTAAATCATCAACACATCACGTGGCACAGGAGTGATATACTTACAGAGACTTGACCTCATTCCAGACTTTTATCCAGCAGTTGCTAAATAGATGAACATTTCTAGAGCTCGAAGCTTATTATTATGAGTCATTTTTAGAGGTATGACATGACTCATGGAAATGTTATTCAATCTATTGTTTTTATCTCCAGATTTTTCTATTTTTTCTAATTGCTTAGGAAGAAAATGTTGATTATGACATCTTAAAGCAAGACCTCACTCTAATTTATTGCAATTTACTGATAATTATGTTAGGTCAGTAGCTGCGTATTACTGTAATCAGTGCTTATATTCATGCTTAGGGTATATTCATGCTTAGGATGAGGTTAATATAATTATGAGCTAACATCTGGGATTGGGAAGATGGAGAACCTTATAAGGGCAGTCTTAGTAGATGCGTGTGCAGATGCAGTCAAGACTCTCAAATTAAAATATGGAATCCATTTTGACTTGTAGGGTGGTGGTCAAATACTGAGAATGAGGAGATAAAAACCTAAGCCAAGGGCGATATGCTTGTGGATGTGGAGAGATTCAGGACACAGTTTTGCCACATGCCAGTTTTTGCCTTTCCATATCTTGTTCAGCATTCACTGAAGGCTGCGGACAGCTTCAAACCACTTACTTCTTGGGCCAATATTGGCTAAGCCTGAATGTGTGCATGTATGTGTGTTTGTGTGTTTATACACACACATACATACACAGATATTTTAATATTTCTGCTTCCCACAAGTGAGGTTTAGAATTTATCTTGCTACTGTAAGTTGGGGGTGCCTGCCATGAGCTCTTTAGTGTCCACCTGATCACCATATGCAGCTTTCTTTTCAACCCACACAGTGATATGCTCAGCCTATTGGATGTTCTGTTTCCTCTGTAGATACCCACCTGGAATAGAGCCCTAACACCAGCTCATTTATTTGAAGCCTAAATGTCTTGATGATCTTAAAACTCTGGCTTCTTGCACCTATGGTTACTGGCCCAGATCTTCCTCTTTAACCAGAATTGTCACCCACAGCCTAGAAACTCCTGTCCTTCATGCCATTTGTTCTAGTATTAATTCTGGTCTTGCTAGACCCTAATACTTTGGCAGTCATAGTTTAGAGCATTGGTCCCTCTTTGAGCCATGAGCCGTAGTCCTCCCTGTAATCCCCTCCCTGACCCCATTTCCCTAGCATGCATCATGGCTAAGCCCACACAGACCATGTTCCCGAGATTCACTGGGCTGGCTACCATTCCACCTATTCAGTTTGTCCTGGATATGCATAAATTTCTCTTCAGAATTTTTCAACCTTCCTTTCCAACAAACCTAAATTCAGAAACTACACTGAGAGGAACAACCTGTTCTAATTTTTGTAGAAGTAAAAGATTTTGATTTTTTTAAAAAAACTTACTTGTGATTCATGAAACATCCTACCATAAACATTTTTTTCCTTAGTGATTATTTCCAGGGAAGATTTCAAAATATGGTCCCTACTGAGAAAATTCATTGTTTCCTCTCCATGGAGAAAGGTGAAGAAAGTTCAAGACAAGGACAAGGCTCACTGATTCTAGTTGCCTCCCACACTGATCTTTGTCACCAGCAAACTAAAGAACTAAAAATCATCTCTGAAATGCAGCCACAGATTTAAACTACCCTCAAATGACCCCAGTGCTTGCAGTGAATGCTAAGATACAGAAACATCAATCAGAGGTTTTCGATGCACAGGTTTTGTTTTAGGGCCATTGGTATTCTCACTTGCATATGTGTTTAGACTCAGTTAACTGTGTAATCTTCAGCAGGTTTGGCTGATACAGATGTTTCCTTTGCACTGGCAGAGTGGCTGACAGTTAACGATGCATCTCAGCTCATGAATCTCTCCTGCCGCTCACCCTGACAAGTTGGAGAGGAAAAGACTGCCTGCAGATGGTGTTTCAAGTGTGTACAATACAGTGGGTTCCAAACACATGGGGACTGTGTTGGGGTTGCCAAACTCACTGTGCTCTCACATGTAGCATAATGCGTTTGATAAAAGAGATCAATTTATTAGCAGTGTTTTATGATTACAGGGAAAAATATTGGCTTTGTTGGCTAAGGAGAAAAATTTAAACTGTGCCCCTATGGAGAAGTGAGGAAAAAAAGTTACTAATTTTAAAGGAGTTTCTTATTCCAGATCCTCTTTTTTGGCACTTTGTTTCTTCAGTACTGGAGGTCTCCCTGATGTGCTGTTTTAGGTCACAAGCTACCATGATTGTGGACAATAACACTAAAGCCTGTGTCATTGCCAAGCATCCCTGTTCCTTAAATTCTCTGCAAAATTGTTCATTCGTCATAGCTATTGTCCCCTCACCACTGGCAAAGGGACACAAGTTAATCTCCATGTTGAGTGAAGGGCTCAATATTGAAACATGGATTTGTATAACACGGAACACGAATTTCTGTCAAAGACATATTTTGAGAACTATTATAATAGATGGGGATGACTGGGGTGGACAGAAATTTCAGTTTTTGAGAAAATTGGATATTCCTGGTTGCTCCAAAAGAGAGTTTCTCAGAGATATCCTACTGTGTATCCACGGTGTTTCATTTACAGTGGGCACTCAATAAATGCTTGACTATATAAATAAAGAAGTGAATGGCATCAAATGGCACTGACTGTATAAATAAAGTAGCGAATGGCCTAACACAAGGATTCGCCCTGAATTTAGAAGACTTTTCTCCACTATCGTTCTCTCTGGAGAGTATAAGAATGAGAATAAAATGGAAATTTTAGAAATCAGAGGGGTGCAGTGACCATTTAGACTGATCCTCTTATCTTGGAGATTATAATGACAATATTTATGTAGTATTTACCCTGCCAGGTATTGTGCTAAGAGTTGAACATGGCATATCTCATTTAATCCTCATAACAATGCTCTAAGTAGGTATTAACCCATTTTATAGATAAGAATATTGAGGCATAGAGAGTCACACAGCTAGTAAGCGATAAAGCTAGGATTAAACCTGGGCCCTCTGGCTTGACAGCCAGCACCCTTTTTTTTTTTTTTTTTTTGAGACGGAGTCTTGCTCTGTCGCCTAGGCTGGAGTGCAGTGGCGCAATCTTGGCTCACTGCCAGCTCCGCCTCTCGGGTTCACTCCATTCTCCTGCCTCAGCCTCTCGAGTAGCTGGGACTACAGGTGCCCGCCACCACACCTGGCTAATTTTTGTGTGTTTTTAGTAGAGATGGGGTTTCACCCTGTTAGTCAGGATGGTCTCTATCTCCCGACCTCGTGATCCGCCCACCTCAGCCTCCCAAAGTGCTGGGAGTACAGGCGTGAGCCACCGCGCCCGGCCACATTTTTTTATTATGCTACTTTGGCTGCCACTCAAGCCTTAGAGAGGTTGAATTATGTATCCAAAGCTCTCACAGGGTTGCGTCTCAGTCTTTATCTCATGATTTCCCATCCTATGGCATTTTCTTCTACCACACATTTGATTGAGTAAAAAGCCGTTCGTATAACATATGGTCCTCAAACTACAACATAAGTTGCAGAGATAACTGGTGAACTGGTGAAAGCAATTGCCAAGAATCACGAAGCAGGATCCTGCCATCTTTACAGCTGATCTCAGGCAATCAGAATTCTAAATCCCGTGGCTAGAGACTAGCATGTTTAGGAATTTAGCCTGGGGCAAAATCCCAAGGAATACAGGTTTTTGACCTGATAGATTCTTATTCTCTATTCATGTAAGAGTAGGGGTGACTATAAGATAATTTTAGCTAATTCACACGAGTTGAATACCTTTAATTTTACCAGTGAGAACCCGATTTTAACATTCATCATGCTAGTCAACAGGCTGCTATTTTAATCACTAAAAGCCCTTTTCTGACATTTAGTATGCTAATTAGCAAAGTATAAGATATTGAGCAAGATACACGTAACAGAAGTGCTTGTAATGGCTCTTCTGGAGCATTGACTTCTTGATGAGAATGCCAGCAGGCTACTCCTGTGTTCGTTAACCACTACTGGACAGGGAATCTTTGAGTAGAATGCTTATAGCCTCTGGGTGCCAGCTCATGCCAAGCTAAGTGCACATAATATCACATTGTATATGTTGAAGTATTTTAAAGTAAATTATAATCATTATAACAGGTGGCCTCAAGATTGGTTGATTCAGTAATTAAATGAAATCTTCAAAAACACAAGTGTCCCTCCTTTCTTTTCTGCCATCTCACTCTGTCCTTGACTGGCACCCTTAATGGTAATGAAATGATGCTGCCCATCATATACAGACTAGACACCATCTAAAAGAATATGGGGGATAATAGATGTCCCTTTGTGTCTCCTCTTCTTAACACCAAGGAAACTTCACCCAGAAGCTACTCACCAGATTTGTCCTCACCTAATTGGCCAGAATCATATCATATATTCATCTTAATCTAATTACTGTGAAGAACATAATGGGATTTTTTTGACACTGGTAAACTTAAGATATGTCAGTCATATGAGAAGGAGTGGATACCTGGAAAAATTGGAGCTTCATGAACAATAATAAAGAAGGAAGAGGCAATTGGGACAACGATCAGCATAGTCTGCTATGTGTGGAATAATTACTTCTTCAATGTGACTACTTTATCTTTAAGGCCAATGTTCATCTTTCTCTGACCCTTTATCCATCTTTTCCCTTAGCCCCAGATCTCTTTGTCCCTTTCTTGGTTGATTTGTCTTTGCTGTTGTGCACACGTTCACTGAGTCTTCAGTTAATACCCCAAGATCTTGAATTAGAGGAAGGAGGTTATAGTTTTAATGAGGATTCCTAGCTTTGATAGTTAACCTGGAGTCATTTCAGGCTCCCTGGTGTATTCTCATCTCAGTGCCTGCTGTTTATCATGTTAACTCTTTGATAAGTTCTTCAAGGAATATTCTTGATTTGAGAATATAGAGGCCACAAGAAATAGATTAGCTAGGGCATTATAAACACTGAAATCATCCCTTAAGAATGCCACTGCCAGGTTGTTTGCTTCCCTTATCTGTCCAGTCAGAGTCTCACTCGAAACAAGTGCTTGACATTTTTCAAAAAATGATGTTCAATTTCTAGTGATCACTTCCAACTTCTTCCTCTCCCCTGGCTAGTTTTAAGATGAAAGAAATGGCAGAGTGTTTTAAAACCACAGTAGAGAGCTTGTGTTGAATGATAAGGACATATTCACCAAATATTTACTTCTCCAATGCCTTTAGAGAAAAGAAAGAGATGGCACAAGTCAAGAATTAGTTTTCTAGAAATGACAGAAAATGAACTAAACTTTGTACAGATTTAAAAATTGGTTCTAAAAGCTTAGGCTTATTTAACGTGAAAAAAGCAGTAGTTCTAAATTGCAAAGGTCCAAGACTATTAAGAAGATGCAGGAAAAATAAATAATGGGTATTAGGGTTAATCTAATTACTGTGAAGAACATAATGGGCAATGAAATAATCTGTACAACAAACCCCTATGACACAAGTTTACCTATACAACAAACCTGCACCCATACCCCTGAACTTAAAATAAGAGTTAAATAAAAAAAAAAAACAATAAATAAGATATAGTTAGGGAAATAAAGACAGATTTAGTTAGTATTTTTTGAACTTTCATTTCGTTTGAGTCTAATACAGAGTTATGTATTAGTCCATTTTCATGCTGCTGATGAAGACATACACAAGACTGGGCAATTTACAAAAGAAAGAGGTTTAATGGACTTATAGTTCCACGTGGCCGGGGAGGCCTCATAATCATGGCAGAAGGTGAAAGTCATGTCTCACATGGTGGCAGACAAGATAAGAGAACTTGTGCAGGGAAACTCCCCTTATAAAACCATCAGATGTCATGAAACTGATTCATTATTACAAGAACAGCAAGGGGAAGACTGCCCCCATGATTCAACTACATCCCACTGGGTCAATCCCACAACACCTGGGAATTGTGGGAGCTATAATTCAAGATGCGATTTGGGTGGGGACACAGCCAAACCATATCAGTTAGTAACTAGAAAATATAACGTTTTTTAAAGTCTAAATATTCTGTAATTTGTATCCTAACATTTATACCTTGCAGAAAGTTATCTTTTTCAACTTCCTCCTACAGTAATTTCCCATCATCCACTTACTTCATCTGTGCTGTAAGTGGGGTCTTAACTCACCCTTTAGCCATGTCACTTCCCACTAATACACACAAAACAGGCACCTGCCTACAAACCTGACCCCCTTCTGCTTCATCAATGGCATAATGATTCTCCCAAGTACCCAGTCCCAAGAATGTTATCTGTTTCTCAATTCTCACAACCAATTATTGACAAGTGCTAGGAATTATATCTCCAAAATGTTTCCTGCTTCCAGTTTCTCATTTCTTTCCTTTATTACTTTCTTTGTTTCCACTTCTATCATACTCAGAGTTTTGTCATAAACTCCCAGTGAGATTCTTTGCTTCTTGCTTGTTTCTTCCGATCTATCTTTCACACTACTGCCAAAATATTCTTTCTATAGGATAACTCTGATCATGACCTCTGCAGAAGCTTGAAGATCTTCTTCAATTGTTCCTCTTTGCCTGAAAAATTTGAAACCCCCAGCATGTCATCCATACTCTATTCACCAACTGCATTTACAGCCTCATCTTTCATAATTATTTCAAGCATCCTACTCTCAAGCTGTTATTCACCAATTTTATCCTCTTTGTCTTTGTTCTTTTACCAAAAACACCAACCCCATGATCTCTCCTGTCAAGATGATCCCCATCCATCAAGGCCTAGTTCAGATGCCACTTCTTCCATGAAGACTTCCTCTGTGACTTTCTGTTCCTTCTTAATTACCTGTCCAAATCCCTCCCTCCCTGACCTTGGAACTGCATCAGTGTTTCTGTTACTGTACTTAACATGACCTTTTTTTTTTTTTTTTGAGACAAGGTCATGCTCTGTCACTCAGGCTGTAGTGCATTGGTGGGAACATGGCTCACTGCAGCCTCTAACTCCTGGATTCAAACCATCTTCCTGTGTTAGCCTGCAGAGTAGCTGGGACTATAGGTGCACACTACTATGCCTGGCTAATTTTTTGATTTTTTTGTAGAGACAACGTCCCACTATGTTGCTTAGGCTGGTCTCAAGGTCCTGGGCTCAAGTGATCTTCCCACCTTAGCCTCTCAAAGTTCTAGGATTACATGTGTGAACCACTGTGCCTGGCTCATGTTCTATTTTGAATCATAGTTGGTTATGAATCTGTCTTTTTCGTGAATCAGTTACTGCCTAACAGTATATTTCACAGATAGTTTGGTAGCTGCTTTGGGTTGAATTTGGGAGCACAGGCTACATTCTATTAGCTTATTTAATGCAGAAGCCAATAGAATGTAGTGTTTTACTTTCCATAGAGCCAGGAATCAGTGCAAGCCCAATTCAGGATAAAAGTCATAACATTTCTCTTAAACCTCACTATGACTTTTTAAACATCTGTCATGGCAAGAACACCCTTTATACAATACTGCAATTTTTCCTTTTTCCTCTTACATGCTTTCTGCACCTCCTAACCTAACATTTTGATCTGATCTCCTCTCACTCATATTTTATAATTTCTATCTCATTCTGCTTATTTATACACCTCTTTCTATGCTGTGGTGGGCAACTTTGGCTTTTGTTTTGTTAGTGTTATTCTGTCTTCATTAATAGCAGGGACTATCTTTCTTTGGAGGAGGGCTAGCATTAGGATTTAGGCATGTGATCCAGTTCTGTTGAATTATATTCAAGGCCCATGGCCACAGTGATTGGCAAGAGATCCAGTTTGCTCCAGTGAGACTCCAACATGATAATAGTATTTGATGATAGGAATAAAAAGAATTCTGTCTTTGGTGGAATTGCTAAAGTGACACAATTGAAGCCTGCAGTTGACTCTCTTTAAACCTCTAAGAAGAGCTGGCATGAATGAAACTATCATAGAGAAAAATAGACCCATAAGATGGAGAGAGACCAAGTGCTGAAGACACAATTTGAGCCCCTGGATCCAGGTTTTGGATTATATAAGCCAACAAATTTCCATTTTTATTAAGTCAGTTTGAGCTGGGTTTTGTTCCCATGTGGCCAAGAGTCCCTATTCTTACATACACCAAAGATAGGCTTCCTCTTTAAGGCTACTCCTCTTAGCCTTTCTCTTTTTCATTGATCTCATAAAATTCAACTTGCCCTCTATCACCCTCAAGCCTTTTATAGAAAAAGTTAAAAAAAAGGCCAATAATGATATCTGGTACCTGTATCATATGACTTTTCTGAGGGCCTAATAAGTGTAAAATGCTTGAAATGGTACCTGTCATATTGTACCACATGAATATTTGTTATTTCCATCTCCATATTATCATCACTATTTTCATGTTACTCATTTACAATAATCAGATCACAAAATTAGAGACTTAAATCCACTGATACCTCAATTTCTATAAGCATTTACTTATAAATTGACTTTTTTGGCCAGGATATCATTCATCTCTTAGTATGTCCTGCATTGCTATTTGTCTGAATGACTTTTCTATTTGTTTGACAGTGCATTCCATTTTAAAAATGTATAATATAAAGTTTGTGTCTGTTGAGTCTCTCTTGGGAGATGCATACCCAAAAAAATCCAGAATACCATTTGTAACTATCACTGGTTCACAATATTTGTACTGTGAATCTTTATATGCCTTTTAGGTGGCTGAGAAGACTATTTCTTTCACTTTACAAATAAAGAAACGTGTAAAAATATTATTTCTCAGGGTAATATATTAATGGGAATGGAACATAAGTCTCTAGATTTCTAATGCAAGAAGTGAACAATTGCCTCCTAAATAATTTCAGCATAATTGTTTCTTAGTATAATATTGTTTTGACTTGGAGTTAAGTTCCCTGAGTTCCAGCTTTTGCTATGACATTGATTAACTGGATAATTCTGAGCAGACCATGGATCTATCGACGACAGTTTCCTTGTCTGTAAAATGAAGAGTTTATATTCTACATTTAATGCACCTTTCAACCCAAAAATTCTCTGAATTCATTTCAAAGGATGATTTATCATGAACACATTTTAGAATCATTGTTTTCTATGAGACAGAAGAGCTACAAAGAGAGACACTGAAACTCTTCCTTCAAGTGTGCAAATGATACCCAATTTGTAAGATTCACGTGGAAGAAATAAAGAGGTATAGCATGTAAAATGAAAAAGGGTTTAGATCAATTTAAAGTAAGAGTATGAAGGTGGAAACCTCGGTTCATTCTAGTGAAAAGTAAACTAATTAATCTGGGAGCTAAGACACAAATTGGGAAAAAGGTGATGAGCTGTACCATCATCCAGCACAGTAATCAGGAAGAGGGTTTGGTGACTGAGACTGAGACCACTGAAACTATCTCCTTGTGCTAGAGAAAGGTAAGGAGAGGTGCATTTACCTTTTCAAGAATTACTACTGGTGGATCTGTTAGACATCACACACTTGTCCAGAACTGGTAAGGCCTCTGAGGCAGATGAGGATTTTGCTTGAATCTCCCTTCTGAGGTACACCCAGGCTATGTATCACTTGGCAGCCATTCTGAGTCAGAGCTCTTTTCCCAAAATTAGCTCTTGGACAAACACACACAAAAGATTTATTTTTTCTGGGTCCAGGTTAATTAAATACAGCCAAAGTGAAATCAATTTTGTCTTAAGAGTGACGGGCCTGCTGCCTATCAGAAGAGCTGCAACAATTAGCTTAGACCTAACAATTGAAAACATTTATTTGACTACTGGATCACCTGTACCAGCAATTCAGTAAATTCAATATCTATATGGAAAGGTAGATAGATGTAAATATAAATTATATATATAGATTTATATATGTAGACATATAGACATATGTTTTTAGGAACAGAATTGTGTTTCCCAAAATTTATATATTGGAGTCCTAACCCCCAATGTGAATGTAGAGATAGGAACTTTATCGAAGTAATTAAATTTAAATGAGGTTGTGAGGGTAGGGCCTTAATCTGATAGGACTGGTGACCTTATAAGACAAGAGACACCAGAGAGCTCTCTCTCTCTTTTCACTTGTGCACAAAGAAGAGGCTCTGTGAGGACATAGCAAGAAGTCAGATGTCTATAAGCAAGAAAGAGAACCTTCCACAAGAAACCAACCCGATGGTACCTTGATCTAGGACTCCTAGGTTCCAGAACTGTGAGAAAATAAATGTCTGTTGTTTAGGCCACCCCATCTATGGTATCTTGTTATGGCAGTCTCCGTAGACTAATTCATCTATACATCCCTATCTGTCTATGTTTCTTGTCTTAGCTCATTTTTTGCTGCTCTAACAGAATAACACAGATGAAGACATTTATAAAGAATGAAAATGTATTTCTCATAGTTCTGGATGCTGGGAAGTCTAAGACCAAGGCACTAGCATCTGGTGAGGGTCTTCTTGCTGCATCCTCATATGGCAGAAGGAGGAAGGCAAAAGGGGACAATGCTATTTCCTCACATGGCAAAAGAGCAAACCCACTCCTGCAAGCCCTTTTTCTAAAAAATAAAAAATAATCCATTGTCAACAAAGATGATATATACAACAGGAAAATAAATAACAAGGAAAGAGGGAGTGAATGAATCCTCCCAGAGGGCTGCTTCCACCCTCTTTAGAGATGGAGCAGGAAGAGGTAATGGAGACTTACTAGTTTAAGAACCTGAACAAGCTGGGAAGGAGGAATGTCCCCTGAGGTAGTAGGACTCAGTTCAAACCCCGTTATGACCACCTATTTTGTAAGGCACTGTGCCAGGGGATGGTGGTGTAGAATTAGCCCATTCATGGAGAGTTTGCCCTCATGACCTAAACACTTCCCATTAGGCCTCGCCTCCCAACACTGTTGCACTAGGGTTTAAGGTGCCAACACATGAATTTTGTGGACACATTTAGGCTATAACAACTTTATATATACATATATGGCTACATTTTCTTATGCAATTGAAAATTTTACTCAACCGATTTTCTTTGCCTATTGTCTACCCAGTTTTTCTATATTTAGTGCCTCACAGTGAAGTGTAATCTCATATGGGTTTTTAATTCCAAAATAAAAAACACAAATATGAAACGAAGAGTATCTGATAATTCAATTTGCTGTCACTATGTTAAGTGGTTCTCATTCTACAGGTTAATATTAGAATCACCTAGGAAGCTTTTTTAAGCTTTCAAACTAGACTCACTCTTTTGGGCAGTTTATCAGAACCTTTAGAAGGGAGAAGTGAAATGGGATATGACTTTGAAATAGATAAACTGACAGTGTCTTCCCAGAATGTCTGCTCCCTTCTCCCCTAACTTCAGGAGGAGAATCATTCCACCAACATGCTGGTATTGCCAGATCATAATCACTGGAGGCTTGTTACCTGTCACTTAAATGACCGCTCCAGCAATATTTCTTGAGTTCAGGTGTATGGTCTCAAATTTTATGTTTCTATAACCTGGTCCAGTGCTGTAAAAGGTGAGCAGCAATTTCTTGGGTGTGGAACAAATTCTTTAGACTTGTCCTGGTATCACCTTTTCTCAGAGCCTGACAGAATTATCCTGAATTGAGAGGATTAATAGTGTCACATGTGTTAGAACAGCACTTTCTAGACATGGTCACTTGCTCATGTCACCTGTATTGTCACCTTCTGTCTGTTTTTACACCCGCTCTACTACAGTCTATGCTCATCATAGCAGCAAGGATGATCCTTTAAAAGATCTGCAATGACTCTCCATTTTACTCAGAGTAAAAGCTACAGTCCCTACATTGTCCTATAAATAGAGTGACCCTGTGTTCCAGTTTTCAGGGACAGCCCTGGTTTATGCATGCTGTTTTGGTGTAATTCTTAAATGTGTCCTATCTTATTCTAATAAGTGTCTCAGATTGTTTGATGAGTTGTATGATCATCCACTTAGAAGGCCCTACATGGTCTGGTTCCCCATAATCTCTCTGGCCTCTTTCTTTCTTTTCTCTGCTACTCTGGCCACCTTATTGCTCCTTCCACACAACAGGCATTCCTGCCTGGGACTTCTGCCCTAATTCTTCCCTCTACATGGGCTACTCTTCCCAGATATCTACTTTGTTCTCTCTCAACTTCTCCAAATCTGCTCAAATCTCACCTTCTCAAAGAAGCCAATGCTGACCATCTGCTTAATACTTGTAGAATGACTATCAAATATTTTTCTTCAAATTGTTACCTTTTTAGCCTTCAATATCTACTTCAATTTTAATCTTAACAAAATATCGGTTAAAATGTGGGCATGACATATTATTTTTTAATATACAATTTTAATGTTTACAATAAAGTAGATATGTTAAAAGAAAAATATTTTGTGTGCCATGTAAAATTATCTCATGACCACCAGTAGTATGCACATTGGATTTTATGAAACAGTCAATGAAGGTTTCATGAAAACTCTGCTATACATGATTCTGAGACCCACAAGCACTGCAGTTACGCTGGAATGTCCTACAATCCCCACAAAATGTGTAGTAGGTTTCAGTTTATTATTTGCGATTGCATGTCTCCCAGATCTTCCTAGCAAGCATATTATATCTTATTGGGCCCCAAAAGAACACATTGTAGTACATTTTAATAGATGCTCTTGCCCTATATGGGAGTTTGTTATGTCATGAGTCTTCAGTCTTTCAAAATTCAAGGGTTTTATTCTAGCTACTAGGTGATTTGATTATTTATTATTTGCTTGGCCCAAACACCAACATTTTATCTGGCTTCTGTTTTTATTGTTGAATCAGCCAATCAATGTTAATTAATTAAGCTATCTGATCCGCTTGTAGATTTTTATGCTACAAGGTTCAAATTTAAAAACTAATCTAGACCTCATAAAATTAAAAATAGTAGATTTGGGAAATTCAAAGTTATGTGTATGAATCCACTTGAAATAAAAATGAAGAAAATAAGGAATGAATACTTCATGGTATTAAAAAACAGGAGTGAACTGCATTGTAGAAAAGAAAGTAATGGAACTGGTTTTCACCCATTTGAGTTAATTCTAATTCTAATTTGAATAAGAATTGCCACTTAGAAAGCTAAAATGATCTATAAGTAAGTTTTTCCCCCTAAATCATGGTAGTAGGTGCACTTTGAGCAAGACGTTTTGATTGTAACAATACAGAAAGAAATTGCATGATAAGAAGAGGTTTGTCTAAATTTATTAGAAACACATTTTCTTATCTAGGTTCACTGTAAATGTTTAAAGAAATAGGCTGTACTAGAAATGCCCCAAATCTCTAATATGTTGTTTTTAATTAGCACACTTTTTTTTTTAGTAATTACACAACTATCACTATGATAGCTAAGAATGTGAAATGTATTTTAACATTGTTATTCAGGATAAAATAAGCATACATAAAATGTTATAAAATACGAAGGATCTAATAATAATCCTGATGAGGTTCCACTATTTCCAATTACAATTCAATAATCTACTTTGTGCTAAAACAGCAGAGTAAAAGAAAATCAGTACTCCTTTATTAATGACAAATGAAGATATACTGTACACAGAAACTATAAAGCTCTGATAAAAACAACACAATAGCATTAAATATTTTAAGGTATCAAAGCCACATTTGAGGACATTTATTATCTTGTCTGTGTAACATCTCTATCTTTGGAGGACCAGCTCTTCCTACCTTTGAAAAACTCTCTCTCACTTTCACCCTTCTGAGTCCCACTATTGCTATCACCATGTGGTCTAAATTGGAGCTTCCCTTATTCCTAGGTGGCACTTCCTCCCTGACTTTAGTAATGAGGCAGAGGCAAATACATGAATTGTCCATTTGGAGGAGGTTTTAAACTAAGGTTGGGACAAGAGAGAATCAAGAATGGTAAAATAGAATTTCTTCCTTCTGGTGGTAAATCTAGGTTGATCTGAACCCAGAGCCAGCTGCCAACATTCAAGTATTCAACAGCATGGAACTTGCCCTAGGAGAAACTAAGTGATAGACAACATACAGAAAGAAGAAGCGATGAGAGAGCAAAAGATGGTATATGAGCCCCTTGTTACAGCTACCATTGTCCTCTCCTTTGTGAGTTAATGATGTCTCTATTTCTGCCCAAGTTAGTTCAAACTGAGCTTCTTCACTTGAAATTAAGTCCTAATATACATCCTGAATTGCTATTTAGAAATCGTGTGTGTATGTATGTGTATTCATGGGTGTGTACAAGTAAATTCCCCCAAGTGGGAGCATGATTGATTAAAGTGATTCTAGTCTCTTTATTTACTTGAAATTTCAAATCAGATTTTGGATAATCAAGAAAAAGTGGCTTAATATCTCTGTCGTGCAAGGAAATCCAGTATAACAAGTGTGCTAATAAAATATTTATTTCTCTTGCAAAAAAAAACTTCTGATCTTCAGTCAATGACCCATCTATCCAAATTCCAAAAATAACAAAAGCATTAGATAATAACTACACTCTTTGTAAGGGAATTTGATGTATCTCTCTTTCCATGGAATGATGAGTAGAAAGGTTATCCTTATTTACTGTGTTGGGACCTGAAAATGTTCCTCCCAACATTTTCCCAACATAAGGAAGTGAAAGTCTCATAAGTAAGGTCAGCAGCAGGTCTTGACCTCTCATTTACAGACTTTTATAACAGCTCTTTAAGTGCATGCGCTGTTTTGTATGAGAGCAAGGATTGTGCATATTTTATTTGTGTGGCTATAGGTCTTATCACACTATATGCTTCCAGTAGCTAGTAAAAAATACTTGTTAAATTAAAGAATGACTGGAAGATTGAAAGATCCTGGACAACTCATTTTCTCTTAAAAATAATTTAAATCCTCTCATTCTATGGCCTCTAATTGCATTTGCATTTCTTCTTTAGGAGGCACAGGTATTATATAGTCTATACATGGTACAAATATACTTTTTCTGGGTTTTGTTGTGCTGCTTCCTTCTTGCTATTGAAAAATCAAAACAAAAAAGAAAAGAAAGAAAAACAACAAAAAAGGAAAGGAGTGCTTTGCACTGTGGGTTCATTTACAGTCTCTCTGTGTGCTAGAAGGAGACACCAAGTCATGAGACTGATGTATTGGCAAGAGCTGCTGCCAGATGTTGACCATGACAGGTGCATAATAAAAATGCTCTTTGTGGCTTTCCCTCAGAATTCTAAATATATTTGGAAATAAGGAAAACATCTGCTCATTACTTCTTTCATTGACAGGCTACTATAGCTTTTTAAACTGTGATTTTAAAAATATTGGGGGCATTATTTTTGTGACATTGTAAATGCTTTATCTAAATGTTCTTCACAAGCAAAATGCAAAATTCTAGCACACGCTTTTATGCCTTTTCACTTACTAAATGGCTGCATTGTTTCTGCCATTCCTGCCCATCTGTATTTTGGTTCAGAGCAAAGCCACAAATACTTAACACAAGTGGAACAACCCTATTTATTATGATTTCAAGATTGCAAAATTGTGCTGCAACCAGAGTCACCATATGATTAGCATTCTTTTTTCAACAGCCTGACATGCAGTTACTGTGACTTGATACACAGTTCTTGGTAGTCAAATTAAGGATAGGTAGCAGTGCCCTATGAAAAGTCTTATATTTGGAATCAGTGGATTTGCTATAACCCTCAGTGGTGATCAGTAAACAAGCACCATGACAAGCTTAAAGGATAAGAAGTTTCTCAATCTATAAAGCTTTGAAATCTGTAAGGAAGAGCATATGGAAAGAAGTTCACAGCAATTTCTTTTTTCTTTTTCTTTTTTGTTTTGTTTTGTTTTGTTCTGAGATGGACTCTCACTCTGTCACCCAGGCTGGAGTGCAGTGGTAGGATCTCGGCTTGCTGCAACCTCCGCCTCCTGGATTCAAACGATTCTCTTGACTCAGCCTCCTGAGTAGCTGGGATTACAGGTGCCTGCCACCATGCCTGGCTAATTTTTGTATTTTTAGTAGAGTTGGGGTTTCACCATTTTGGCCAGGCTGGTCTCGAACTCCTGACCTCAAGTTACCTGCCTGCCTTGGCCTCCCAAAGTGAAATTACAGGCGGGAGCCACCGCGTCTGGCCTGCAGCAATTTCTAATGGCATATGAGCCCAGTTTGTCCAATGAAATAAATGAATAAATAGAGCTTTATCTTAGAATTCATAGTGAATGGACAAGTGCAGAAGAGTAAGTTACGGATCCCTTATGGATGGTGGTACTGTAGCAGGTGCGATCTGAGTCTGGGGCTGAAGTAGGAGAGAAAGGGAGAGTATCATGGTGAGAGGAAATGGATTCCATCATATGTAACAGAGGAAACCCCCAGGCATCTCTCACATTTTCAAGACAACCAATATTCATATAATCCCCAAAGTCCAATGCTATACTCCCTTTCTTTAGCCTCAACAGAACATTACAGGTGGTCAGGAAAGCTTTTGGTTAGAGAAAACTTTATCCTGCATTTCAGATCATAAGGAAATGATTATTAAGGGTTATGGGAAGTACATATTATTTATTTCAGGTTATTAGTTCTTAACCTGAGGATCATGTAGAAAAGTCTGGGGCATTTAAAATTAGGAGAAAAAGAGTCTGTAACAAAGGTGGTAAGATTATGAACTATGGAAACAGCTTGAATTGGCCTCCTTTGTATTTTTTAATCCTTCCTTTCCCCATATTGGTATGTGCTGCAAAATCTGTAATTGACGCCAAGTCAAGGACCCTTAGGCTGAACTCTAGGTTGGGCTTTATGAGTTGTGAATCCCCTGATAACACATTCAGAAGTTGGAATGAATGGCTACGTGTGTTGTTGAGCATACTTCCTTTCATAGCCTTCAGCAAATCATTAGAAATAATCCAAAAGAAAAAAAAAAAGGAAATGAAAACAATTGTTTTGGTATTTTTAAAATGCCTATCACTTTTATGTCTTTAGCAGTAAAGTAACTTTGTAAATTTCCCTTTTTCCTTGATGCTTTCTACTAAAGTTGCTCTCATGAAAGAACTTCATATTTGTCATTAACGTTTTAGTATGAACACTCATATGTTACTTCCTAGGAATAGTTACTCTTTTTTCTTTTCATTTCTTATTGTGGAGCTAAGTATGTTATTGCCTCCTTAATGGCTATAAGCTTTAGGAAGTTAGAGAAGTGTTGATTTGGGTAGGAGAATTTTCTAGATTGGTTGAAATGATACAGCCACATTCTAGGAGAACATAGAACTCATAAAACATGTACAACCTTTTTTTTTCTAGGGAGCTGGAAAGCATCTTGATGTTGTGAAAAAGAACTGGACTTGGAACTGGCCACCTTTGAGTTTATTTCCTGGCTCCATCGATTATTAGTGGTGTGACTATGGGGAATATACTTAATCTCTTTGAGCTCCAGTGGCATCATCTATAAAGTGTCAGCTAACAACACCTCTATTACAGGGTTGTGAGGGTTAGTAGTCATTTATACAGTGTGCTTTAACTCTCAATAGATGGTTGCTACAATGGGTGAAAATAACACAGAGGAAACAATGTGGTAAGAAAAAGTAAAGGCAGCAATAGTGATAGTAGTAAGCTTTAATGAGTGTTTTACATGTATTGTCTTGTTTAAACTCCAGAATATCTCAATTATTGCCCCATTTTAGTTTTTATTTTTATTTATTTATTTATTTTTAGGCAGATTCTTGCTCTGTCACCCAGGCTGGAGTGTAGTGGCATGATCTCGGCTCACTGCAACCTCCGCCTTCCTGGTTCAAGTGATTCTCTTGCCTAAGACTCTTGAGTAGCTGGAATTACAGACATGCACCACCACGCCCGGCTAATTTTTGTAGTTTTGGTAGAGACAGGGTTTCACCATGTTGGCCAGGCAGGTCTCGAACTCCTGACCTCAAGTGATCCTCCTGCCTCGGCCTCCCAAAGTGCTGAGATTACAGGCCTGAGCCACCACACCCAGCCTTATTGCCCCCATTTTAATAAAGAATTGAGGCAAAAGTGGCTCAGTAACTTGCTCAGGGCTATTCAGTTAGCATTGGTGGAGCAGGGATGTCAGTGAGCAGTCTCCAGAGCTTCTCTCAATCCCTCGTTCACACCACTCCTCCTTATGACAACAGACATGGGTGTGAGGGGTACAAGTTTGGGAATCCAGTTTTGATATTTGGTTCTGTACTTTTGTGATGTCTAGAAATGTAAATCTGTAGAATATCATTATTATGTTCAACATGATCTTACCCATAAGTCTTTCCCAGATATTAAAACAAAATTTTCCCTCCATATTTGCTTTTCAGGTTAGTAAACAAACAAAACTTATTTGAAGTCTATTATGTCCTAGGCATTGTACTCACCTCATTAGCCTTGAAGAGCTTAAAATCTAGAGGAAGAAACAAATGCACAAACAGATAATTTTAATATAAATAAGGTAAGAGGTAAAACACAGGTGTATCTGGGGTGCTGTGGTAAATAAAGAAGGAGGCCTTAAACCAGCCTGGAAACACAGGGGTGCTTCCTAGAAAAGATGACACGTAGTTAGTAGTTAGCCTTGATGGGTAAGTAGGAACCAGCCAGGCCAAGGAGCATGAAGAAGGCGCTACCATCAGATGGAACAGCAAAAGCAAAAGCATGGAGGCAGAAAGCAGCAGGGGCATGGGAGGTGAGGGGGGTACACGGTGTCAGAAGTTGGGCTTTGCCAGATGCTGATGGACATAGGGCAGAGATGTGACCAGAGCAGGCACATAGGGTTCAGGGCTTGGACTGCCATGCCCCGGCCCCCATTGTAGCCTGGTTGATTGGCTGTCATTGTGTAGATAATGGGAACTCAAAATATTAAGAATGACTGAAACGGTCAGCCCTCCATGTAGCTCCACTGTGAAAAATGGAGAGGGGAAGGGAACAAAATTCATCTCTTTAATGCCCTTTTATTATTATTAGGTTTGAAAAGGGAAAGTTTATTAGAAAGGAAGAAGGCTGCAGAAGAGTGCAGTGGGGCACCTCCGTGAGAGGACTGAATGTGCCGCCGTGGATTTTTCCTTAAGGGTATTTATCCACCTTAAGCTGGGAGCTTACAGTTGTAAAATGAGTTTCAGCATGGCATTCCGGAGATGTATAGACATGTTAGTTACTTATAAAAGTTGAAAGAGGCCTGGAACCAGATGCCAATGAAGTGGTCTTTTCTCCCTTCTAAATTCCTCAGAGAAGGAGTTTTTGTCTCCAGGGACTGTTCAATGGTTACCAGGTGATTTTTGCTCTCCTCATTTTCCCCCTGGCAAATATTTTGGTCAAATCTTTGACCCTTTATAACCCCCCATGCTTATGTCTACCTGCTGCCTATTGGGTTCTCAAGAAAGACAAAATGCCCACAATTAAGAGGGGCATTGAGTTTGTCTGGCTACTTCCTTCTGAAAGGGGATATTGAAGGGACAGGTTGTGTTTTTCCCTTTCTTGCTCTCTGTCATAAAGGGAATGAAGGTTCTTGAAACCACGTTCATGGAGGGGAGACCGGATTCCATCAAGAGGCCCCATGTAAGTGGAAGTTGCCATTGCGGGATGGTATTGGGATTGCATAGCCATCTGTAGGTGGCATCTTTGTAATCTGGAAGATATAAATCTAATGAGGGTGTTAAAAAGGCAGGGACTGAATATTAAAAGAAGAATAACAAGGAACAAAGGCCTAAGGAATGGGAGAAGCCAAGTGATTTTTGGAAACCAATCAGTAAAAGTTTTGGTCCTGTCTTGGTTACTTTGGGAAAGTGTGTGCAGCCATTTGGCTGGTTTGAAAATTTATATGGCAGCCAGGTGCGTTGGCTCATGCCTGTAATCCTAGCACTTTGGGAGGCTGAAACTGGTGGATCACAAGGTCAGGAGATTGAGACCATCCTGGCTAACATGGTGAAGCCCCGTCTCTACTCAAAATACAAAGGCTGAGTCAGGAGAATGGCATGAACCTGGGAGGCAGAGCTTGCAGTGAGCTGAGATCGCACCACTGCACTCCAGCCTGGTTGACAGAGCAAGACTCCGTCTCAAAAAAAAAAAAAAAAGAAAAAAATTTATATGGCTAGAAGGTGAGGGCTTAGCTGTAATTTAGCTTGTAATTTTGTGAGTAAGTCATGACCTAATAATGGAACAGGACAGCTTGGCAGGACTAAAAGGAGTGGGTAAAGGAATAACCGTCCATTTCCCAAGGGAGCAGTGGTGTGAAACAGCCTCATTGGGGTTTTCCATCAATACCGGTGAGGAAAATGGAGGACTGGCACATTGGGCCATAATAAACATTTAAAACTGAACCCTCTATCTGTAAGGAACATTACCTCTTGTTAAGCCACAATCCGATTTACCTCATCTATAAAGGATCATCTATACAGATGGAAAAGATAGGGGCCTAGATGGCCTCAAAGCCCCATCACTCATCTAGAGGATGACTTTCAGAGGCTTAATCATAATCCAGGAATAGAGGTGTTTGTCCTTGCCCTTGCCCTCACCCTTGTCCTCATTCTGCAGTACCCCCTTGTTGGGTAGCTTGACAAGGTGGTGGCTGGGACTGTCCAGAAAGAAGTGGTGCCTCAACCCCTCCCCCGCCATGAGGAAGAGAGGGACACTCACTCTTCAAATGATCCTCTTGTTTGCAATGAGGACAGGGTCCCTGGGGCAGCTTGTAACCTGGAGATTTGGGACATTCTCTACTCCAGTGTCCTGGATTTCTGCAGTGATGACAGACCCTTGTTCTGTTAGTATTATGGGGTCTAGCCTTGGGGTTACTAGCTAACAAAAAAGAATGTTCCAATGCTGTTGCCATGTAATTAGCTGGCGATGGCATTTTTCCTCTTCCCATTGAGCTTTTTAAATTTTTGTTGTTTCTTCCAGGTTATGGAAGACCTTAAAAGCCATATTTAACAAAGTAGAAAAGGGAGTTTGTGGGCCTTGCTCTAATTTGGGTTTTTTTTGCCTAGTATCTGGGGAAGCCTGACTTATAAAATGTATGACCAGAGTGGATTGGCCTTCAGGGCTTTCAGGGTCTAAATCTGTGTATTTGTGGATGACCTCCACCAGTCTAGGTTGGAAAAGGGCAGGATTATCAGATGGCTCCTGGGTGACTTCTCATAATTTAGAAAAGTTAACAGATTTTGTTACAGCCTTTTTCACTTCTTCCAACAAGCAGGTTTATTTGATCTTGTCTGCTCCTGCCTCTGGGTAGGCATTGGCGGCCTGGTATTGCCGATTGGGTTCTGTGTCAAGCACAGCTTCTGCCCCAGCTCTGTTATCGTTGGGATTACGAGCATGAGCTTTGTCTGCCCAAGCTCAATCTAAAGACCATGTGCATGATTTTTCTTCATGGGAACAGCAAGTAATTAATACTATGAATTAAATAGTCAAATAGTTAAATTCATGCCAAGTTAAATTGGAGGCAATAGTTAAAGCCCAAAATTCTTGAATGATCCTGGAGGGACCCTGGCCAAAAGAACCCAGTTTGGATTGAATTTGCAAAATATCAGACATTGGAAAATGGATATGAACTCAAATTGTTCCCGAATGCCCATTTGCCACCTTGAGGAGAGGCAAAACATTTTTGGGATTTTCTGAGGACTCTGTACTACTAGTGGCATATGTGACTCCTCTGTGAATACGTGAGGCGGGTAAAGTATCTGGACAGGGAGGTTGATTGGGGGATGATGGAGCAGATGGAAAGGGTGTAGGTGAAGCAGGAGCAGGCTGAGGAGACTGTGACAGGTAAAAGGAAGGATGATCTAAGACATCAGAATCGGGGAGAGAGGAAGTTGCTTGGAAGCATACCACGACAATTTTTACGTAACTTTGGGTTTTGGGATAAAGCCCAAAAGACCAGAACATAAGGCACCTCTGAATACAAACGAAAATTATACACTTCTTTCGAGAGTCTGTGGGTCAGAATAAGACCATTTTTTAAGAATGCAATCCAAGGGTGAGTAGGAATGAATTGAAGAATGAATTGAACCCATGTTAGGTTTAGGTAAGGGACTACAAGATTCGTGAGGCGTCCCTGAGGAATTTGGACCTCACTTTTCCCTTTGGCGCACTCTGTTCAGGGGCGTTCCATCATGGATAGAGGGCCTGCTGCCCTTGCCTGGATGACCAGAACAGGTGTGCCCTGGTATGAGTGGTCAGCTCAAACCTAATGTAAACGGCAACTCACCGTTGCTTAGTATGTGGTACCTGTGATGAAACTGAATCCAAGAGTGGGTCCACAACCAGTGGAGTGTGTCTCTGCAGAGTTGAGATCGCTGCCACTCGTTTCCAAGGCACGGTTTACAGAGCATTAAAGTGAGTGGACTTGCCACCCTGAGGGGCCATAGCAAATTCGCTCTTTTGTGTTGGCCTTCAGGTAACACCGGGGAGTGCCCTCGGCCAAAAACCCTCAACTGCCAAAGAGTACTCAAGCTGGCTCACTGGCAGTTCGAAAATACAAAAGAACCCTGGCCAATCTCTCACCTCTAAGAACAGCGACAGACAGGTATCCCTTCTCCAGGGCTTCAGCATCCCACCAAAGAGTGGCCTCAGCCAGGGATCTTCAGTTACCACGAGTGAAGAACCAGACCATCACACCTGTAATCCCAGCACTTTGGGAGGCCGAGGCGGGCGGATCATGAGGTCAGGCGTTTGAGACCAGCCCCAGCCTGACCAACAGGGTGAAATCATGTCTCTACTAAAAATACAAAAATTAGCCCGGCGTGGTGGCGGGTGCCTGTGGTCCCAGCTACTGGAGAGGCTGAGGCAGGAGAATGGCGTGAACTTGGGAGGCGGAGCTTGCAGTGAGCCGAGACTGCGCTACTGCACTCCAGCCTGGGCGACAGAGCGAGACTCCATCTCAAAAAAAAAAAAAAAAAAAAAAAACCAGACCACTGAGGGAACAAATCCCAGTAAAGTCCCCATATGGGCCTCCAAGATGCCAGGCAAGGCGTCAGAGCCCTGGCATTGGAAAGTTGTTGACTTGTGGATTGGTAAAAAGAATTTACTGACAACAATATGGGTTTGAAAAGTGGAAGTTTATTAGAAACGAAGAACGCTGCACAAGGGTGCAGTGGGGCACCTCAGTGAGACGACTGAATGTGCCCTAATGCCCTTTTCTTAACCAACATCCTATGTGGAAGCTTTTAATTCACTCATATTTCTCCTTTCTTTTTCTCCTTGCTTTTGTATTTACAACCCAATGGGGAGATGAGAATTTAATAACTAAATGCAGTAACTTGTGATAGCTTCAGCCCCTTCTTCTATACTTTTTTCAGTCCTTCATCTATATGTCTACTCAGATGTATTCGAACTTCCATTTTGTAGTTATGTCTAGGTGAGTCTTATTCTATCACTAGCCCTAGAGATCTGGCTTATGTAAACTTCTGGGCTTTGTCGGATATTGTGCTGGAGTGCTTCCAGAAGTGGAATAAGAATTCCCAAATCCCAAATCTGAAAATTGTCTGCATTGTTCTTAGTAAAGCCCAGGAAAATATTAGAGCCAAAAAACTTAGGTAGGAGACTCATATGAGGAGATAAGAGGGAATGTGCTTTTCTCGAATAGAAAGCATGGGTTCCCTGGAGTGGAGAGGGTAAGTGGATCAATTTATACGTATGCTTCATAGTTCGCCTCTTAATCACCTTTCTAAATTATACAGGGCACACATGGAAACTCGTCCCACTTGCACAGCTTAATTCTGCATGGTAGCCCTCCTAGTGGTTCTTAAGGGAGATGAAGGGCACAATATAAACCAGCTCTGGGCCTTTCCCAAACACAGAATTTTCTAAGTCCTCTGATACTTTCCTTTTACCCACTCCTGTACACTTGCCTGCCTTGAAAGTTACTGCCAAAATGAGTTGCAATTACTGATGGAAGTATGCCACACCCCACAGGCATATCTTGGTAAATAAAAGGTTGAGAGCAACTGTAGGCATCCTCTGGTGGTGTATGCTGTGGTGCACAGGGAAACCTAAAAGAAACCTGGCATGATTGTACAAAGTTGACTGCCATGTTTTTCCTGGTTCCCCACTGTGAGGTAGCTGTGTTTTCTTTTTCTGACAAAGAAATAATGACTTACAGTGTCATAAATCAAAGGCTGTTCTCTTACTTTTACTAGTTCCTAGAAGGCAGAGACTCTGTCTTATTTATCTTGTTCCCACTGCCTTGCACAATGTCTGGTGCAGAGCACTTGCCCAACAAATGTAGTACAAAATGAATGAGAAATGATCTTGGTAGGGCAATGAACAGGCAAAGAGTTGATAAACTTCCAATTGTTCAAAGCACTATGTTTTCCTACCAAAATATTTGAAGTGGGCCTTTTACACATTAAGCATTTGGCTTATTTGGTAATTATTATTCTGTTACCTCACATTTAGGAAACCCTAGCATTATGAATAAAACTAATTTGAGACCTTTGAGCAACTGTTGATTTTGAAATACTTTTCTTTCCTATAACAAACAATACTTTTTAGGGCACATTTTTCCCATGAGTTTTAAAAATCTATCTTGATGAACTAAACAACAATAATTTGACAGTGAAGACATTTAAATTATGCACTTTAGTGTAATTCCCAGAGCTAGAGAAGACAGGCCACTGTGATTGAAGCAATGGATTGAATCTCCGCTGCCAGATGACAGTTGAAATATAATGGGCTTACAGCCGTCAGCCACAGCTAGAGGTTTATATGCAAAGAGTAAAGCTTTTCAGTGATGGAAAATGGACAGCGGGGTGGTTACTTGAAATTCTTGCATTGTTCCTCATAGCTTATAAAGGATATGGGAAAACTCCATCCATGCAAATTCTGTTTAGGATAGTATTTGTAATGGAGCTGCGTAAACATACTTCTTGCATCCTGGTACTATTGCTCTTTTCTGTATATGTTGTGTGCGATTTTTAAACACATACATCTGAAATAAGGACCAGCATTATATTTCTCAATCTATGATGTTTATATGATTTTGCTCTAATTGTTCTTGAAAAACACAACAATCAGTGACAAATGACTTCCCATGTCCCCAAGGCTCTTAAGCAGGGGATTTCCAAATTTTCTGTAATGACCAATTTGGTTTTTCTTGTTGTGCTGTGTGTAACAATTGGTTCAGGGCAAAAGTATTTTGATTTTTCTACCTCATGTCCGAATAGCCTTAAAATAATATAATACTTGATAGGATGAAGCTATTCTCCATGTTTCTATAAGTTCTGTTAGAGAATGCATCTGGGTCTATCCAACCATGTTCAATGTTTTCAAATGCCAAACGAGGGCTTCAGAAGAACCCCTTGAGGAAGGAGAGATGACATTTGCCATGCTCTGTTAATATCAACTCAGGAAGAATGTATCTGGCAACACATTTATCCTGATAAACATGATGATAGAGAATTTTTTTGTTTCAGCATTGGCAGCATATATTTACTGCTACATCTGTATATGGGCTGTCAGGTCGCATAAAGAAGCCATAACAGAAGACAGTTGCAGGGAATAGGTTATGTAATGAGATCAAGCCAGTGAAAGTCTGGGTTCCAACTGTAATATTACAGTGTGAAGAGTCCACTTATCTGCCCAAGTCAAGGATATTTTCTTCTCTTTTTGGTCACTGTTCATGAAACTACATTGTTATCCGCTTCAGCGGTTCAATGAGCCAATAGAAAAATGAATAAAATGTATAAAAATGGGAGGTAAAGAAGAAAGACTTCAGGCTATAGAATTTATGGCTGGATAACTTAAGATTTTTATGCAGGTAAATTTCCTATACAGGAAAAAAATGCACCGAGTCTTGAGCCATTCAGGAATGAATATGCTGTTCTAAGTTTATGATGTTCACAAAATCCTATAGTATTGTAACTCTCATTCTCACAAATACAGGACACTAGTCTTTAAAACAGCCTGAAAAAATCATTCAAATGAGGGAGATATCAAAACCTATTGAAGCAGGGATTTTTTAAGTGTAAGTTAGTAGGTTTTCAATCACTCTAGTTTCACAATTCGACACTATTAAGGCTGATATATAGGTGCTTGCCAGCACAGCTACCATTAAGAATCTATCAGTGTTTCCATTATATATCCCATTTTTCAGGGGTTAATAACTTGGTCATAAAAATTCACTGTAGGCTAAAATCAAGTCTTGAAGGGAAATCTTTTTTCTTAGTCCCAACAGAAGAGTTTGCTCATGTTCCTGAGACTTAAGATGGTCAGAAATCAGAAAAGGTAGCATATTTGTATTATTCAGGGTTCTCTAGAGAAACAAATAATGGGATAGGTACATAAATAGACAAACAGATAGAAAAAGATTTATTATGAGGAATTGGCTTACACAAGTATGGAGGCTAAGTTCCAGAATCTGCTGTCTTGTCTGTAAGCTGGAGGCCAAGAAAGCCAGTGGTATAGGTCTGGTCCAAAACCAGAGGCCTCAGAACAAGGGGAGCCAATGGTATAAGTCCCAGTTTGAGTCTGAAGATCCAAAAACCAGGAGCACTGATGTCTGAGGGCAGGAGAAAATGAATGTCCCAGTTTAAGGACAGAGAGCACATTTGCCCTTCCTCTGCCATTTTGCTAATTCTCATTCTCAACAGATTAGATTGGATGGTGCCCACCTGCATTAGAAGAAGTTGATTCTTCTAACATGATCAACATTTGGGCTTTGCTCTGTGGAGAAAGAGCAAGGAGTGTTCATTCCATACTTAGGTCTGAGTCAGAGCTGTACATACATCCTACAGAAAATAAGCTCTGAGCTCCTTTTCCTTATCACTCTCTGTAAAACATTCTGCACAGAAACATTCTAAAATTTGCTCTATAAATTGGGAAGGCTGGAAGTTCTTTACGTTGTGGCTGAAGTGAGGAAATCAATCTATCAGCTCATACATTTTTGACTAATCAGCAAAATATTTACTGTCTTTTCCTATATTTATCAAATGCATAGTAACTCTAAAGGCATATCAATGTAATACCTAGTAAGGAATTAAACAATTAAAGAGTTCCAATTTTCTTATGCTCAAGATCTTTTAGAACTAGCTTTAATTTCTTTCAGGGCCTAGCTCTCTGGGCACATTCTGATAGGCAAGACTAGTCTACTTTTGGACCAAAGTATTTTTCTGCAATTGTGGAATACTGAAAATTCTTCTTCTCTTTTCTGGGGAGAAAAACAGTCAACCTACCCTTTATTATAGGCCACTGTACTCTTTAAGATGTTGTGGAGCTACTTTCCATGCAGGCTTAAAGGCATTGAGTAGAAGAAAAATAAAAAGCACTCAGTTTTAACTGTGAGAAATCAGGACGGAAGAATTCTAAACATTATGGATGATTTTGTCAAATTTAGTAGAAGAATTAAGAGATGCTGACACATACGATTTCTAGAAGCATAAACATTTCAGTTCCACTCCACGCTTTCCATTGGCGTGAATGAAATTTTGATCTGTGTATTCTCACTATGTCCTCCTACTAGTGCCTCATCCTGATGTATGGATTTATTTTTCTGCATATCTGATGTTGCCATGCCTCTTAGACACTTCCTAGCTAACATGGCAAGCCTCCCTCAAGTGTCACTGAGGGATCTGGTGTGCCTTGCTGCCCCCTACTGGTGACCAAAAACTGTTAAGCTAGGGGCTCCAATGCAATTTTAGACTTTTTTTTTTGTTAATTAATGCCAGCATCTGAGAGGCACTGCTTACAGGACCTTTACTATAAAGTTGTTTTTAATAAAAGTAACTATTATATAGTGATTTTTATTATTTTAAAATAAGTGGTTTTGTTTTAAAAATATTTATTTTGACTTTGTTTTTCATTCTAAATTTATAAGGAATTTATTTAGTTCTTTTTATGGTCTTTTTCTAAGATTGCCACGACATTGCCGAAAGTGCAAGGCAAAAGTTTCCACTAGAATTGTGCAAATGTTTTATTTCTTTGCACTATTAAAACAAAAAATTGACTTCTTATGGCTTTGAATACAGTTCGTTCTCTAAATTGAAAACGTGTCTATTGGATTTGCATATTGCTTCCTTGAATCAGGCTTTTAAAAATTTTTTTAAAGATTTTAGTGATGTATTAGTAGGCTTGGGCTACCATAACAAAATATCACAGACTAGAGCCTAAGTAGCTTAAAAAACAGAAATTTATTTTCTGACAGTTCTGAAGGCTAAAAGTTCCCACATCAAGGATCAACAGGGTCTGTTTCTGGTGAGGGTTCTCTTTCTGACTTGCAGATGGCCACCTTCTCACATATGGTGAAGAGGAAGTGATCCAGTGTTTTTTCCATTTATAAGGACATCAGTCCTATCAGATAAGGGTCTCACCCTTCCAACTTCATTTAACTTTTCCTAGCTCCTCACAGGCCCTGTCTCCGAATGTAGTCACAATGGGGGGTTAGAGATTCAAAATATGAATTTTGGGAGGAACACAATATTGTGTCTCTAATAAATGGTGACATGTGGGTTTTAATAATCTAACTAAATTTCAACTAATCAAATTAATTTAAAAAATTATATACCATGGGATAAGAATAAATGGAAATGGGCTTGGTATCAGAATGATAAGGCATGGTCCTCACCATGTGAACTGACAACACAGCTGAGAAAAAGCTTCTAAAATCAAGACTAACACAAGGAAAAAAAATGAGAATGTAAAGTACTAACTCATCATACTGTCTTTAATTATAAAAGAAGTTTAAGTGTTGCCCAGAATAACCAGAGAAAGGCTTTAAGAAGAAATTGTATTTAACTTCATTCTAAAGGATGACTAAGGTTTTATTAACTTCAGTGAGGGAGGTAGGAGGAAGAATATTTTACCACCAGGAAGGCACTGACTTAAGAATGAAGACAAAATGTGCATTACAGTTTAAGTAACTTAGCCTGACAGGACATTTAAATGTCTTCTACAATAAAATATTATTGTTTAATATTCCCTGTGTATGCATAGGATGCTGGTTCAGAATATATACATGGTCTTTGTTCTTTGTAAGTTTGCAATCAAAGACCATCAATACCCAAGTATGATAGTTCAGTGCTTTCAGAATTTGCTTAAATCACCTGTAAGTTTGGAATTAAAGACCATAAATACTCAAGTCTGACAGTTAGGTGCTTTCAGAATTTGCTTAAATCACCTGATATTTTCCCACCAGGCTATGGACCTGACAAAAGCAGTGGGTTATGTGTCTTGGGCTGAAGCATGATACAAAGAGCCATTGATGTTGGGCTGAAAACAGAAAAAAATCTCTTCCTCCCTTTGTTTCTTTGTTGTTGTTGTTGTTGTTGTTGTTGACTGCTTGGTGTGTCCAGAGTAATTTTAGAGCATCCAGTGGAACCCCTAGCCATTCCATAGGGTAAGGGGTTAGAAACACCAATTGGTTTGAAAACCTTGATACTTAATACTTTCTGTGGCTTCTCTTTAAGTTCCACTCAATAGTTTATTCCTCAAACCATGGGTAAATCAGGTCTGGAAACATCAAGTGATAACACCAAGTGAATGTTAAAGACACACACCGTTCTACCTACCAGCAGCGCCTGTGAGCACAGTCTATCCCACTGTGGACATATGTCTAATGATACTGTCTCCAATCACATAAATGCCTTGGTCTGATCAGTAACGTATACCTGTAATTTAAACTGGATTCTCTACCACTATTAGACAAAAAGTTGTTTTCTGAAAAAGCCATTGTGATGTCAATCATATCTCCTTTTGCAGGGTCTGGTCTGGAGAAAAAACTTGTGTGGTTGTTGAAAATTGTCTTTGACTTTGTCCTTATTTTGAGATCATTTTCCTCCCTCTGTGGACTCTCTTCCAGCCCAGGTTACCACATTGCACTTCTCCTGCGTGTTCACCTCTGCTCTCCCCGCATTAATCAAAGAAAACTCTCTGTTATCAGTCCCCTAAAAGCTGGTGTTAATTTAAGTCATGGTGTTATCTCTCTATGGGGAATTTATATTTTTGGTTTATCTATAATTATAGAATAAATGCCTTTGTTCTTGGTAAAAGAAGCTTTAGGCATGAGCAGAGCAAACAGAAATGCTTTTAAAGTCAGGGGGACTTCCTCTTGCTGTTGAAATTACACAGAAGAGATAGCAGTCAACTTTATTGGAAAGATTGGTATCCAAATTGTAAAAGTACCCCAGACTTAGGGGTTTATGTAAAATGCAAGGTCAAAATTACAATTAAAGGCATATTACTAAAGTATTTTGGAGATGAGGAAAGTGAAACTGACATTTACTGGGCATCTATATATATGCCATGCAATGGTTCAGGCCTCCCCTCATCTCTTTAGCTCATTTTAAAGTTGCCAGTAACTCTGTGAACCCTTCACCCCACGTTACCAGTAAGGAAATGAAGTTCTGGAGGTTAAGTAAGTTTCACAAAGATCCCATAGTTAGCAAATGATGGAGCCATGTCTCTGTGGCTTCAAAGTCCATTATCTTGGCGCAGTGGAGAGAAAAGTTGTCAAAGTCTGTAACATTTGAACATATGATTTTGTTTGTGCTATTAGAAGTTTGCTTTGGACATTTTGAATTAAACTGCTTTAATCATGAGGTGGCATGTAACTTTGCACTGCATTACCTTGCTGGTTTTTATTTAGTATGCAGAACCAAGATGAATTGCCTTCAGAAAAAAATTTCAATTCATTTCTGTAATCAAAAACTGTCAATATAAAAGGATGGTGAGGTTATATTGTGGAAAGTTACAAGATTATTGACAAACTGCTTCATACTTAGTTGGCATATGTTACTCTCCAACTAACTTCTGGATATTAATGTTTCTGCATCGATTGAAAGTAAGCCAGCCAAAGTCAAGCCACAAAATCATATGAGTGGAGTGATCATATATCTTGAGCCAAAAATTTGTATACATCAGTGGACTATTTGAAATTATGGCTAGTCTTAAGAATTAAAGAGGCTAATGTTGTATTTTCTTTTTTTTTTTTTATTATACTTTAGGGTTTTAGGGTACATGTGCACAATGTGCAGGTTTGTTACATATGTATCCATGTGCCATGTTGATTTCCTGCACCCATTAACTCGTCATTTAGCATTAGGTGTATCTCCTAATGCTGTCCCTCCCCCCTCCCCGCACCCCACAACAGTCCCTGGAGTGTGATGTTCCCCTTCCTGTGTCCATGAGTTCTCATTGTTCAATTCCCACCTATGAGTGAGAACATGCGGTGTTTGGTTTTTTGTCCTTGCGATAGTTTACTGAGAATGATGTTTTCCAGTTTCATCCATGTCCCTACAAAGGACACGAACTCATCATTTTTTATGGCTGCATAGTATTCCATGGTGTATATGTGCCACATTTTCTTAATGCAGTCTATCGTTGTTGGACATTTGGGTTGGTTCCAAGTATTTGCTATTGTGAATAGTGCCGCAATAAACATACATGTGCATGTGTCTTTATAGCAGCATGATTTATAGTCCTTTGGGTATATACCCAGTAATGGGATGGCTGGGTCAAATGGTATTTCTAGTTCGAGATCCCTGAGGAATCGCCACACTGACTTCCACAATGGTTGAACTAGTTTACAGTCCCACCAACAGTGTAAAAGTGTTCCTATTTCTCCACATCCTCTCCAGCACCTGTTGTTCCCTGATTTTTTAATGATGGCCATTCTAACTGGTATGAGATGGTATCTCACTGTGGTTTTGATTTGCATTTCTCTGATGGCCAGTGATGATGAGCATTTCTTCATGTGTTTTTTGGCTGCATAAATGTCTTCTTTTGAGAAGTGTCTGTTCATGTCCTCTGCCCACTTTTTGATGGGGTTGTTTGTTTTTTTCTTGTAAATTTGTTTGAGTTCATTGTAGATTCTGGATATTAGCCCTTTGTCAGATGAGTAGGTTGCAAAAATTTTCTCCCATTCTGTAGGTTGCCTGTTCACTCTG